>NC_090647.1:186328103-186637826 GCF_040937935.1 Hyperolius riggenbachi | reverse complement strand
GGCTGTCGCTGCCTTGTCGATTTTTTAATGCAATAAAGATCTGAAGAGCTTATAAATACAACTTTTTGTGTAGTGCCCATCCTTCCAGAAGGGCTATGTACAAGACATCCGCTCATCATACCAGAGTTCTACCAATTACTATTTCTTAAAACACTGCACTCTTGGACCAACCACACTCATCCAAATTAACCACCAAACTAATCTAGCTCATGCTGTGATTTTATGCTCAGGAAAGGACATGGTCTGTTATTGGCCACAGACATTTTTCTGATTTTGGACTCTTTTATCATAGATGGTTGTTGATTTTCCATATCACTAGATGTAGGCAAGGGCTTATGTTGTGCATAGAATCGTAATAGGTGCTAGCCATCACTAAGGACCTTTTGCAAAAGGGATTTTTTGTGTGTGTACATTTAGGCTGTGGACCTTAGGAATGTCCTGCTAATGACAGTTTGCAAAAGTCCATCAAATAATTAAATCATCAGGCAAAGGCATTAAAGCTTCACTCCAGCTCCAGCTTCACTCCAGATATGTTTTTACAGACCTGTGTTGCCCAGAACTTACATTTGTCTTTGTAGCTCTTTGATTTGCTGATGTCATATCAACTTTTTTAACAGTTCAGTTGCTTCTCAATTTACCAGTAGTAGAAGCCAGTGACTTACCTGTTGTTTAGAATTGTACTACAAGGCTAGACAACATCATTACAGAAGAACAAAACTCCCAGGATACATGGTGCACATGTCCATGGATTAGTCTCTCTATCACATAATCTGTGAAAAGACAGATTGTGAGCTCACTGAAATTCTTCATATCAGTTCAGAAGGTAAACACGTAATGCTTGGTTCCATGAACTTCCAGAGCAGGTACCCTCCGTAGCCTAGCAACGTTCTAAGATGCAATGAGTAGCAATGTTCCCATCTGCTCACCAACCATAGTTCATGCTTGGACAATATCAGAGTGACTGGACTTCACAAGGGGCCTGTGCCACCTACCCTTTAAAAAGGAACTCATGGACCCACCATGTCAGCAGGTATGTGCAGCACTGAAGGCTGGAGCTTCTCAAGCCACAGTTTCATTGGTAGGCAATTGTACAGAGGACCAGACTAAAATTGATTATCACACTTTAACAAGCCATCCTCTAATGCCTTAGCACAGAACTTCGCAGGAAGATAACTGAGCTAACTGAGTGACAGAGCACACTGTATGCCACCAAATACTGGAGTGGCGATCAGAACTGAAATCATGTCAGAGGGACCCCACAGTTCAATTTTGTCTTGTGACCCCGCTGTTGAATTTGAATGCTGAGCCACTGTTCTTACCACCATCATCAGTATCAGTTAGGGCTTGTTGACATTATCAGCAAGAGCTGGCGATTTAGCAAATTGCTCTAAAAGCTCTTTTGTAATGATTTTCTATGACAGTGCATTGTGATTTTTTTAAAATCGCAAACGCGCTTGCTGTGTATTTTTCTGAGCATTTTGGCACAATGGCAGGTATAGGGAAATTGCAAAGAGCTTGAAAAGGTGCTTTGTATTGTGATTTCCCGACCACTTTGATGAATAAATACATTGTATTTATTCATTTCTGGGTAAAGAGTTTACTTCCTGACTGACGTCTGGAAGTGAAAAATAAATCGCTCAGCAAAAATAACTTATAAAAGCGCTTTTTTAATCACTTCAGCCCCACAGTGTCGAAAACCTTATGCATCTGAGCAACGTTCACCTCTCATTCATTCGCCAACACCTTTAACACTACTTATCACAATGAATTGATCTGTATCTCGTTTTTTTGCCACTAATTAGGCTTTCTTTGGGTGGTACATTTTGCTAAGAATTATTTTTTTCTAAATCCATTTTAACAGGAAGATTAAGAAAGAAATGGAAAAATTCATTATTTCTCAGTTTTTGGCCATTATAGTTTGAAATTAATACATGCTACCGTAATTAAAACTATGTATATTATCTGCCCATTTGTCCCGGTTATTACACCATTTAAATGATGTCCCTATCACAATTTAGGGCGCCGATATTTTATTTAGAAATAAAGGTGCATTTTTTCAATTTGCGTTCATCACTACTTACAAGCTCATAATTTGAAAAAATATAATAATATACTCTCTTGACATGCATATTTAAAAAGTTCAGACCCTTTGGTATTTATTTATGTTGTTTTTGTGATTTTTTTTTTATTAAAAATGTATTTGGGTAATTTTTGATGTGGGAGGGAAACAGCGAATTTGAAATGTAATATAATGTAATAGTTTAATAAAAAATGTATGTGGGTGTAGTTTACTATTTGGCCACAAGATGGCCACAGTCAAAAAAGTCCTGGATAAGAACGATCTCGCATCCAGGAACTAGAAAGAGGATGGGAATTTTTTTATTTACAGAAAGACGGCGGTCTCTGATAAGAGACCGTCGCTTTTTCTGTGGGGGACTTAGATCGGTGAATGGGATCTATATTCCCATTTACTGATCGCTGGGCTAATGGCAGGCGGTGGGAGCGCGCGATCGTGTGCACAGCGCAGCTGCAGCAGCACAGCCTATCTGGACGAACATATTCGTCTAGATAGGCTGAAGTGGTTAAACCAAATTCACTCTGAAAGCGCTTGTTAAAGCGCTTTTAAAATCACCCCATAAATCGCTAGCACTTGTGATAGCGCTGGCAATTTATAATGTGAACTTGTCAAAATGATTTTATAAATCCATTTACAGCAAAGCCCCCGTTGGGCTCGGTTCACATTTGTTTTAAAAACGTATCTGTGGCTCCATTTTGGGCCCTGACCAAAACTGGAGCCACGGATATCAATATTAAAAATAGCAGCTGTCTTCACTCAATAAAAAAAAATGGATCCGTGGTCAATCCGGGGGATCTGGGTTGAAAAACTGAAAGAAGGGACCGGATTTATCGGGACTTCATGGACCCCGGATGGGACTTTACAGAGCCCGGATACACGGAGGGGTAGTGGCAGGCAATGCAAAAACGGATCTCCCTCTATACAGACACAGAAATGGAGGGAGATCCGGATTGCCTACTGCCTGCTCCTCCCCTAAGGTGTCCCCAGTATGCTGTAGGGGGAAGCAGCTAGGAAGGGGGGCAACGGCCAAAGCGGCGGGGAGGGGGGTCAACATCCCTCACCTGGGTGCCCCCATCCCCGCTCTCCCTCCAGCTATTTGAACAAATGTAATTGTATGCAGAGAGCGAGGAAGCTTACGTTTCTTCCTTCCTCCGCTCGCAGCTTGACTTTCTGCAATGCCATCCACTGAAGTATAGAGGGCAGCATTGCAGGAAGTCACGCCGCGAGCGGTGGAATGCAAGGAAGGAAGGTAAGCTTCCCTGCTCGCTGCATAACTATTACATTTGCGTAAATAGCTGGAGGGGGAGCGGGGATGGGGGGACCCAGGTGAGGGAGGGGGGCGACCCCCCTCCCCCACACTGTGCCTGCTCTTCCTGGCTGCTACACCCTCCAGTTCGGGGGCTCCCCCACCCACAGCCAGGGCTGGGGATACGTTTCATCAGACTGGAATCGTATTCTGCAAAACGGTGATTTTTGCAGAACCAGAGAGAACATTTGAAAACAGATCCATTTGAAATGGGATCCGATCTACAACCTGACAAGTGTGGACCGAGCCTTACCTGGAATTCAACTAACCTGCATGCCTGTGGGATAATGGGGACTGCACTTTTGGGGCATTTCTGGGGGTTTTGGAGGCATTTAAAATACTCACCGGGACTCCAGCGATGTCTGGCAGACGCCCCGAACCTCCCTCCGAGCTTTTAGTGTTTTTCCAGCATGGTGCACAGAATTCGGCTAGTCACATGATCCGATGCCGACTTGCATGCACAGAGGACGCCAGGAAGTGCTCGGAGCCCGCGAAGAGTTGTGGGGAGCAAGCACATGTACCCGGCATCAGGAGGTTCCGTTTATGTTTGAAAAGCACAACTTGCATGTTTCTTTGAAAACTGAAACATTGTTCGTTGCATCTGATAGGCTTTTTACACTGCTCGCTACATTCTTTATGCATTATTATTATTATTGTCATTTTATTTATCCAGAAAGTGTGAAGGAGCTGAACTGATAGACTTTTTGTTTCTAATCCATGTTAAACATATCATAGGACATTTTTGTGTGAGAAACAAAAGCTGTATCAACAAAGCACAAGCCATGTATTAAACTAACCACAGAAATCATTGGAGTGGTACAAAACAGGCTGTTATATCATATCAAGGCTTATACTGGTACTATTATTTTGAACAACAGGAAACATTTTTTCAGCTCGAGTGACATTCATTTTCTTATTTAAATTAGTGATTCAAACTTGCATGACATTTGAAATGGTTGTGAAACTGCTGCTTCGTTCCCAGTGTTCCATCTGGTTAATGTGACTGCATGGGGATGTGCTGGCAGGTTAGCGCCTTCCAATGATTTCTAGCTGAGATAGACAACTATTCTTAAAACGTGACCCTCATGCGGGTAAACAGGATGTTCTAGAATATAAACTGGGCTTTTTCAACACCTTTGTGTGTTGCGTTTGCTTTGTTTAACTGCGTGTGAGCTATTATCTGTTATTCCATTTGACTTACAAACATGCAATCCTATCAGGTTAGAAAAAAATATATATTTTAGGGATTCGTTTTAAAGAAGCCAGTGGTCCAAAACAGAAAAAGAAAATGAACAACTACAACAAATCCTGGGCACAGCGAACCCCCCACCCCACCCCCCCCCCCACCCCCCCACCCCCCCCCTCTGGACTTCATCTCTCATTCCCTGCAGGTATGAATAGGGTCACCATAGCTGGAGAGGAGAGCATAGACATCTTGAGGGGCCCTATAGGCTCAGGCCTCATGTGACACACTGGTATGTAATGACGGCAGGTCACATGACACCACCATTGCCATGGAGATCGTCGCTAGAATCTGAATGAGTTACTTCTTGTACGTGTGCTGAATGTACTTTTTAATGAATGGCAGGAGGGAGAAGGGGAGAGGAGCGGAATGGAATGCGGCCCTCTAACGATTGGCTGCCTTCATATCACGGCCTGCGGGCTGTAGTTTGACCAGGCCTGGGCTAGACTATTATATCTTTGACTAGGTACAATTAAAGTGTGGCTGCTCCATAGAGCTTCTCTTTAAATTCTCTAATAACTCCTCTGGCCGACTAATAATCCTCCCCACAGGCAATGAATAACCCCCCACCCCCTGGGCAACTAACAGTGGCGTACCTAGGGAATTTAGACACAGATAATTTATATCACGCTTTTCTCCTCGCGGAGGTCAAATCGCTCAAAGCTGCAGCCACTAGGGCATGCTCAGTAGGCAGTAGCAGTGTTAGGGAGCATTGCCCAAGTTCTCCTTACTGAATAGGTGCTGGCTTACTAAACAGGAAGAGCCGAGATTAAAGCCCAGGTCTCCTGTGTCAGAGGCAGAGCCATTAACCAGTATGCTATCCAGTACATGAGAGGGTCAGTTGTGTAATAATGGCACACAGTACTTAGCGGTGGTTAATCGGCTGATTGGATTAGGGGTTTCAATAAGCAGCAAGGTAGGGGTTTAGTGTTAGGCATTGGTGGGGGGTTAATGTTAGGTGTAGGTTGGGGATGGTTAATGTGAGATGTAGGTTACTATAGACAATAGTGGAACATAGGTTATATAACCAATATTCTACTATATTCAACACACAAAACAAAATTTCAGCTTCACCGTACACCAACATTTGAAAAAAGTGCTGTTTTTACATGCACACCTAGCACTTGCTAGCTACCTCATTATGTGTAAAGCACTGGCAACAGGGACTACAGTAAGTGCTGTGTACCTCTTGAAAAGTACCCAAACCTATCCATACTCCTAGTAAATTAATATGACTACTTGTAGATAGTTCATGGGTGAGGCAGCTGGTCAGGGCCATTCCTGCAGAAAGTCTAGCGTACTTCAATGCTTCACTGAGACATCTAGTGTGACGGTGTATCTTGGCCAGGCACAGGCTGAGCCCATTTGTCCCTTCTCACCCCGCCTGCTCAAAGCCAATCTGGCACCCCCCCCCCGTTCCATGGCAACAAAACACGTTGCTAGCCTATAGGCTAGCTAAACATCTGTACAGCACTCCACCCAGGACTGTCACTTGAGGGATCCTGATTCCTATGGGTGGTGGCAATTATGCCCATGTATACACCTTTGTACTTGAGCTGATCAATGCAATTAGCTGAGATATATAGCCGTGATTCAGTGGCAGTTTGGCATTAAAAATAAAAGTTGTGCTTAATGCACCCTCATTGGCCATCTATAGCGGGATTGTCAGCCATAAAATAAAATTCCATTTACCCACTGCTCTATGTTTACTATGCAGTCTACAACCTGACCCTGCATTGCAAGCATTCCAATATAATCATAAATGTTTCTGCTGTAATGAATCCTATCTCAGTCTGCCTGGCTCTATTCTGGTGCATTTCCGGGGAGAAGGAAGCTTGTTATCTCCCCTCCCACATTCCTGCTCCTCACTGATTGGCTGAGGGCAGTTCAGTATGACATTAGGCTGAGAATGGAAATACACCTCACCCCTCTGCATAAAATGCTGAAATACAATCTCTGCTCTGCTCACGTGTGTTTACAAAGCAAGATAGATATGACAGTGCAGTTCTAGGAGTAAAAAAGAGTAAGGGAGCAAATTACATCAGGATTCACTTCAGTTAGAGTCAGTAAAGATGGAAAATGCCTAAAACAGTTCTCTTTTTATTTACTATATAAAATTCAATAAAATCAAAATGTGGACAGTACAATACATATTTTAATATGTTATGCAAGTCGAACAAGTATTTATCTACTTATGTATGTGCTTTTTTTCCCTGGGATAGTGTGGCTGTCCATGATGCTTTAACCACTTAAGGACCGCCTAACGCCGATAGGCGGCGGCGGGTTTAAGTGGTTATTACATGGAAACAGCCGCTCATTCGAGCGGCCTTTCCATGTCACTTCACGGAGACTGTCTCCGTGAACAGTGTGCGATCGAAGAAATCTCCGCTGTTTACATCAATACGGCGCTGCTGTGCTGCAGCGCCGCAAAGGAGATCGGCGATCCCCGGCCTCTGATTGGCCGGGGATTGCCGTCATTTGATAGGCTGAAGCCTATCCTACAATGCGCAGGACGGATATCCGTCCTGCGCAACTCTATGAGGAAGAGGGAGGGACGGGGAAGGAAGGAGCACGGAAACTGCTGCGGAGGGGGGCTTTGAAGAGCCCCCCCGCTTGGCCACACGGAGCGGCGGCGATCAGACCCCCCAGCAGGTCATCCCCCTAGTGGGGAAAAAAGGGGGGAAGTCTGATCGCCCTGCCGTGCACACGATCTGCGCTGCGGGCTGGAGAGCCCACGCAGCGCAGATCTACAAGAACAGCCCCGGTCCTTAGGTGTTAACAAACATAGCTAAACTTTAACTTTGAAACTATATTAACAGAAAACTAAAACAAAACTAAAACAACACCAGGAGCACCTTGCACTGCAGCCTTATCACTGTCTGCCCTGGTCAATGTGCAGAGCTGAGTCTTGCTTTTTGTGTTTTTTTTGGGGGGGGATCTTAACAACATGTTGACATTGTTTAGATTTTCAGCTCAAAATGTGTATCATCAAATAATGTGCTGTATCGGGGGCTGCAGAGTCTTTATAGTGGGGCACATTATGTCGGTGCATCTATTTGCAGCAAATGTATTCTTGCTACACCACTGCTATATACAGAGCAACAGTATAAAAAAAAATATATCTGACATAGTTGACAAGGTCATACATATTGCAAAACAATTATCGTGGAATCTACAGCAGTTGATAGAGGGGGGAAAAATATTATTACAATGTTTTTCAGCTTACTTCATTGGGAAATATCTGACTAAATCTTTTCGTGGACACAGTAGGTGCTGTCAGTTTTGCAGTAATAAGGTATGCCCATTTATAAACTCTGTATTAAAATGTACCAGTTGCTATAACAACAGTGAATTGAATGTTCTATGCAGCCAGTTAAAGTTACTGACAAAGAACAGGTTTTAGTACCTCCAAGTGTGTTCACAGGATTCCAGTATTTGACTACTGATTCTAGCATGACCTTTCTGCGGGGCTATCTTACAGTAATGGAATTTAAGCATTTCTTATTTTGTAGACTGGGAATGAAGGACTAAATGTACAGATGTAAAAGATGGTAAGGAGCCATTTTTATGTTTTATTCTGCGCTATTAAGTTATTTAGGTGCGCAACATGTAGTCAAACAGTAATTGCTCATATAAAGCTGAACTCCACTGATGTAGCAAACCATGCATATAACAGCCGTACTTTCATTTCCACCGCAATTACGTCAATTTAACCACAGCAGGCTGGCTGCAAGGATGCCGTCACGCATGTCTAAAAACGTAAGTGATGGCGCAGATTATCATCAAGTACATGAGGGCAGATCATTTTCAGCAGCGTACTACAGCAAAATAATTGGCCTTAGGTTGCACAGCATGCCCTGTACAAAAGTGTAATATTATCCCTCACCATACAGTCCCCTGCTTATCAACTGTTGATCATTTATATAACATTTAATGTAGTTCTAGACTTAAAAAAAACCTGTAACTTTAAAAAGTTCCCCTGGAGATACTCACCTTGGGTGGGGGAAGCCTCTGTATCCCCGTATCCTATCGAGGTTTCCACCGCCATCCTGTGTCCCGCAGCGGTCTTGCTGTGCCCCTCCGAATAGCGGGGATGTAAATATTTACCTTCCCGGCTCCAGCGAAAGGCGCAGTATCGGCTCTCCGCTCGGAGATAGGCAGAAATAGCCGATCGCTGTCTGTCCACTCTACTGCACAAGCGCAAGTCTCCTGCCCCTGCGTAGTAGAGCGGACCCAACAAAGATCGGCTATTTCCGCCTATCTCCGTGCTGAGAGCCGGTACTGCGCCTTTCGCTGGAGCCGGGAAGGTAAATATATCAAGCCTTGTCGGAGTTGTCGAGCCAGGGTTGCGGGATGCTTCGGGGGAGCCAGCGCTGGATTACCTGCAGCTACAGGGATGGGGTAAACCTCATTGGGACCCTGAGGCTTCCCCCTCCCGAGGTAAGTACCCCCTAAGGGACTTTTTTTTTGTTACAGAGTCTCTTCAAGGAATACTTGTGTGGGTACATAGTTATTATTATTGTGTATTTATATAGCGTTGTTGTCTTATGTAGTGCTTTACAAAATACATAGACAAGTCACTAACTGTCCTGAGGGGATCCACACTTGTCAGTTAGAACCTATGTTACTCAATGGACTAGATATAAAACAGGTACAGGGTGCTCGACAATACAGTCTCTCACAATAGGGTACAATTTACAGTGTTAATCGTTATACATAAATTGTCCCTCCAATTTTGCATGGGCCTTGTTCAACCTTTAAACCACCAGATTTGGCGAAAGATAGTACCATAGCTTTAAAAATATGGTGCTAAGAGATATAGAAAAATTACAAACTGCTAATAACAAAGCGGAACTCAGACAAATCAAAGATTTTAGTGACAGGAAGGAAATCCTCCTAAGACCAGCAGATAAGGAAGGGGGGGGGGGGGGATCATAATGCACAGTGAACAGTATAAACGGGAGGTGTACAACATTCTGGATGACACTGTGACCTATAACAACAACAACAACAACAAATAACATTTGTAAAGCGCTTTTCTCCCGTGGGACTCAAAGCGCATAAGCATGGCTCCGACCATCGTGGTACAGAGGAAGAATTTTATAAATCTGGAAATGCCAGGCTAAACAGGTGGCTTTTCAGTCTGGATTTGAATAGCTCCAGGGAACTGAAGGGAGATCCAACACTTGAAGAACATAGCAAAAATCAAGCACCTCATCCCCCCAGAAGATCTGCCAACCTTAGTCCATGCCTTCATCACATCCCGACTGGGCTGCTGTAATGCTCTCTACACTGGCGTTCTAAAAAGGGTCTTGTACCGCCTACAGCTGATACAGAATACTGCTGCCAGACTAACCAACCAACCCTGTCACTGCCACATAACGCCAGTGCTGCACTCCCTTCACTGGCTACCTATAGAATGGAGGGTCCGATTCAAAATCAGCCTACTGACATTTAAATCCCTGAATAATCTGGGCCCTGGATACATGAAAGATATGATGCAGCTGCGTAGCAATCCTCGAATTCTCAGATCCACAGGTTCTAATAATCTAGTCATACCCAGAGTTCGCTTGGAAACTTTTGGTCCCAGAGCCTTCTGTCATGCTGCCCCTACATTTTGGAACTCCTTACCTCAACAGATCAGGACAGCTCCATCCCTGGACGTGTTTAAATCCAGACTGAAAACCCACCTGTTCAGTTTGGCATTTGCAGAAATATAACTTTTGTTGTGTGAATACTTCATCCCACTACCAATTACTGAAGCCTAAGCGCTTTGAGTCCTATGGAAAAAAAGCACTGTAGAAATGTTATTGTATTATTGTAACAGGTGAATATAAAGAGATTATGAGGAATATCCTCAGAGCGGGCCTTGAATAGGCATATTAAATGATGCTGAGTTCCGGTATCTGATGATTGATGCACCCCGCATTCCAGTAATGTACATATGCCCGAAAATCCAGAAAAGTCAAACTCACCCACCTGGGAGGCCGATCATTAGCGGCATTGGAGGTTTAAAGAGAACCAGAGATGAAGCACCCTCATGTATTTTATTACATTTATCAGTGGGAACATGACAGTAAACACCTACCCTGCTTTTAGTTTCATTGTTATCTGCTTAATTAGTCTATTAGCAACTGTGATAAGAATCCACCGACAATTCAGTCGAGGTTTGACCTGGAATCATTATAGCTGAGTCACTCTTCTGTGAAGTCCTTTCAAGCCCAAGCCTTCCCCCTCCTGGCTTAGATCTTCTGCTTTGCATACTGAGAGCTGTGATGACTGGGAGGGGGCTGCTCTTGAGAGAGAAGCTCTGTGGCTGTAATATGATCCCTGTGTGCTCTGTGTGCACTAGATTCTCATAGGAATGAAAATGCAGTTATTTTCAGTGACACTTCCTACAGGCAGATCATACCAATATGAAAGCACATAGATGAAAGGCTGCATTTAGCCTAGATAGCAGCCTAGTCTCATATAGCCTAGACAGCACATCCAGAACACCTCATAACCTGGAAGCAGAAGTGATATGAGCCGGCGGCCATATTTGATTTTTCCTGGAGCAATAATGGATAAAAAACACTAAAAAAGGCACACCAGAGCGGCAAAATTATCAGGTAGAGCATTTATTCTTTACAAGCTATCAACTGATATGTTTATTTTGTGTGAAACGTTCATCTCTGGTTCCCTTTAAACCAAAGAATAGGTGAGTATGTGGATAGATTCTTACAACTGGTGGTGGGGACTCTACCACATCTGATGAAAGACACCAAGATTTTCCTGCAAACTGTTAATGGCCTGAAGGTTGGAGAAAATTGTCTATTGGTAACTGCGGACGTAACAGCACTTTATACCACAATACTGCCTGAAAAAGCATTGGAAGCTGTTAGAAGAGCACTGGGTGAGCAGAATATCCTGGGAGAAGAACAGATTATGTGTATTTTGGAACTATTAGAATTTTCTTTATCACATAATTATTTTTGGTTTGATGGTAAATTTTATGTGCAGGCAGTTGGCTGCGCTATGGTGGCTAAATTTGCACCAAGCGTAGCCAATATTTTTATGGATCAGTGGTAAAGGCACGTTCTAACTTCCCAACAAAGTATAAGGGTAAAAAAATTGGAAACGATTTATAGACAATCTATTCTGGATATGGGAAGGCAATGAGGAGCAATTAACACGATATGTACTGTAATGGTTGAATGGGAATCAATTGGGAATTGAACTGACCATGAAATGTAATACGGAAGAGATTGATTTCCTTGACATTGTGGTTATGAAAAAAGGGGGAACTCTGGGGGGTAAGACGTTTTTAAAAAAAAAAAACAGATAGGAATTCATATATACCAATGCAAATCTGCCACCATCCAAGTTGGATGGGCAATATTCCAAAAGGCCAATTTAGCAGATTACGCAGAAACTGCTCCAACATAACTGATTACATCACGCAGGCAGAGATGCTCATAGAAAGGTTTGTGGAGAAAGGATCTAATCGCCAACAACTTGAAATGATATCTGGTGATATTATGAGTAGGGACAGAGATCAATTTTTACAGGTGTTAGTAATAATGGGAGGGTTGACAGGTTGGGGCACCGAGCGTGTCGATGCAAATTTTGGGGGGGGGTTTGGGGAAAAGGAGTCATCAGGAGGTGTACAGAGCTTAACCTCCCTGGCGGTAAGCCCGTGCTGAGCACGGGCTATGCCGCCGGAAGGCACCGCTCAGGCCCCGCTGGGCTGATTTGCATAATTTTTTTTTGCTACACACAGCTAGTACTTTGCTAGCTGCGTGTGCAATGCGATCGCTGCTGCTACCCGCCGATCCGCCGCTATTCGTCGCGCCGCGGCCGCCCCCCCCCACCAGACCCCGTTCGCTGCCTGGCCAATCAGCGCCAGGCAGCGCTGTGGGGTGGATCGGAGTCCCCTTTGACGTCACGACGTCGATGACGTCGGTGACATCATCCCGCCCGTTGCCATGGCGACGGGGGAAGCCCTCCAGGAGATCCCGTTCGTTGAACGGGATCTCCTGATCTCCGATCGCCGGAGGGCTGGGGGGATGCCGCTGAGCAGCGGCTATCATGTAGCGAGACTTTGTCTCACTACATGAAAAAGAAAAATTAAAAAAAAAAAAAACGGATTTGCTGCCCCCTGGCGGATTTTTAGCAAACCGCCAGGAGGGTTAATGAAACTCTGCACTCTATACAGTGCTGCAGAAGACGTCAGTGCTATTTAAATACACAATAATAAAAATATGGTAGGTCATTAGACTATGACTATGGTGCAATTAGATTGTGAGCTCCTCTGAGGACTGTCAGAAAAGGGGGACACGCGACAGAGGGGGATGCATAGAAAGGGGGGATAAAGAGGTAGAGGCACAAGACAGAATGGAAGGAAGACCTCTCACCAGGACTGCAGACATCACTAGTGCTGTTTGGCAGGGACATGCTGTTAAAAGGAGCTATTAAAATCTGAAAAGAGGAAAGGGTCAAGAGGAAGACAACAGGGTGGGAGGGGGAGCTGGGAAAAGAGATAACATTACCTGCAATAAAGCTAATCTAAATTACCTGGAGCTTGCTTCTCAGTTCACTACAGAAGTCATCTGTCTGCACCTGTATCACTGGCTTCTGCAGTAGCAGACTGCTCTGCATTATTGATGAATTACTCTGATCAGGATAAATAATCAATAGTCTAGGGCACTCTGGTATTACAGCAGCCAGTGCACATGGCTATTAATGGCAGGCAACTTCTGAAGCACTAAACACATCCTGCCATCTCTCCTTGCTAATGTCCCAGCTGCAGCACAGCAATCATTCTCTCTACTCACCCTTCTGCTCTGCACATTCACAAATCTACAGGCTGTGTGTAGAGAGCAAGGAGACACATTGCCCACTGGACAGGAAGGGGGAGGAGTGCTACATCTAGTGCAAAAAGTAGCACAGTCCCCTGGACTGCCTGCTGCTATTTTCCCGAATGTTTCCCAAACTATGAGAAACGGTCCCAGGTGGAAGAACACAGTGAGGAAGCACCATAGTGGCACCCCTAGCCATGGCTACACCCGGGCCTGTGAGCACCTGCAGCCCTATGGTAGGTACGCCACTGGCAACTAATAACCCTCCCCCAAACATCTAATAATCCTCCCCCTGGGGCAACTAATAACCAACAGACAACTAATAACCCTCCCTCGCACAACTAATAACCCTCCCCCTGGGTCAACTAATAACCCTCCCCAAGGCTAATAACAACCCACCCCTGGGGCAACTAATAAGCCTCCCCCGACACCCGCTATTTAGAATGCCTTCTTCGCCTATCCCTACTTCTAACCACCACAGTCTTCCTGGGACGCTGGTTTGGTAACAATGCTGGGTTACATTGATTGCCTCCATTGTGCTGCCGAGCATATCTTATCACTTTAGTCTGATTTGTTTTTCTTTACATGTTCAATAGCATCTCTGATCACAATGTGTTGTACAGGTGACTGCTGTTCTTTGTTGTTTCTCATCTTCACTATTTCTTGCACTATATATTATTCTTCATAAACTTCAGCATAGGATTAATTCCACACCAGTGTTGGACCCGGGTCTGCATGTGGTTGTTCAGAGGGATTGATTAGCATACAACAGGGAGGATATGTTGGGCTACCTCCACAATCATTTGTGTAGTAGGTATGTTTGTCCAGGTTTTTAGATGTTTTTATTATTTGTGCCAATTATGATGTCTGAATAAAACTGATTGATAATATACTGTATGCAGTGCAACCGCTCCTGTGTTTTTTTGTTCTTTTGTTATCTCAGGTATGAACATGTAAATGTTTCTACCACAGGGTGCAGTCAGTGACTGAGCGTCACAGGTACAGGCTGAAATGGGCACTGAGAGGTTGTATATTATTAATATGGATTTTTAAAGTGCCAACATATTCTGTGGCACCCTATATACTTTATGGGAGTGAAATGTGCTTCTTACCAGATTTACCACAAGTGTTGGTGTTTGAATTTGGAACATTGTTCCAAATTTGCCCGAGCACCACACTTCAGCACCATTTAGCACTGAGCCTGCGGAAAGGGTCAGAAGGAGATCACCTACTTTCGCTTTACAACACATTTCATGGGACTCTGATACTTCCTCCTAGTTTCAAACCCTAAAGAGGACGTGCCAGAGACATGCGAAGCACGCCATGAAGCGCAAGCAAGTAAATTCCCCCTGACCGTGTCCACAGGTTTGGTGCTCTATAGTGCTGAAGTGAATTCAGAACTATGTTTCAAATTTGAACAGCGACAGTAGTTACCACTAAAAGTCTATACTTACAATCAGGTATATTAGGGCAGTGATCTGCGAACTTGGCTCTCCAGCTGTTAAGGAACTACAAGTCCCACAATGCATTGCAGGAGTCTGACAGCCACAGTCATGATTCATAAAGGGAAATGCATTGTGGGACTTGTAGTTCCTTAACAGCTCGAGAGCCAAGTTTGCAGATCACTATAGCGCATTACTTGCTGTACATTCTCAACCTTTCTTTTTAAGAAAACCTGTAACGAAAAAACCTCCCCTGGGGGGTATTCACCTCGGGTGGGGGAAGCCTCCGGATCCTATTGAGGCTTTCCCCGTCCTTCTCGGTCCCACGGCGGCGGCTATAAAGCTTCCCGAACAATGGGGATGTAAATATTTACCTTCCTGGGTCCAGCGCAGGCGCAGTATCGGCTCTCCGCCTCGGAGATAGGCAGAAATAGCCAATCGCTGTCGGGCCACTCGACTGTGAAGGCATGCGCAGTAGTGCGGACTCGACGGAGATCGGCTATTTTCGCCTATCTCCGTGCGGAAAGCCGCAACAGCACCCCCGCAGGAGCCAGGAAAGGTAAATAAATCAGCGCTTATCAGCGCTTGTCAGGCTTGTCGAGGGAGGATTCCGAGACACTTCGGGGGAGCCAGCGCTGGACTGCCTGCAGCTACAGGGGTGGTGGAAGCCTCATTGGGATCCTGAGGCTTCCCCCTCCCAAGGTGAGTACCCCCCAGGGGAACTTTTTTTTTGTTACAGGTTCTCTTTAAGCAGGACTGACTTTTATTTATTTCTGTACTTTTTTGAAGAACACCCAGCAAAATTTGGCTTGGACTTTCATGCGTGACTCAAGATGCTAAAACACTTTTTTATGCCAACACTGTGCCAAGGTCACAGCTCTCCACTCCAAGATCTCTCTCTCTGTAAAGCCTGGTACACACCTTTAACTGTGATTGGCCAGTCACTGAGGAATTTTAACCCCTCCATGTAGCGTGAGGATTTACCCACACAATCTGCTAATAGCATTCAACATCTGTTGACCACCATACTACATGGAGGTGGTAAAATTGGACAGTCATCGGCCAATCAAAATTGAAGGTGAGTACCAGGCTTAAAGTGACACTGAAGCAGGAAAAAAAACTTATGATAGAATGAGTTGTATGTGTAGTATGGATAATTCAATTAACATTAGTAGAAAAAAAAGTCTCATAACTTTATTTTAAGTTATATAGATTTTTTTGAAAACATTGCATCATCCTCTAATATTTGTAGTTTACTAACTACACTCTGTATTTTTAACCATAAAACAGAGCAGAGCTAATAAAAACAGGGAACACCAAGAGCCCCAATAGTGTAATACGTACTGGATAAGGTATAAGGTGGCAATACATTCGTATTGCTAGATACTCACAAGTCAGGGTCATCACCAGCAGGCAACCACTGTAAAGGTAGGTGGGGAGATAATCCTGACCCCACACAGGATTAAGAAGTCGCTCTCTGTAGACAGGAAAAAAGGGTAGCAACCCTCCACCAAGTGTTGACTCTTGGTTGTATACAATTGTATACAATGAACAGAGGCACCAAAAGTATAAAATTAGATTAAACTCCCAAAAATTGGAGAGGTGCTTAAACTGAATCCTTATGCAGATCGCTTGATACTCCTCCCTGTATTGCCTGATGAGGCGGGAGTGAGCCTGCGAAACGCACATTTCTTTGGAGTTTCTAATAAATGTGTTTGGCTGTCTGAATCGCAGTCATTGTCGTGTCTGCTTGAGGGAGGTAAGACCACCACTTCCTCCTTCATTTTTGCCATTTGAGTTGGTTTCTAAGCTCATTTAATCTAATTTTATACTTTTGGCGCCTCTGTTCATTGTATACAGAGCAGAGCTAATGACCGTTTGAACTTTCCTGCAGTAAAACCTTAAAGGACATCCAAGGTGAAAATAAACTAATAAGAAAAACAATTGTATATATCCTGTTCTCCTAAAAATTACTTTTTTTTAGATATCCCATGTTTTATTTTATATTTAAATCTACCATAGTTTTAAGTGTCTACTGTTTCATTGTCTCTGCTCAATGGCACCTTCATTGAAGTGTCAGACAGAGCCGGGACAAGGTCCTCCAGCGCCCAAGGCTGAGACACCAAAGTGCGCGCCCCAATCTCTCCCACCTCAGTCGTCACATACTGATTGCTAATAGACTATGAGGTGCCCCAACGCCCCCAACACCCTCAACACTGTAGTCTCTAGTTATGTGACTTGCAGTCACTTCCATGTATCCCCTTTTCTTATATCTCTCTGCTTCAAACACAATAGGGGAATGATAGCTGAGTGAGTTGTGCGCCCCTCCTACACTGCGCCCTGAGGCTGGAGCCTCTCTCGCCTCTGCCTCGGCCCAGCCCTGATGTCAAAGCTCAAATCTATGAAGATTGACCCTTTTTATCTCTTTCCTGCTCTCAGAAGCCATTTACTGACAAGAAAGTGTTTTATGGCTGTAATTACTTATCAGTGAGGGTTACGCTATAGTCTGATCCAGTCCGACCTGGTTCCAACCTGGACAGAAACTGTCACTTGCATACCTGACGTTTAACTTTTTCAGGCAGAGAAAGAAAAAAAGGAACACAGCCTAGTTATTTGTGTGCTTGCTACTATACGTACATGTCTATATATCTCATTATGTCACATATCACCTCGGTTGTCCTTTAAAGATAATCTGTATTGTTAAAATTGCACAAAAGTAAACATACCTGTGCGTTAGGGGACATCTCCTATTCCCCTCTGTCACAATTTCGCCGTTCCCCACCGCATTAAAAGTAGTCAAAAACTGTTTTAAAAAGTTTGTTTATAAACAAACAAAATGGCCACCAAAACAAGAAGTAGGTTGATGTACAGTATGTCCACACATAGAAAATATATCCATACACAAGCAGGCTGTATACAGCCTTCCTTTTGAATCTCAATAGATCATTTGTGTGTTTACCTTCTGTCCCCTGCAGCTGTCATGCACTGAAGTGACAGCCTGATCATTTCTTCCTGCAGACAGCTCTGCCCATGTCTGTAAATCCTCAGTATGTGTCAGCCAGCTCCTTTCACAGCCTAACAGAGGAGGATTTTTATCCAGCTCTCTTCTCTCACTGATATCAGAGAGCAGAAACTTTGCTGGCTTATGTAAATAACACACACACTGGAGTGTGCATAGAGGGGCCTGTAGAGGGGTGTGCATAACAGATCAGCATGGAAGAGTTGGCAGCCTTCCAGACGCAAGAGTTGGCAGCCTTCCAGACACAGGGCGACAAGTTCGAAAGGGGAAAGATACATTGATTTATTACAGAGACAGTGATAGTAGAAAGTGCTGCAGTAAGCCAGAGCACATTAGAATAGGTTTAGGAACTTGTAGGATGGTAGAAAACAGGATGACATTTTTGTTACAGAGTCTCTTTAAACAAGCATGAAACAGTGAGAGACAGGTTTAGATAAGTGCTTCAGAAAACAGCACTGTTGCCGACCAAGCTTGGTCAGAGAGCTCAGAGAAGTTCTTTTCTGTAGATAACAAGTGAAGTTTCTTACAGTAACTCTTCCTGTACTGGAAAGAACATGACACTCATATCTGTGCTACTAATGTTCTATTTCTTAGCTGTACTACACATACAAATCATTATTTAATTTTATGGTTTATTTTCACTTCAGATTTTGTTTAAGACATTCCTCTCTCTCTCTCTCTCTCTCTCTCTCTCTCTCTCTCTCTCTCTCTCTCTCTCTCTCTCTCTCTCTCTCTCTCTATATATATATATATATATATATACACTCACATGCACGCATACACACATACATATGTATGTGTTATGTAATAACTTTACTGTGCAGTTTCCAGCTAGAGGGAAAATTAAATTTACAGAAATAAATTGCACGCAAAATCTATTACACCAGACCTCCAGTTATTTATTTCCAAACAGGAGGAATTTGCTGTAGATTTTCATCAGACTTAAATAATTCCTATATGGTGTGGCAGAAATATGGATGTAATTGTATTTAATTTCTCATGCTGTTAAGTGCAGGAGAATGTCGAGATGGACTCAGGATGTGAACATATTCCCTAATGATGTGTGCTGGCTGTAGATTGGTTCACACTGGCCATAAGTGATATGTTATGTTGCAATTTGTACGTTTGGAAGAATTATTTGTCCCTGTGGCATTAACTGAACTATTTCCTTCAAGAGCAACTGCATTAATTCTAAAATTAAAGCATGAACATGACAGATCACTGCCGCAAGAAGAAATTCAATATCCTGAACCAGTCATTTCTTAATGGAAATAGAAAAAAATACATATATTATAGCAGGAAGGAAAACAAAATGTTACTTGTAGGTCAACTCGGCAATACAGTGATACAGCTTGGAGATTATTTTCATGATATGAGTAATTTTACGTACTTGCCATAAAAACGAATGGCCTAATTTTAGGCTTTTGGCATCTTTTTATTCTGACAGGCTCCAAAGTCTGCTAAAGTGAATAGTTAATCTTTACATTGCCATGTATGTAATACTGTACTTAGAGTCATTGCAGGAGAAAAAAATAGGTCAAAGGTGTACCTCTGTGATTAATAAGCAGACTAGATCTTGCTTAAGATTCCTGGACGTTATCGGATGGAAAATATTCATTTGAAAAGCAAACTTTTGAGATGGAAAATAGAACAGTAATGTTTAAGGGCCTCCAATGAATGCCTATGGGCCTGTTTCCACCAAACGCGATTTTTCTGATGCAGATTTTCCCAAAGGCATTGATTGGAGTCTGCATCCATTTTTCTGCATCCAATCTGCATCCAATCTGCGTGCAGTGGAAACAGGACCTTAACTTTCCCTGAACTCTGGAACTCCATTAAAACAAAATATCTCTCAGGCTCCCTGCACAGTGCAAATCCGATTTGCGATTCCAATTTGCGATTACAATTTTCCCTGCATGCTATCAAAAGAAAACCGCAGAAAAAAATGCAGCATGCAGTACCGATTAAAAATCGGAATCGGAATCGCATGTAAAAATCGATTCAAAATCAAAATCGGAATTGCATGTAGTGTGCAAGAGGCCTAAAGGTGGCCATTAAGGGCCTGTTTCCACTTGTGACGCACGCAGCTGCAAGACACGCGGCGTCACTTCCTGGTGTGCGGGTACGCAGACGCATCCCATCAGCTGTGTCATGCATGGCTATGGGATTGCAGCCTCCCGCACCATTTCGGATGGAAATGTCGGCCGAATCGCTAACGCAAGCGATTTGCCTGGTGACATCATTGTACCCTATGGCAGAGTTTCCCCGCATGATTTGCCTGCGTGGAAACTCTGCAGGTTCACCGCAGAAACCACGCCAAAGAAAACAGGCCCTTACCGATCCTTCGGGCCCACTAACAGAAGTAAGGCTGCTATCCAATGCGATCAGATTAATGGAATCGATCTTAAAACCAGATCAATTCGATCACTATTACGTTTGAGTCGGAAAATGGATTGTCAGATGAATCATATCGTTAATGGACACCTAGGAAAGGAGAAGGAGGATAGATACAATCTCATCAGTTTATGTTTCCTTTAAAGGGAACCTAAACTGAGAGAGGTATGGATGTTTCCTTTTAAACAATACCATTTGCATGGTACTCCTGCTGATCTCTTTGGCTGTAGCAGTGGCTGAATCACAGACCTGAAACAAGCATGCAGCTAATCCAGTCTGACTTGAGTCAGAGCACCCGATCTGCATGCTTGTTGAGGGACTGTGGCTAAACGTATTAGAGACACAGGATCAGCAGGAGAGTCAGGCAACCGGTATTATTTTAAAAGAAAAAATCCATATCCTTCTCAGTTTAGGTTCCCTTTAAGGTGCCCATCAATGATACAATCTAAATTGTACAATCTTACCAAACCTATGTGGTAGAAGGGTAAACTGATTGGATATACTTTGAATGGATACTAGAGGTAGTCCTTCAGATTGCATAGAAGTGGTAAGAGTGTACATTAAAGATTATATCATTAGTTGGCTCCTTAAAAATGATTTTTTTAGATATCTCGTATCATATTACATGTCGCCTCATATATCATTTAAAGTGTACCTAAGACATTCTAAACACAAGCATTTATACTTACCTGGAGCTTCCTATATCCCCTTTACGCCATCGGCACCTTCACCATCTGTGCTCTCCCGTCCATTCCTCCAGTGTCCAGCCTGGTAAAGTTCCTGTCTGAGCCAGATTTTGCTCTCTGAAGCCATGGGACAGAATGACAGAATTAACTATAAACAAACCTTTCACCCTCAGCCCTCACCCCCTGTGCTCCCAAACCTGGACTTTATACTTATGTTGGAACCAAATGATGTAGACTTTGAATGCTACATGAAGATCTCTAACTTTTGCTATAGAAATAAAAAATTGAAAAAAAAATGGCGATTTCCCTTATCTCTACATCACACTCTTATCTATTTGTCCCTTATTTGTGTCCTGAATTTTTCCTAGCAGGTAATTTTTCATCTTTTCTTTAAAATAACTTTTCAGCACTTTGCAATTGAAAAAGTACCAGCAAGTAGGTGCAAAAGTACAATCAAAACTATTTTGAGTATTTTCTTGTTTCCTGGAGGCTTAAAAGGCATTTTATTTACAAGGAGAAATGTACTTGAATAGGGACTACAAGCCTAAAAAGGAGGGATAACCACAGTAGACATTAAGCCCCTTAAAATGTACCTGAAACAAAAAAAAGTATTCATACATACCTGGGGCTTCCTCCAGCCCCTTTCAGGCAACTCACTCCCTCACCGTCCTCCTAGGTCTTCTACTGTCTGTCCTGGTAAATCTGTCAGTGGCCAGTCCATGCATACTGCACAAGTGCAGCCTGGGCGTGCGCACCCCCCATTGCACTCCCATCACAGGGAGAATTATGCGCTTGGGCAGGAGTACTGCACAGGCACAGAACGCTCCTGGCTATATGAGCACCATGGGGGCGTGTGCTCATGGCCAGGCTGCGCATGTGCTGTAAAAATATACCTGGATGGTCAAGAAAAAGATCAAGGTGGCCTGGGAGGACCACAAAGGAACAAAGGGCCTAAAGGGGGCTGGACGAAGTCTGAGGTATGTATGAATACTTTTTTTTTCCTTTAACAGCCTTGCAAAAAAGTATTTTTTTGACTAAAAAGAGCAGGAACTAGGAGCTACAGCTTTACACTAAGCTATACCGGACCCTGATGGCTTTGAGGGCACTTTTTACGGGAAATTTCAGATGTAAGACACATTTGAAGTGTAAAATATTTGTTCATGATATTCAGCTTTAAAACACTATACGGATCCTAGGGAGAAGGCTTAAAGATAATCTGTACTCTAATATTCTTACACTAAAAAGCATACCATTCTATTCCTTATTTTCTCCTGTGCCCCTCTGTGCTGTTTCTGCCACTCCATGCTGCAATCCTGGCTTGTAATTAACAGTTTTAGGCAGTGTTTACAAACAAACTAACCAGCTTGTAACAGGCTTACATAAACAGAGTGTGTGAGTCATACAGAGTGTGCAGGGGGCCTGCAGAGGGTGTGTATAGCTTCTAACCAATCACAAGCAGCCCTGCACATTCCACACACTCAAGCTTTAGCCTGACAGACACTACAGAGGAAAGTAGATAAGATTTATTACAGAGACAGTGCAATTAGGAAAAGCTGCAGTAAGCCAGAGCACATTAGAACAGGCATAGGAACTTATAGGATAGAAGAAATAAGACTGAAAAATTTGTTACAGAGTCTCTTTAAATAAGGTATCTAAGAGACAACGAAGCTAGAAGGTCACCACCAGAATGAGATATCGCAGACCAAATACTCAAACTCTCAAGGACTGATTTAATTTGCTTAGGTGCTCTGACTGTACATTGAGAAGAGCTTCCACCGGATGAGAGGGCTGATGATAATGAGTCATACTCACCTAAAAACAACAAGCCCAGCCCAAATGGAAGGTCAAATGCATGTGAGTTGACTGACACACAAAAGTCCATGATCTGACAATGGGTGGAGAGTGGGAACCTCTAGCTCCTTATAATATGTCTCCTGTGGTGACATATGACAAAAGGAGTGAACTGTTAAGAGAGAGAAGAGTATGTAAACTAATATGGGCTTGGAGATGGAGTAGACAGGTGACAATAAATGACAAGCAGAGGTGAGAGCAGATTCTATCACTGCACAAGACTTTTGGTTTACTGGCATTTATTAGAAGTATACGCAGTAATAAACCTTACACAGTTCAATGACAGTATTCTGCTTTATTTATACTTTCTGAGTTTAGGCTGTCTCCGGAAAATCATGAGATCCTTATGCTGAATGCTGCATGTGAACAGCATGAGGTGATATGTGCTCTTTATTCATAGATTTCATAAGGTTTTGACAATACATTTTCATTTGGCTCCTTCCCTTTTCATCCTCCAGCCACCTAATGCATAATACATGGGCAGTGGGCTAAGAATAGCACAAACATCTAAACCCCATGTGACATTTTCAGCATTTTCAGCATTTGATGAGATGCAGCGTACAGCATCATGCACTACACAATGCAGCATTAATTATTGCAGAGTCTGTACTCTGCTATCCCGGTGTGGCAATTATGACCCGTGCACTCTCACCTTATCTCATAACATTCTGCATAACAGATATTGAAAGAGGATCTGTATCTGTCTTCGGGTAGCTGATGGATTGAGCGTGACACAAACACGGTCCAAGGGAATCAATCCTCCACACAGGCAAACAGCTGATGATAAGCATATTGCAATTTATGTAAAATAAATTGATGTAATAGCTTATTTCAAAATGTACCTAGGCTATAAACCATTCATAAGAATCTGTGCTCATTAGTTCAGCTCCAGCCTCCACAGCATTGAATTAGTGCACACAAAACTTTCAGGTTTTGGCAAATGCTGGGCAGTTTAACTCTTTCTAATATTAGTTACTAAGATGTTAAAGTGAACCTCCGGACTAAAAATCTACTCAGCAGAACTGAAAAGGCTTGGTGTTTCTTTAACAGTTTTACAGCATCAGAACTTTGTTTTTCTTACCAAAGCATCATTTTTAGCTGCATTTTTACCTAAGCTCCACCCATCAAAGAAAAAAGCCCGGGCTTTTTTCTCTGATGCTGTGCAGAGCATGATGGGATTTCCTATGTTGTTATTCACGTTGCCTAGCAACTGGGAGGGGTGATCAGGACATAGGACAGTTGGAACTGTGTCTCATGCTCCCTGTCACCTCCTTTCAACCAAAAATATGGCTGCCATCATGAAATCAAACATTTGCCTGTTCATTTAAAACAGGGTGGGTAAGAGATTATATTACCTATCTATTTTAATTAACATAACTAATGTAACTTAAAGCGGAATATAACCCTGCATTTCAACTTTGCTCTAAAACATTATTTACAGCATATTATATGCAAAAAGCATTTTTTTTACTAGACCAGCATTGGAAGGGTTAAACACAGGGGTTTCAAGTTCTGTGGAGAGATATGCAGAAGTTCAGATTGTTACATTATATTTAGTTAGATGTATCTATTGATAAATGTTACACACTCTTTGGCTGTCATCCAAGCTCCTACTCAGTCAGAGAGATGAGTCACATTCAACACTTAGATACATTTATGTAAACAAAATGTATCTATTTCAGCTTCGGATGCATCTGCAGAAATCTCCAGGAACTTTAAAGCCCTGTGTAACCCTTCCAATGCTGGTCTAGTAAAAAAAAAATGCTGGTTGCATATAATATACTGTAAATAATGTTTAAGAGCAAAGTTGAAATACAGGGTTATATTCCGCTTTAATGACAGTATGTTTGTTTAGGCTGGAGTTCCTCTTTAAGGTTTTGTGTGGACTTATCCTATAAAGATACATACATTTTGTTTGTTCCAGTATGCTTTGGAGCAGCCGGACATTTGGCAACATTGCATATTAGGACAAAGCCTCAATGCCTAGCTCTAATATTACCCCATTTAAAGTACATCTGAAGTGGGAGGGATATGGAGGCTGACATATGTAATTCCTTTTAGTTTTCAAAATGTTTTTATTGCAGAGAGAAGCAATAACACAACAATACAACACTAGTTGAAATTACACATTCAGCTAATCCAATCAGACTTCAGTCAGAAACATCTGATCTGCATGCTTTTTCCGGATCTATGAATAAAAGTATTAGAGGCAAAAGATCAGCAGGACAGCCAGGCAATGTGCATTGTTTAAAAGGAAATAAATATGTCAACCTCTATATTTCTCTCACTTTAGGTGTCTTTTAACCTCCCTGGCGGTCTATTAAAACCGCCAGGGGGCAGCGCAGCACTTTAAATTTTTTATTTTTTTAATCATGTAGCTAGCCTAGCGCTAGCTACATGATAGCCGCCGTGCAGCGGCATCCCCCCACCCCCTCCGTTCGCCTCCGGCGAACAGCGCAAACAGGAAATCCCGTTCAGAACCATGGCGATAATCGTCATAGACGTCATGGATGTCGTGATGTCATCGGGAGTCCCGATCCACCCCTCAGCGCTGCCTGGCGCTGATAGGCCAGGTTGCGCAAGGGGTCTGAGGGGGTTGGCGCGGTGGGTAGCAGCGAATCGGCGCAGAGCGGCGGCGATCGGGAAGTACACGCAGCTAGCAAAGTGCTAGCTGCGTGTACAAAAAAAATTATGCAAATCGGCCCAGCAGGGCCTGAGAAATCCTCCTGCGCGGCATAGCCCGTGCTCAGCACGGGCTTACCGCCAGGGAGGTTAAGTAAGTCACAGCTTCAAACAACTAACCCAATTAACTAGCAGCTGCATCAACTATTCAGTAAAAAAAGAAGTTGAAATCTCAGCTGGAGTTATGGAGCCACAACCAATTAAAATATCAATGTTACAAAAAAGACATTTGAAAAAACAAAATCACAAAAGAAGTGAATGGTCGCTATGTCACAACTGACTACACATTCAGTACCTATTTCAATAGATGTTAGAACTATATCATCGTTAGTAATATGCTATTAATTGTTGTATGAAGTGTGTGTGGTTTCAGTTTCTCTTAAACATAAATAGCCCTTAGGAAGTGATCACTGCTGCATAGCATTTACTCCACTCTTTTGTAATCATAGATTAGTCCAGAATCTTCAATTTAGGAGCTTATAGGTACAAACCAATCCAGTCCAATCCAGACACCTGTGACATAGGCTGTAAATCATAATATGTTATTAAAGAATGAAATTATATTCATCTGGTTCAATACAAAGTCTCCTCCTTGCTGGAGGCATTTTGTTACATTTCTGGACAGTTAATCGCAGTGGAATTAGCTATCTCCACATCCAGCAAATGCCAATCATTAGCTCACCCCATCACTATTATCCTGTGAGAGTGGGAGCAGAAATGGCGAAGACCATAGCCCTTTCATATGGCATGATAGATGGGAATAAGTCCCAATCTGTGAAAGGTTGGCTTACATGGATGGTGTTTTGAGAAAATTGTTTGCTTTAAAGAAAACCTGTACGGAAAATAAAAGTCAAAATAGGCATACACAAGTCATACTTACCTTCCATGTAGTCTACTCCTCGGTGTCTTTCTCCTCTCCTGCGTCCTGTTTGTTCACTATGATCAAGGGAATTTTCCGTCCTCCATTTTGAAAATAGCCATTACCCATAACAGCTTTCTTGTCAGCACACAGTTAAACTGTAACATCGCCCACTTGAGCCATAGGGGAACATGGACTATCCCTGGTACATCAGTTTTCCTCTCAGCTATAACTGACAGCAACTGATATTTTACTGACAGCAACTGATATATTTCAGATCTGAGAAAATATTGTCAGAACTGGATGGGATTATTGTCAGAAGAAAATGGTGAGCTTCTGAGAGGAACTAATGGCAATGTAACTATGTAATGTTCATTTGAAGTTACCTCATGTGTTTATTTTAAATATTTTTACTCAGTACAGGTTCTCTTTAAAGAGGAACTTTAACCCAGGATTGAATTTCATCCCAATCAGTAGCTGATACCCCCTTTCCCATGAGAAGTCTTTACCTTTTCTCAAATAGATCATTAGGAGCATCTGTATAGCTGATATTGTGGTGAAACGCCTCCCACGGTGTGATGTCAGGGCCATGGCCTTGACAGTTTCTGTCTGTGAACCTTGTTGCATTGTGGGAAATAACGGCTTTTTCCAACTACCAAGTAAGCAGTATTTCCCTCTGTGCATAGAACTCTCAGTAACGACCATTATACAGAGATCACCTGACATGACTGTCACCACCAGTGAAAAATTTCAGAATGTAAATCAGGAAGAGAAAATATTTTACAAAGGCGAAAAAACTGACTAAATAATCTATAAATAAATATTATAAGAGAAAATAAGCAATTTTATGAATTACATTATTTTTACTTAGGCTATTGTATAACAGAAAACATTAGCATTTGTGCACTTCCTATCCATCTTTTTCCCAGCCTTATTTACATGGCAAAATGTCTGTGCAAGGACAAACACATATACACTGAAACTGCAGTGAGAGGAGAGATGCATAATATACAAGAACGATTTAACCATTGGCATGATATATCTTCGCCTTAAAGCTAAAAGAGGTCTTAAAAATTAATCTAGCACTGTTAAGACTCAAAGGGAAAAGAATTTCCCTTACACAATGTCAGCAAGACAAATTTCAGATTGCTGGAAAGGGAAACAAAATGTGCCACTGGATGAAGTGCCCAGCATCCAAAATGAGGCTTGCATGACTCATATAATAAGGCATCTACAGTATACCACAAACAGCATGTACTGGGACAAATGGGGAGCTGTAATAAGTTTCTCGAGATGAACCACTGTGTATTCTTAAAAGTATCCTTCTTGTCTTCTGCCGAAAGTTGGAAGATATGAAATCAATCCTTTAAATACCAAGTTCAGGATTATACGTATATTATCTAGCCCCTTCTCTGAGTAGATATTTCAAAGGCATTGGGTGAACTGGGTGCTGCTTGATGCCAATAATTAAAATATCGGTATTATAACACTAACAATATTTTACTATAGACTTACCAAATCCCTATTTTCACACTAACTCTCCCTCCTAATGCCTAACACTAACCAATCCTAATACTAACCTTCTCAACTAATACTAACTCCCCTCCTAATGCCTAAAACTAACCAATCCTAACACTAACCTTCCCAACTAATACTAACTCCCCTCCTAATGCCTAAGACTATCCCTCCAGTGTATTGCTGCAGTAGTAGCAAATAGGCTACTCACAGCCAAAGTACTACTCGTTCAGCTATTAATAGCCAATCGACTAGTATTGCCTACAAGCAGTCTTGAAAGTGCTAGCCGGCAATAAGCTATTATTGGTATTAGCCAATCAGCTACTGATACCTAATTGGCTAATATCAGGCACCCATCTCTCCTGCTCAGCACCTTAAGATGGCAATTTAATTTTATCACACACCTGCCCAGTTCTCCTGCTTACTCCAGTTGAACGACTGGAATGTCTTCAGTAATGCATCAGCCACATTGGACAGCTTATGTGAAAGTTAACATCCACTACAAAGGAGCCTAAGTCTTCCAATACAAACTATAGTGGCCACTACTGGATACTGGTCCAAGTGTTGATATGAATGTGCATAACATCTTCTGATGTGGCTGTACACCTTATGGTTTTAACTATCACTTTTCATGGAATACTAAGGCTCTGAAGAAGCAACCGTGTTATGGGCCGCAAAACGTGTGTTAGGCAACCGATTGTGATAAACATGTAACATGGGGAAATCTACGACTAAGGGCAGATGGTAGGCCCGATACGCGTCAGTTGATCCTGTGATTTTTTTGCACTGTCTGTGGATTTTTCCGAATAAACTTATCAGCCTTTTTTACCTCAACCTGTTGTGGTCTGCGGATCCTCCTTTCTACATTTAAACATGTAACATGGATTATTTTATGCTACGTCATGTGTGGTTAATTATGGCTGATGTAATTAAAAGTTATTTTTTACATTGAATTTAATATTATTGTTCTGTTATAGAAATGTTATTGTATTGTATTGTATTGTATTGTTAAACCTTCATTTTGTATATTTGTTTTTTTATGTGATAATTAATTAGAAGGGTGGCTATACTTGTAAACTACAGTCATTTCTATCGTACATTTACAGTTAGTGAATAAACACACGGAGTGAGAGGGAAAGCGGGACGCCGTATCCACCCAGATGCCAGGACAGACCCCTCTGCATAGGACATACTGATGTGCAAGAACTCAAGCAAATATACGTGAGTGCGCATTCAGGGTGCTGCGATTCTAAATGTATTGGCTGTAATACACTATGATGGGTCCATGTGTTTTTATGTTTTATATGTGATAGAAACTTTTATCTGGATATTAAACTAAAGTTGAAGATTACAAGTGCCAGTGGGGTGATTTAAACTAAAACGCTAGATCCACCTGTTCTCTGAGGTGGCTACAATTTGGTGAGCGCAATCTACTTTGGGGAGTGGATACACGATTGTCACAATACTCACTATCACTTGGGTGCTTATGATGTTTTAATGGAATTACGCTATGTGCAGCACGTTTATGTTTTATAGGAAACCATGGTAAGCGCAGCTCAGTGATTTATACTATTTATTTTCCACTGCTCTCTCTTGCACAGAGCCTGCACTTGAAAAGCAGGTTTTAGTGCTCTGCATTATGCAAATAACACACATTTGGGGGTGGAGGAAGGCGGGGGGGGGGGGGGGCAGCGCTGTTGCTAACCTCACAAATCACACTCATAGTGCATAGATCTTCAAAAGTCTTGATAAGTCTAAATCATAGTTGTACAGATAGCTTTATTTGTCACCAGTTTAAAAGAAAAATGCACAATCAGTTTGCTCATATTATGGAATTAAATTGACAAGTGGATTGGATTGTATCGTATATGGCCAAGTTAAGCACAGAGCTTGTGAGACCAGATACAGGGTATATGCTTCTGGTTGTTATTGCTTTTATTTGGAGTTTCTTTACCTCATTATACCATTTCTGACTTTTCATAGATGACCCTTATAAACTCAGGTAGTGTTACTTGTAAACATTTTTCTAGCTGTACAATATGCATATTGAGTTAAATGAGCATTTACATATGCTTTTTTCACATGACAGGAAACCTCTTCAAAATGATTGCCTCACAGGCACATTAATAGGACAACCCTGTGTTTTGTAAACAAGCTTGCTTAAGTCTAGTGTATAAGTACCCTCTTCCTGTATCAATCAATAAGAGTACTGTGTGAGAAAATTCCTGCACTGTTGGAAAATTTTGCTTTCCTTTTTATGTTCCTAGTTCGCTAAGTTTTCAAAGCTTCTTTCATTGAGAAAAGTAGCGTGTGCTTGGAAATATGCCTAAGTAGCTCCAAATCTATTAGTATACAGGCTTATGAAATTTAAGACACTCTGCCCACAGTGTAGCCCTTCATTGTTTTTAATAAGGCCCACACAAGGGGGACACAAAGTGAAAATGGGAAAAATGACTTTATTACTTATAAATTATTTTTTTTTCCTTCTTTTAGCCTTTCTACCATTTGCACGTAATTAGACACATAAAACGTTTTATGAGAGAAATATACAGGTGGCTTTCCAGCAAAAATAAATAAAGCCCTGTCTTTAAAGGAGCACTAAACAATCAGTAAACATTAAGGGGGCCAGTTGGTTCCTTATGAGGCACAATTTTCTGATATTTTCTCACTGTTTCTAATTGCATCTCACCTTTTAAAGTTTCACGGAAAAGGTCCCTTTTCCCTTTCATTGGCTAGTCTGTGGTTTGTTTATGTAAAGGGTTGCAGCAAGGAGTTAGGAAAAGGCTGCATTGTGGATATTAGCCTTGTGTTTGGGGATTACTGGGTTACTACTGACCATTCTCCGGTACAGTAACCTTAGTCTATTACAATGTGCTGTTTCCTGCTCAAAACCAGCTACCCTCATAAAACAAAGATGGCTGCAGGGTGGAAAGTCAGAGGTGCTTGTATTAAAACTTAATCTTGGCAGTAACATGTCACACAAGTATAGCCTGTTAATTGGAGGCAAATACAGACATAAAACATAAGACCTTTCTTGTTTATATATAATTAGGTCGAAGTACACTGGATGAATAAAGTGAGGTGAAAGAAAACAAGTCATAAATAGACATTTGTAATACGCTCCATTGTGAAATTGCTCTAGCTATGAAGTCTCATCCTCCTTGAACATCTAATTACCTTGTTATGAAATTAAACTTATAATTAGAAAAATAAATAAAGTTAGGTACTTACCTGAGTAGAAGGATCCTCCAGAGGCATCCCAGGTCCTCCTCCCAACCACCAATCCAGCCCTGGAACACTTTGAAAGGATACACTCCCATCTGTGAATGAGCACAGCCAAACTACGCAGTAGCACAGAGGCGTGACACGTCCTGCTCTTGTACAGTGCAGATCTGCTCATTTAGGGATGGAAAGATGTCCCTGCACTTTTTGACAGGGCTTGTTGAAGTGGTTCTGGGGGTTCCATCATTGAATCGTTGGAGGCAAGGATGCTTGGAGACCTTGGATTATGTCAAACTGCCAGCCTCCTGTAAAAGACCATGCACATATGCAACTTAGGCCACCTGAAATTATCTGAACAGAAATGCCCACATACTGTAAGCTCTAAATACACACATCCTTTAAAACAACAGAGAGCCAAATCCATTCTAGTGTATTTTTATGTGTGTGATGGGCAGAAATATGGTCTATAATTAGGCATATCTTAAAGAGGGACTGTCAGCCACAAAATCAAATTCCATTTACCCACTGCTCTGTGTTTATTATGCATTCTGCAGCCTTACCCAGCATTGCAAGCACTCCAATCTATACAGAAATATTTCTGCTGTAATAAATGTTATCTATCAGCCAGGCTGTACTTGATACATTGCCGATGAGAAGGAAGCTTGCCATCACCCCTCCCACATTCCTGCTCCTCACCGATTGGCTAAGGCAGTGCAGTGTGAAGCCAGTGCTGAAATCTGATCTTGCTGTCCTCATGTTTACAAAGCAAGCTAGCTATGACAGTGCAGATTCTAGGAGACAAAAAAGATTAAGTGAGGAAATTACATCAGATTTAGCTTCAGTCAGAGGGAATCAAAATGAAAAATGCCTACAACAGAATTCTCTTTATCAAAACGTGGATAGTTTACATATGTTATGTAAGTAGAACAAGTATTTATCTACATTAGTGTTTTTCTCCTGACATACTGTAGTAAGGCTGACCCTGCTGCTTTAAAGTTAGTCTATCTGTTCAAACATATCCTGATCTTGGAAACATTGCTTGGACGTAAACATTGAACTCCCAAGCATAGGTATGTGTTTAACCTACTCAAGTCGAGTAAAGGGTCTTTAAGCTCTTGAGCCTCTCTCATAGTGAAAGTACAGGGCCTCTGGATTTCTTCCACCGATAAGAGCCCTAATGTGTCTTTAAGCCTAACAGGAGTCCAAGGCTAGATCACTTTGGATGCTTTTGTTACTTCAGGTCAAATTCGCACATGATGTTGGTCATGGTCAGAACTGAGTTCTCTGTTGTGTTCTGTTTTTGTGTTTCAGTTCTGCATAGCGATGGTCATGTCTAGGAGAACTCATAGAGAAGGATGTGATTTGTTTGATTAGCTGATAGATTTGCAAAACTTTGATTTGATTTGACTAGCAAATCAGAGACTTACATATCTGTCACCTGACCAAACTGATTACGTTTCTCTATGAGTTCTCCTAGACATGACCATCTCTAGTTCTGCATAAATATATCAAGGTTTATTTGCTCTTTAACGCTTTATGGTTATACAAGATTGATCATGGTTGCAAAAGTATCCCTGTACAAGATGTTTTAATAGTATGCTACTTTATGTGTTGGCTTTGCCAAAAGGTAACTGCAAATAGTTTCGGACATTTCCTTGTCAGAGACATCATTATTGCATGTTAATTGTGGTAAACCTGTATTTATCTGGTTTAAGACTCTACATTGCATGACTCTACATGTAAGGTGTTTGCTTTTCCTTTAATGAAAAATCTTCTAATAAAAACTTTAACATACAAAATAAAATCATAATAGTATACATATATATGTAGCTATTTTTAGCTGGGTTGCTAACCGCCGCAAAGTAGCAAATACTCCCACTCAGATGCGATGGAAAAAAGAAAATCGACTCAAACATTCCTTTCAAAAAGTCAATTTATGCACAAAAGAAACGGTATAAAGAAATTGCATCTCATTTGTGAAAGATGGACAGAATGGAAGGATAATGATATACCTCTTGACCTTATTCTTTTGTATCCACATTATGTGAGTTAATTATATCTGACTGTTGTATCTCTGACGTTCATATCTGGCACTTTTGTTATGTAACGTCATAGTAACCCTCGTGATTCAATCTGCTATGACAATTGTCAGCTACTAATACCTAGATTTACTGTTTTCAGATTTTTTGCTGTAGCATAGGTTGCACCTCACCTGCACAGTGTATCATGTACAACCCCTTACTGTATACACCAAGCTAAATACAGAATGTTGCATATTTTTCTGCTAGTCATTCCAATAAAGGCTATATATCTTCTTCTTCTTCTTCTATATCTTCTTCTTCTTCTTCTTCTTCTATATCTTCTTCATCTTCGTCTTCTATATCTTCTTCTTCTTCGTCTTCTATATCTTCTTCTTCTTCGTCTTCTTCTTCTATATCTTCTTCTTCTATATCTTCTTCTTCTATATCTTCTTCTTCTTCTTCCTCTTCTTCTCTATCATTATATTATGTGTCTTGGTTTTCCTTTCTTCTGTAATATTTTTTTTTACTTTACATTTGTGAAAATATTTTATTTTAATAACACCATAGTTATATTTGTGTTGATGGCATTATAGGTAGGTAGTGGCACATTGCAAGCCACAGCGCCTTTTTCTGTGTACCCTGGCGGTGGTAAAACACAGACATCAGCAGGAAGAGGAAGTAGTTGCAGGCTTGCAGCTATTGTAGTGTGGTAAAAGCTGCCGGTAGGAGAGTGGGTGGGCAGGTGGCAGCAGAAGATAGTTCTTCTTCTGTTCTCCCTGGCAGTGGTAACAGCACACAGACAGCAGAAGCTCAATGCAGCTACAGGAGGAGGAGTAGTGTGTGTCAGGCAGTGTGATGTGACTGACATAATAGGCCCTGGTTCCTAGCGGTGGTACCAGGGCCGTAAATAAACAGCATGAGGTTCCAGACAGTGGTTGTGAAGCCCACATTGTGTCCAATACACAATTGGGACAGCACAGTTTTCAACCCGGACACCTCTAAAATAATTACAATTTTTTTTTCCAAAATAAAGCAGGCAGCTATTTTTGAGCGTAATAGCTGTTGGCGCATGGGCAGCAGCACCTTGTAATGTGTTCCCTGGCAGTGGAGACACAGACAGCAGGAGGAAATACAATAGCAGGCAGCGTGAGGAGGATGAGTGTGTGTGGCAGACTGGCATTTGGTAGCAGGCAGCAGGAGGGCAGGCAACGAGACATAATAGGCCCTGGTTCCTAGTGGTGGTTCCAGGGCCGTAAATACACAGCATGAGGTTCCAGACAGCGGTCGTGAAGCCCACATTGTGTCCAATACACAATTGGGACAGCACAGTTTTCAACCCGGACACCTCTAAAATAATTACAATTTTTTTTTTCAAATTAATGCAGGCAGCTATTTTTGAGCGTAATAGCTGTTGGCGCATGGGCAGCAGCACCTTGTAATGTGTTCCCTGGCAGTGGAGACACAGACAGCAGGAGGAAATACAACAGCAGGCAGTGTGAGGAGGTTGAGTGTGTGGCAGACTGGCAGCAGGCAGGAGGGCAGGCAGCGAGACATAATAGGCCCTGGTTCCTAGCGGTGGTTCCAGGGCCGTAAATAAACAGCATGAGGTTCCAGACAGCGGTCGTGAAGCCCACATTGTTTCCAATACACAATTGGGACAGCACAGTTTTCAACCCGGACACCTCTAAAACAATTTAATTTTTTCTTCCAAAATAAATAATGCAGGGCAGGCAGCTATTTTTGAGCGTAATAGCTGTTGGCACATGGGCAGCAGCACCTTGTAATGTGTTCCCTGGCAGTGTAGACACAGACAGCAGGAGGAAATACAACAGCAGGCAACGTGAGGAGGTTGAGTGTGTGGCAGACTGGCAGCAGGCAGGAGGGCAGGCAGCGAGACATAATAGGCCCTGGTTCCTAGCGGTGGTTCCAGGGCCGTAAATAAACAGCATGAGGTTCCAGATAGCGGTTGTGAAGCCCACATTGTGTCCAATACACATTTGGGACAGCACAGTTTTCAACCCGGACACCTCTAAAATAATTACAATTTTTTTTTTCAAATGGATGCAGCTATTTTTGAGCGTAATAGCTGGTGGCGCATGGGCAGCAGCACCTTGTAATGTGTTCCCTGGCAGTGGAGACACAGACAGCAGGAATGAAATACAACAGCAGGCAGCGTGAGGAGGCTGAGTGTGTGGCAGACTGGCAGCAAGCAGGAGGGCAGGCAGCGAGACATAATAGGCCCTGGTTCCTAGCGGTGGTTCCAGGGCCGTAAATAAACAGCATGAGGTTCCAGACAGCGGTCGTGAAGCCCACATTGTGTCCAATACACAATTGGGACAGCACAGTTTTCAAACCGGACACCTCTAAAAAAAATATTTTTTTTTCAAAATAAATAATGCAGGGCAGGCAGCTATTTTTGAGCGTAATAGCTGGTGGCGCATGGGCAACAGCACCTTGTAATGTGTTCCCTGGCAGTGGAGACACAGACAGCAGGAAGAAATACAGCAGCAGCAGATGCAGGTGTAATGTGTGTGCGCCACTTCATGTCCCCCTCTCGCCGACAACAGGGGCCAGTAATTCGCCTTCCACCCAAGCCTGGTTCATTTTGAGAAACGTCAGTCTGTCCACAGACTTGTGAGACAGACGAGATCGCTTCTCAGTGACGACTCCACTGGCTGCACTGAAGCAAAGCTCTGACAGTACGCTGGAAGGGGGGCAGGAGAGCACTTCCAGGGCGTACTGCGCAAGCTCGCTCCAGATCGGCAGGTGCTTGACCCAATACTCCATGGGATCAACAGGGGCCACACTGTCAAGCCCGCTGAAGGACCCCATGTAGTCAGCCACCATGCGGGTCAAGCTCTGCCTGTGACTGGAGAAGGATGCTGCTGCAGGCACCTCCTCTCTAGTCCTTGGCAGCTCTACACTCATGTAGAGCTCTTGGGTCAGAGGCAGCAGGTCTGTGGTGCGCGTGCGCTTGCTGCTGGTAGATGCAGGCATCTGCTGCTGCCTCTGTGCTGGCTGGACAGTGGGGGTGGATGTCTGAGGGAAGGCTTCCTCCAAGCGCTCAACAAGGGACAGCTGCAAATCCCTCATTTGTTGCGCACGGTCTCCTCCTGCAGGCAGGTACTGGCTGAGCTTCCCCTTCAGACGTGGGTCCAGCATCATGCAGATCCAGATGTCCTCCCTCTGCTTCATCTGGATCACCCTTGGGTCCTTGCGCAGGCACCTCAGCATGTGCGCTGCCATTGGGAAGAGTCTGGCCACGTCTGCTGGCACATCATCGGCAGCCCCAGAGCCGACAGTGCTGTCCTCCTCTTCCTCTGCCTCCTCCACCTCATCCTCTCTCCACCCCCGCACCAGTCCAGCTGTGCTCTGCTGTTCCCCCTCATCAGCAGCAAGGTCAGGGACCTCCACCAACTCCAAGCCCTCCTCCTCAGAGGTGGCCTGTGAAGCTGCCTGCAGCTCCTGCTGGTCCAAGGCTGCTGCTCCCTCTTCAAGCAGTGCATATAGGGCCCTGTCCAGCACACACACCAAGGGGACCCACTCGCATACCATTGCATGGTCCCTGCTTACCATGTTTGTGGCCTGCAGGAAGGGTGCCAGGACTGAGCACACCTGCTGCATGTGCCCCCAGTCCTCCGTGGAGATGATGGACGGGAGGTTGGTGGCGGCACGCCCAGTTGCAGTGATGGAGGCAACTGTTGCTCGTGCAAGGTACTGGCTGACAGCCTGCCTCTGTTCCACCAGACGCTCCAACATCGCCAGGGTGGAGTTCCAGCGAGTTGGAACATCGATCATGAGCCGGTGCTGTGGCAGGTGCAGCTCCTTCTGCACCTCTTCCAGGCTCGCAACAGCTGCAGGCGAGTGCCAGAAATGACGCACAACCTTCCTTGCCGCCTCAAGGAGTCGGTCCATCCCCTGGTAGGTCCGCAGGAACTTTTGGACTACCAGGTTCAGGATGTGCGCCAGGCAGGGGATGTGGGTCAGGTCTCCCCTGCTGATTGCAGCAACCAGGTTTGCCCCATTGTCGGACACCACCTCTCCGACTCTGAGGCCTTTGGGGGTCAGCCAATTTCTCTCCTGCTCTCGGAGTTTGGCCAGGACATGGTTCGCCGTCAGTTTGGTCTTCCCCAAGCTGACCAATTCCAGCAGCGCTTGGCAGTGGCGGGGCTTCACGCTGCTGCTGAGGTGGGGGGTTTGGGCTGGTGTGCCGGAGGATGGAAGCGGATCAGAGGAACCTGCTGCAATTCCGCTGAGCCTGCATGGTGGCACCACCCACTGTGTTGTTGGTGCTGCTGCTGCTCCGACAGTGCCCGATGCTGCTCCCCCCTTCTCACCCCCTTCCACCAAGCTGACCCAATGCGCAGTGAAGGACAGATAGCGGCCTGTCCCAAACCAGCTGCTCCACGAGTCCATGGTGACATGGACCCGTTGACCCACCGCGTGCTCCAGCCCTCTCCCGACATTGGCCATCACAGAGCTGTGAAGTGCAGGGATGGCCGTGCGTGCGAAATAATGTCGGCTGGGGATTGGCCAATCGGGGGCTGCACACATCAGGAGCGCACGCATGTCGCTCCCCTCCTGCACAAGGGAATAAGGCAGGAGTTGGGAGCACATGGCCCGTGCCAGCAAGCCGTTCAGCTGACGCACGTGACGGCTGCTGGGAGGCAGAACCCTGACCACCCCCTGGAAGGTGTCACTGAGCAGGGTCTGGCGACGCCTTTTGCTGGCACGGGAATCAGTGGAGGGAGCAGAGGAGGCCACTGAGGACTGAGTGCCAGAACAGGCCTCAGTGTCGGTGGCAGGAGTTGCTCATGAAAGTGTTTCCCTGCAAGATGGTTGACCAGAGAGGTGGTGCCAAACGCAGAGGGCTCCTTCCCTCTGCTGAGCTGCTGGCGGCACTGGTTGCAGGTGGCATACTTGCACTCCACATATGGCAGGGTGAAAAAATTCCATATTGGGGAGGTGAAGTTTCCCCTTCGGCTGGAAGGTGCTGCTGCCGCTGGTCTCCCTGTGGTGGTTGGGAGGGGGGGTTCTTGGTGCGGCTGGTGGTGGTACTGGCAGAACTCGTCTCCGGATCAACACGCTGTGTGGCCTGCATACCACACCCACTTGTGATCCTGCCCATGCCTGCGATGCTGATCCTTCTAGCAAGGCCCACAGACGCATCCTCCTCCTCCTCCTTAGAGCTGATGACATCCCCACTCCCAGGACCTGGCACCCAGTCTCTGTCCTTCACCCTGTCATCATCATCCTCCCCCTCCGCAAACATGTCCTGCTGGGATCCCACAAACTCCTCTTCTGCATGCATGGGCGGATGGACAGTCACCACTGTCTGACTGTCCAAAGCATCATCCCCCAAAGTGCCCATGAGCATTCATTCCTCCTCCAATTCTGCCACAACAGCACTCCATAACCCCACTGCGCTTGGGGATAAGAAGGTGCTGACTGCTGAGTGACAGGGTGCTGGTGTCGCCCGCTGGGGCTGGAGAACTGCACTCCTCCTCCTCCCCAGGCAGTGCTGGTCGGCTGCTGCTGCTCTTGCGAACAGGAGTGGTGGCGGGGGTGGAGGACTCGGTTCCAGAGCTAATGGTGGCCTGCTCATCCACCATCAGTTCCACCACAGAGTCTGCGTCCTTCTCCTCAGTAGGACGGCTATGACCTGGCGGTGGGAGGAACATCTGCGCCACTTGCTGCTGCTGCTGCTGTGTCTCTGCAGCGTGACTCCCAGCTGTTGGGCGGCCAAGGCGTCCACGGCCAGTGGCTAATGGCAAAATAGCCACTGGTGCAGACGCAGAACTGCGCATGGTGGTGGTGGCGCGGCTGCCACGACCTCCTCTCTTGGCGATGCTCTTGCTGCCCCTGCCCAAACCGTGGCTGCCAGTGCCAGACATCGTATATTTTTTATATTATACAAATGAAAAAAAAACTTGTAAAGGCGGGTGGGACAAGTGGGGTACTTGAATGGGGTGGGACTGGTGGTGGTGGGTGTGTGAGGTGACGGACAGGTGTACTCTACAGCAGAGATCTGTGTAGCGCTAACGAGAGAGTGCGCAGTGCGCACACAAAGACCCTAGCTGACGCTGACTGACTGACGGTGTCCCTATACACAGACTACAGTACAATTCAGCGAATACACAATACAAGTAATATAAACAATAGGACGGGTGTAGCACTAACGAGAGGGTGCGGACAGCGCAGACGTGCACTGCGCACACAAAGACCCTAGGTAACGCGGTGACGGACGGTCCCTCTACACAGACTAGTGTACTCTACAGTACTACGAACTAAACAATAGAAGAATCTAGCTAAATATTAGAACAGGTGTGACTAGATTACAGAGAGCAGATACAGGACAGGTATAGCAGTAAAGCTGGGCCTTGCTAACTACAAAATAGTACAAATCTATCTAACACAGAAGTAGTAGTACAGTAGAGTAGGACAGGTGAGAGCACAGGTAACTAGAGACTAGAGCACAGAGCAGGGCAGGCTGCCTTGCCTAGGCACAGGGCCTAGCTGCTTGCTGCAGCTGCAGCAGCACCTGACAGTCTCCCTCCCTAGTCCCTATAATCACACAAACTAAACTGCCTAAAATACAATCTATCTACAATACAAAGGAATACAGTTGAATATCAAGTGTTGGAGTGTAAGAACGCTTGGTTTAGAACAATATAAATGCACTTGCACACAGACAAAAAGCACTGGAGCAGTCTCTCAGTACAGTTAGTCAGTAAGTCGCAAGCAGGACGAGTGAGGCAAGATGGCGTCCGCTATTTATAGAGGGAGGCTTGGCCAGGCTCCCCCTCTGTGATTGGCTGCAGTCAGAGGGCTGGGAGCCCTCTGATTCGCTTGTGAGGACTCGAGGTGACGTCAGACGTGACACTATCCTAGCTGGTGACGCTATCCGAGCTCGGATAGCTAGGATATCTCCGGATAGCTGCTTGCTATCCGAGTGCGCTCGGATAGCACAGCCCGGATAGCTAATACTATTCGAGCTCGGTATTCGAGCTCGAATAGTGAAAAAAGAGCTAGGATATCCGAGTATCTCGGATATCCTAGCTCAGATGAGCACGTCTTGTCACTAGCTAGCTGTCTCTCAGAGGGGCTCACAATTTACTGTAATAGTCCTGAGGCCAATTTTTTGCAGACACCACTTAACTTATCTGTGTGTTTCGTAAAGTTGTTGAAAACCCATACAAACATGGGGAGAACATGTTCTAGAGGAAAATCAAACCAGGGATACAGTACTGCAAGATGAAAGTGTTTTCCACTATGCCTGTGTTTCTTAAACCTGGCCTCGTGACTCCCTAACAGTGCATGTTTTAGTGTAATTAGTACCCCAGCTTGGTAGATTCCATGTAGCTCAGACACTAATTACCCCATCTGTGCATGGAAGAGGTTGCCTGCAAAACATGCACCATTGTGGAGTCACGAGGACAGGTTTGAGAAACACTGAGCTATACTATTGTGCCGCATGTGAATGCATGAACCAAAAAAATCCAAGAATTAAAAGTAAAATAAAAATCACATAGCTTATGCTACTTAGGGCTTTTCCACACTGAATATCATGATTGCAGAATAGCATTGTACTGTGATTTTCACATATTTTTCAGCATAGGTTTGAGGGCCCTTTTCCACTACCCTGCGTTTTGCGATCTGATTCTGATTGCTAACTGATCACAAAATGCAGGGTACAGTAAAACTAATGGAAATGGCAGCACCAATTTCCATTAGTGCGATCCAATTGCTTTGCAATTTTGTCCCGAGTGCAATCATCGTACTGCCAGTTTTTGGATGCAATTGATCTCCTAATACTGAGTATAGTAGCAATCGCAATCGTGGAAATTAGCTTGAAACACAATCGCATGGCAATGTAATCGTGATTGCGATCGCGTTTCATAGTGGACCTCCTACATGCCTCAAGAATGCACTGCAAGGCCATCAGGATAGCGAAAGAGCCCTCCCACCTCAGCAATCCTCATCTCAATCTTCATCAATCAGGCCTCCACTACAAGTGCATCTCTACCAGGACCTCCAACTCTTTCTTCACCCAAATTGTCCAACTCCTCAACTCAAGCTCACCAAACCCCAAAAGCCTTCTCATCTGTGTATGCGTGTCTATGTGTTTCTATGTACTCATGTATGGCTACTCCTGTATGTTTCACTTGACTCCACCGCTGTGTGTCAACTTGCACTATTACTGAGCCTGTCTGCGCCTGACTGTGCCAACATCAATTCCATGTATGAACCCTTCATACATCATTTTATTGACTTGACAATGCTATTATGCACAGGGGCAAACCCAGGATTTTCAAGGGGGGATTCCTGGAAAGGTCTCCCTCAGCCTCGCACAATATAGTAAAATAATATGGTAGGACATTATGCTGGGTACACATAATGCAAATTCCCGTCCGACCAATGGGAACGATCTGGAGCAGTTTGGATACAGATAATAATGAGGACAGCCGACATGGGTAATGAAGGGGAAAGTGAAGCATTCACACAGCAGGGCCCAGGGCTGTGCTCACACCTGACTCTGTTAAGTTCCCGAGAACTGCTTCATGTACTGTACACACCCTGCTGCTACATTCAAACTCAACTGTAGCAGGGAAAGAAAGGGGGCGGGGCATCACAGAGAGCAGGCAGCAGCATGGTGCTGTGAGCTTCAGGATGCCTGCAGATATTCTGGTGTCTCAACTTGTGCCTGTCCCCAGACACGGCACTGGCCCTGGTCTGAGCGGGGATTCTGGGCAGCTGTAATACCCACCTAGGTTTGCCTATGATGCATGCAGTCACAACTGATACAAGTGTGGCCAGCATAACACACACTACAAGAAGCTGTTTTCTTAAAATTTGAGGACACGTTATTTTGAAAGAACAGGAGGCATTTCTCTAATTCTAAAATATATATAATTTAACTCAGAGAAATCATTAATTTAGCAATGCGTGGAATTCCTCTATTATGCAGCAGCCTAACCTAGAACAATGGAATCTCTGGAGACGGATTATCCACATCAGCAGTCTGTACCCTCCATTCCTTCAGCCAGATGCTGGACTTCTGTCACTATCTTGGTGTACTAACAAGGAAATCAATACAGAGATTACTTGTGAATCATCCGGGCCATAGACACTGGCTCACAGTTCCCAAGTGACATGAAACAATCAGACATGGTTCATCTTAACACCTTCAATAATAATATCATCTGGCGCATCACCTTGTTATTATTAATTATATACATACTGCCAATGCCTTCCATAGCACATAAGAAGGAAACATACAAGGGTTTAGAATAGAGAGGTTGTAAGAAAAGACATACATTTGGCAAAAATTAAACCTTCAGTACAATAAATAATACAATCAAATTAAATGCAAATGTTCTCAGGGCACACAAAAAACTAAAAAACTATTTTTAATTGTAGGAGAGCCCCTCACAGCTACCATAACTGAATTTTCCCACTAGTGGGATAAATCAAAAGTATTAGTTCGTAAAAATATTGTATTAATTATTAGTCACAGGCCACTCTAACTAGAGCTGGGGTTGAGCTAGGGACTAGGTTATAAAGGAATAGGATCCAAGGCCCAGGTGATGACTTGAGATGGTCAATGGGATGCAAATAATTCAAAGATGATACAGGGTTATGCCAATTATATATACAAATGTATGCAGCTTAAAAATGGGCCAATTGAATGCCGCCTTACCAGGATTCTATTTTCAAGCTAAATACATTTGCATATAGAATTTGCATAATCCTGCACATAGTAATGACATGATTTAAGATTTGGATGTTAATTTACATACACATTTTTCAGCTTCTATCACCCAAAATTAATAAATGAGAGGTGTGCAGAGTTGCTGCTCAGCCCCTGGTGGGATGGGATATGATGAGTGAGCAGATAGGCCTGAAACACACCAGAGGAGTTTTTCTGAGCGTTTTGAGTTTTTAAATCTGCTGCTAATGTTATCCTATGTGTCTGTGCACACTGGAGCAATGAGGTTTTGTAAAAAACCCCATAGCATTACATTGGGAAGAGGTTTTGAAACCTCTAAAAGCTTTTCCCAATGTAATGCTATGGGGTTTTTTACAAAACCTCATTGCTCCAGTGTGCACAGACACATAGGATAACATTAGCAGCAGATTTAAAAACTCAAAACGCTCAGAAAAACTCCTCTGGTGTGTTTCAGGCCTTAGGCCCAGTGCACACCAAAACCGCTAGCAGATCCGCAATACGCTAGCGGTTTTGGGAGCTGATTTCAGAGCGATTCTAGGTATGTTTAGAGAGGTTTTCTAAACATACCTAGCGGTTTTGGGTGCGTTTTTGTGTAGCAGATTACACATATTGTTACAGTAAAAGCTGTTACTGAACAGCTACTGTAACAAAAATGCCTGGCAAACCGCTCTGAACTAGCGTTTTTCAGAGCGGTTTGCGTTTTTTCTATACTTTACATTGAGGACGAAACGGTTCCGAAAACCGCAAACGCGCAGCAGGAGGCGCGTTTGCGGCTTGGCAAAAACCGCAAACCGCCGGTGTGCACCATCCCATTGCAATACATAAGACAAGCGTTTTTAGAGGCGGATGCAGCCGGCGGATCGCTCCAAAAACCGCTTGGTGTGCACTGGGCCTAATAAGGGAATCATGCCCTGTCAGATCACTATAGCAAAAGCCTTTGATGTTGAAGGACAACTGTACACACTTCACTCAAGATGATCAAGAATGATGGGACATCTGAAGTGTGTACGTAGAGAGAGAGAATAATCTGTGCCCAGATGGGGGTAAACATATTAGAGAGGGGTCTGGAAGTGGGTAGTGAGCTGAAATTCACAGCAAGTAAGTAATGGTGAATGATGATGATTGTTATTAATTACAGTAGCACCCATCATTTTATACACTTTACACTGTAAAGACTCAGAGGCAATATCATGTCACTGAATACTGGTAAACTTGAGAAGAAGTGCTATTTTTCATGACATCTTCCAACCCATTAATTATGAGTACAGCCATGTAAATGTCATCTATTTCTAGTTGATGCAAAGTTGTAAACAAGAGGTTCTGCTGCTATTTAGAGTTCCTTCTTGTCTATTGTTCGTTTCACAAGCTGAAGCACAGCATTTGCATGCTGATGCAGAACATGGTGCTTTGTGAGCAGATAACTGCCAGCCAGCACCTGCCTGTATTTACCAGCCTTGCTTCCTGTAAGCTGAATGCCCTGTTCTGTTACACCAATACTTTGGATTTGCATTTATGGAAAAGTGGTGATCAGCAAGAAGAAGCAGGGACATGGCATGCAAGAAACACATTTAGGCAAACTGCATGTAAAAGACTTTCATCCTAAAATGCATTTGCATTGTTTAATAATTGTTTCCAGTATAGTATTACAGTATATGTTGTTTTACACAGGTAGGCGCATTTTTGTTCTTTTTATCTGAACACATGTTGCTTTGATAGAAAATGTACTAAAATATGTTGGCAGCTATTGCTGACTTCCTTATAAAATGCTGGTTTCTTGGCTGTTTTTCTGATCCTGCGTTTTCAATGCTTTCATTGTCAGAGAGGTGGAATGATTAGAATAGCAAAGAAAACCAGTGTAAAAAGTGGGACAGTTGCTCAGGGCAGCAAATCAGAATCCCTGTGTCATTTCATGGCTGAAACTTGATTGGCTCCACTGGGCAGCTGCTCATGTATTCCCTGTACTGGCCTTCATAAACGAGACCTGCTGAACCATAACAAGTCTGCAGATTACATGTTCGATTTCCACTTTAAGGCTGGTTTTACAGTGGGACGTTACAGGCGCACGTTAGAGCAGCCTGTAATGCACCCCACCGCACAGCAATGAAAATCAATGGGCTGTTCACAGTGCCCACGTTGCGTTACAGTGTAACGCTGCGCCATAATATAACGTACTGCATGCAGTACTTTGTAAGCGGCAGAGCCGCGTTAGACTGTTTGCACATGCTCAGTAACGTTGGGGAGGAGCGGAGAGCGGCCAGGCACATGGCTAATTAATATTCACTGCACTCAGTGACGTGCAGTGTTTACTTCCTGGAGCGGCCGCTCTGTGCGGCGATTGGCCGGCGGGACCACGTGATGCCGCATGCGTCCAAGAGTGCGCATTACGGCATCACGGACGCCAGAGTGAGCTGCACAATGCGGCTCACTCTGATGTCCAAAGCAGGGCGCACCAGGCGTTGTGTTAGGGGCACGTTATGCGACCATAACGTCCCCTAAAACGCAACTTCCTGGTGTGAAACCAGCCTAAGTTTACTACCTCCATTATTGTTTTGGTTTAATGAATAAGCACTAAAGCAAAAAGATGAGCATTAGAGCAAGAAAAGGTGTTTGAATGAAAACCTAGAAGAAAAAGAGATGTATAGAAAGTTCCATTAAACATAAAGCAACTTGCCTGATTGTTTCCTTCATTAGTCCCTGGATAAGAAATCTAAATGCAGGTCATGTGTTTCTGACTCCACCCTGACGCCTCTGCCTGAATATTTGTTGCAGGCATGAGGCCAAAGTTAGCCATACACAGCTCAAAAAATGTCTAATTCAGCAAGTGACTGATCACCCAGCAATCGGTTATCAAATAGTATTGTTTAGTGTTCAACTATTCCTTATACAATTTTAATCAGATGTCTTCAGAAATCAATTATACAGCTGCTTCAGGATATTACTGATGTGATATGTTGTGAACAATAGATCAATGACTATCAAACTAAGTAATGAACTTTGCCAGAAATATCAACATATTTACAGTTTGACCATATAAAGTCTCTTTCTTTCTTCTTGGACTGCTTTGTCTGCTATTATAGCAGTGCTGGGCAGTGACTTGTTCCGCTAGGTGTTTATCTCTCCACAGAAGACACCTATTCATATAAAAGTAGACCTTGTGGACTGTGGAGCCACAAGGACTTGCTTATTTGCCACATCAAGAGAATTGGAGAGTAATATGGAGGGCCATGTGTGCCCCCAGATAGTATTATTATCGGCCATGTAGGGACTACTAGATAGCAGTATTGGGTAGCAAAAGGTGACCTCCAGAGTGGGGTTGTGTTGCACACAATGACAGACAAGGGATGTGAAATGAGGGTGAAGAGAACATGGAAGCCCACTGAGGGCTAATTGGTGTAAATTGGTGTGTTTATTAATTGAAACTTTTGTTGTCACATCAGTAGGGGCATATCTGGGCAATATAGAGAATATGGCAAACACTGAAATTGCGTGCCCCCCCCCCCTCTCCCCACCCCCGGGTCAGCGCCCCCTTCCCCTCTAAAAACAGCATCCTTTCTCGCCTGCATGTGTTATGGTTGCCTGTGTTTTTTGGCTCAGGAAGGATATTGCTGAAGTTACTTTTTGGGAAATATCTCTTTTCATTCCCTCTCTGTCCTCTTTTCTAACACTAAGCCAAGTGGGCCCAACATATATAAATTAAGTAGCCATGTTCCCCAGATAACAGAATTAATCTGATCTGAGGTCTGAGTGACTGGGAGCCATGGTGTCAGGTATGGCGTTGCAGCACAGGGGCAGGCATGGTGGTGCAGCACAGGACCAGGCAAGGTACCCATGGTGCTGTGGCGTCCATGGCACGAGCCATATCTGCACCCCCTCTAGATACGCCTCTGCACATCAGCTAGTTTACTGGTTTTCCCATGACTGAGTATCGCATGCCATTTACAACTAATAGAGATCAGGTTATTCTTTACATTAGATCTAAACCTGAAATGTGATGCCTTTTTTGTAAAGCTGAAATATCTATTAGCTAAAGGTGGCCACTAATGATACAATTTGCCAAACAATCGATTACGAACAATCAATTACATTAATCCGATCGGATTGGTTAGGAGATTTTTGTCCATTAGTGGTCCCAAAAGATCATTGACGATCGTTCATAAGAAGAATCGTTCATAAAGGATAGTTCAGCAAATTATATCGTTAGTGGCCACCTTTCCTCAGGACTTAAGGTGGCCACACCCCAGACAGTCCCTTTAGATTTGATATGAAATGGATGTTTACAATAACAGCAGGGTCTCGAAGAGTGAGCATTCAGAACATATCTGCATATGTTTTAATTGTAGGCACTTTTTAATGACCCGAGGAAGCGGGCCATAACCCGTCAACCACGCCAACCACTCCACGCCTGTAAGCTCCGCCCTACGCGTTTTATGCATGCGCACTCATCAGGGGCGCGTAGGGCGGAGCTTACAGGCGTGGAGTGGTTGGCGTGGAGCAACTTGTTACTATATGCTTATGTATACTGGGATCATGTGAGTGTAACTGTTTTTAATATCTTTTAATAAACATACAGTTTTATGCTATGAAAAGCTTTTTAGTTACTAGATTCAGTCTGCTGCTTCTTGGATGATCCATTTGGCTAAGCCCGCTGCCTTGGGAGTTTTCAGACTGGGAGCAATAAGTGCATGAGCAGTCTTATAATGTGGATGGCATATTAATAAGGTGAGAGGCCACGTGTGGTATTAACCTCCCTGGCGGTAAGCCCGAGCTGAGCTCGGGCTATGCCGCCGGGAGGCACCGCTCAGGCCCCGCTGGGCCGATTTGCATAATTTTTTTTTTGTTACACGCAGCTAGCACTTTGCTAGCTGCGTGTAACCTCCGATCGCCGCCGCTAGCCGCCGATCTGCCGCTGTACCTGTCGCCGCAGCCGCCCCCCCCCCCCCAGACCCCATGCGCTGCCTGCCCAATCAGTGCCAGGCAGCGCTGTGAGGTGGATCGGATTCCCCTTTGACGTCACGACGTCGATGACATCGGTGACGTCATCCCATTCTTTGAACGGGATCTCTTGATCTCCGTTCGCCGGAGGCGATCGGAGGGGCTGGAGGGATGCCGCTCAGCAGCGGCTATCATGTAGCGAGACATTGTCTCGCTACATGAAGAAAAAAAAAATTAAAAAAAAGGTATTTGCTGCCCCCTGGCGGATTTTAACAAACCGCTAGGGAGGTTAAGAAGCACTTGCACGCTGAGGGAGAGAGTGGGAGTCTCCAGAGTCACAAATGTTTTGTTGCTGTCTGTGGCTTGGCAGCTGCACTATTTGGTGAGAACCTGTGAGACCTATATGGTGGTGATATTGAGCACAGATAATCCGTTTGGAGCACTGGTGTGATGTAAAGGACAATTTAATGTTGATACAGAGTCACGCTATGGTTTTTTATTTCTTTTTCTTTATTTTGAGCACTATATTGAAGAGGGACCTTTTCTGGAGTACATGAGAGCGCAGCATCTGGATGAAGTTAATATTGCTACTGCCTATTGAGCACGCCCTTGTGGCTGCAGCTCTGGCACTTTGAGTCCACCAGGAGAAAAGTGCAATTATAAATGTAATTTCTCTTGTCTAGTCTGTATCATTCAGCTAGTGTATAAGACAGCCATCTTCATGTGAGATGTAGCCCTGAGAGCAAGAGCCCAGGGAGCTCACCCTGTCAGCTCTCTCCACAGTGCATTCTGGGGATACCATCTAGCCCAAGCCCCTGTTGTTAGTTGGCTGTCCAATTCCCACAGATAAATGTAGTTTTCAGATCACGGACTCCTGCAAATCGGTTTGTTTTCAGTATGAATGTGCATACCCCCAGGCTTGCAAGCAGTGCTTGGTTTCTTTATACAAAATGCATCATGATTTCCCTGTTAAGCAGCAGGACTCTACCTTAATATTTATTCATGCAGCAAAGTTTTAAGACTAATACTTTTAATGAAAAAAAAATGAATAAAATTGACAAGAACAAGAACTCATTATACATTAAAAACAATGGCTTATGCACCACATGTCTGTCATTTAGCCATTCAAATGATCTCCAGGTTGCTTATTAGTTCAATACAGTTCTTCCTGACATTTGCGCAAAGGGTACATTTTCAGCCCACACATTTACATAGTTCCGCCTCCTTAAAGAAAGTAACCTTTGTCAAATTATTATGCCGCTAAGTAGAGACAGTTTATCTGTCAAAACAAATGCTGTTTGTGGTCCTGTGCAGTAATTATGTCTGACCAGACATGGCATTACAGCCCACTCTTTTATATACCTAAGCTGTAGAGTTCACAGTGACTTTGGCTTAATAAATATACAGCTGTTCCTATGGCAACTGGACAGCTGCAGTGACAGAGCCAGACCATCATGCCTGCACTGAATTATGTCTTGATGCTGTAAACAGGTGCAACGCACAGCTAAATCTGTTGTTTTCTCCCATAGGACACTAATTTCATTGTCAGCGTCAAGCTGTACAATTAGACAAGTGTGTGGCGATCATATGAAGGAATGCAGACATTCACGACAGACATTCCAGCCAGCGTCCTGTAATGTGCAGTGATAATGTCAGTCTAGAACGCCACATCCATAGCTCAGTCTCTGCTGTGACAGGATCACCACTCTTTTCCTGCTGGCTCCAAGACCTGAGCCAAGAAAACCCAAGCAAAAGTGGAGCCGGCACCCCAGGCAGCCAGTCGTAGCACTATGTTCATTTAAAACGTTATGCTTGCCACACATAGACCTGTTTTACTGCAATCTTCTGAAAGTGACACTGAATGAAAAAAAAACCTTATGATATATTGAATTGTACAGTATCTGTAGTACGAATACTTAATAGAACATTAGTAGCAAAGGAAAGAGTCTCATATTTTTTTCAGTTATATTCTTTCTTTTTTATAACACTGCATCATTCTCTAATATTTACACACTACACACCGCATTTTAAACTATAAAACAGAGCAGGGCTAATGATCCTTTGAACTCCCCTGTAGTAAAACTTTATCTGAAGCTGTCTATCACTGTTTCTTCGAAGTATAAGTGCTTTAGAAAATAGCACTGTAGCCGACCAACTTTGGTTGGAGAGCTCAGAGAAGCTCTTTTGCATATATAACAACTGAAGTTTCTGTAACTCTTCCTGTACTGGAAACAGTATGAGACTTATATCTGTGCTACTAATGTTCTATTTCTTAGTTGTACTACACACACAATTCATTATATCAATATCATACGTTTATTTTCCCTTCAGATTCCCTTTAAATCGCAAATCACAAAGAATCTGAATTGATTATTTAAATCTTTTAAGATCATGTATTAGACTCACTCAGCTATATTTGCCTGCTTTGCCATTCGAAAAAATTATCAGATTTGAAAACATGTTCATTTAGGCTAATTTCACACCAGGACGTTGCGTTAGAGGGGGCGTTAAGGTCGCATAACATCCCCCTAACTCAACGCCTGGTGGTGCTGGATCTGGACGTCAGAGTGAGCCGCGTTGTGCAGCTCACTCTGGCGTCAGTGATGCCGTGATGTGCACTCTTGTGCGCATGCGGCATCACGTGGTCCCGCCGGCCAATCGCCGCACAGAGCGGCTGCTCCAGGAAGTAAACACTGCACGTCATAACGTGCAGTGCATATTAATTAGCCATGTGCCTGGCCGCTCTCCGCTCCTCCCCAACATTACTGAGCATGTGCATGCAGTCTAACGCGGCTCAGCCGCGTCCAAAGTTCTGCATGCAGTACGTTGTCTTGTGACGCAGCGTTACAATGTAACGCAACGTCCGCACTGTGAACAGCCCATTGATTTTTCATTACTGTGCGGTGGGCTGCGTTACAGGCTGCTCTAACGTGCGCCTGTAACGTCCCACTGTGAAACCAGCCTAAATCTATCCTTGTCAGTTCTATTGAGCAGAGGCCGAACCATTTTACTGTGCTGAAAATGTTATCAAATTATCACAACTGGATAAAGTGTGCCTAGCACTAGTGTGTTAGAGCCCCCAATAACCCCCCCAAAATATATTACAATAAAAAAAAATAAAAAAAAAAACAGGACTGATGCTGATTAGATCAACACTAACCTGTAATTCTCTTTGCTTACCACTGTCATATTCCTTAGTGTGGTGAGGTGTACAGCCTCCTCCTCTGCCACGCGTTTATTCCTCCTCTAAATAGATCAGGTGCATTAGAGGCCCGTTTCTCCTCCCTCCTCATGTTTACAGTAAGAGTCACAGTCTGGGCCCCCCTGCGGAGGCATCCCTTGCAGGGTCTATTGTTACGCCCCTGCAGTAAGGCTTTCTGTGCTTACTCTGCACAAGAGGAGGGAGGAAGAGCAGAACAGCGGGCTACTATGGAGAAGCCAGAATGGCCAGGCTAGTAGCATGTCATGCCAGGCTCTGTCTTAATGCTGCAGGATCAGGGGGTCTTAGGGTCAATTACTTACCCGATCCCATGTAATTCGGACACAGGTGATGCTCCTTCCTGCTCTTTTGGAATGCATGGCCATGTTTCTTCAGAAACCTCTGCCTACATTGCCGTGGCCTGCCCCTAGCAGAGTGGGCCGCAGCAACACAGATGGGGATGGCCAGAGCGCATCAGAAATGTAAAAAAAATAAACTACCACATCCGCAATGCTGAGGGAGGCGACACAATCACCTGTATAAATTAATTATGACAAAACAGGTATGTATTCAACCAAGCGCATAACCCCCCACCCTGACCCCCCGCCCTGTCCCGTCCCATCCCATCTCCTATCATTAAGCTATGTCCTTTTTACTTCAAGTACTCCTTAAATTCTTAAGGACCGCGGTGTTAAACCCCCCTAGTGACCAGGCTGTTTTTTTTTACAAGTAAGGCCTCTGCAGCTTTAAGGGCTCGCTCCAGGGCCACACAATTCAGCACACAAGTGATTCCCACCCCCTTTTTTTACCCACCAACAGAGCTCTCTGTTGGTGGGCTATGATTCACTTTTTTAAAATAAATAAATGTATATTTTTTTCTTCCCCCCCTCCCTCCCTCCCTCCCTCCCACTGCCAACCAATAACAGCCCCTCCCATAGCACTTCACGCCAATCGGCGTGGAGTGGTCCTGGGGCTGCCGCCGCGTTCATGCCGATTGGCGTGGAGCAGTCGGCAAGTTGTTAAGAGCCATCAGGAGTGCTTCACCCAATCAATTTTGTCCATACAATTCATTGGGTATTTTATTAAGTGGGTGCATGCAGTCTGTTACTATATCCTGCAAGTAAGATACTGATTATTTATGCATTAGATTCAATTCAAATTAGCTAATGCAAACAGCTAGAATCACAGAAATAATATCAGTCATGTAGTAAAAGCTGCATTATCCGGTGGTATAAAAGCACCATATGTGAGCTAATAGCTTCATAGAAAATGGCACACAGGCATCACTTTCAGCACAGCCCTCACATACTACTTATTTTCAAACAACACAGCACAGGAGAAGCCGCGTGCCAGAAGCACCTATTTAACACTGCAGTAATTGGTCAGAATCTACCGCGGGTTTTTTGCCTGAAAGACTCATTTTTCTGGATTGTTGAGAAATCTTTTCTCACAGCGAGCTAGAGGAAATCGTTGACAGTTGTCATTGGAACAGATGCCTCCATCGGAGACCTGTCACCAATTCCCATTCTACTTAATATTGTAAAATGTTAGACTCCGCCGTGCTCTCAAGTCTATTTCCGACTGTCAGGAGGACAGGAAGAGAAGGGAAATCTCCACAACAAGGCATGAGGTGCACAGCAGCTGCTGGATGCAATTGGTCCACATCCAAATGGCATATATTTGCATAACATTAGCAGATCATGATTGCATCAACTCAGAATTGTTTGCATCTCATTGACTATCACTATTTTCTGATCTCAGACTCCCGATACCTTTCCAAAAGCGCTGATGTCATATGAAGGTGGCTTATGCATAAAAATAATACTAATGATGATGATAAATAGTGCTGTGAATTTAGGCATACAATATGCAATTTATTAGATTAGACTTTCGATCTGCAATACATATTGAAAATGTATTAAAAAAAAAAATCAATTGTTAAGTCATTTGATTTTATTAAATAAATACTGATCAGACATGTACATTCTTTACTGCATGAGAGCTGGTTCATTTGAATGGACAGTGGTTGAGCAACGAATGCCACAGTTGTTGCAATTCGACACCTATGTGAACCGGCCCTTAAAGTGAACCTCCGGACTAAACATCTACTCAGCAGACCTGAAAAGGCTTGTTGTTTCTTTAACAGTTTCACAGCATCAGAACTTTGTTTTTCTTACCAAAGCATCATTTTTAGCTGCATTTTTACCAAAACTCCACCCATCAAAGAAAAAAAGCCCAGGCTTTTTTTTCCCTGATGCTGTGCAGAGCATGATGGGATTTCCTATGTTGTTATTCACGTTGCCTAGCAACTGGGAGAGGTGATCAGGACACAGGGCAGTTGGAACTGTGTCTCATGCTCCCTGTCACCTCCTTTCAACCAAAAAGATGGCTGCCATCATGAAATCAAACATTTGCCTGTTCTTTTAAAACAGTGTGGGCAAGAGATTACATTACCTATCTATTTTAATTAACCACTTGAGGACCCACCCTTTACCCCCCCTTAAGGACCAGCGCTGATTTATGTGATCTGTGCTGGGTGGGCTCTGCAGCCCCCAGCACAGATCAGCTGGCATGCAGAGCGATCAGATCGCCCCCCTTTTTCCCCCCTATGGGGATGATATGCAGGGGGGGTCTGATCGCTCCTGCTGGTGGCATGTTGCGGGGGGGGCACCTCAAAGCCCCCCTCCGTGGCGACATTCACCCCCCTCCCTCTCCTACCTGTCCCCCCGGTGATCGGGGCTGCACAGGACGCTATCCGTCCTGTGCAGCCTGTGACAGGATGTCGGCTGTCACATGGCGGCGATCCCCGGCCGCTGATTGGCCGGGGATCGCCGATCTGCCTTACGGCGCTGTTGTGCAGCAGCGCCGTACAATGTAAACAAAGGAGACAAATGTCTCCTGCGTTTACATTTAGTCTGCGAGCCGCGATCAGCGGCTCGCAGGCTATTCACGGAGACCCACTCCGTGATCTAACAAGAAACGGCCGCTCGCGCGAGCGGCCTTTCCTGATTAATTAGGGAGGCACCTGGCGACGCAGAGCTGCGTCGCTGGTCCTCCAGCTACCACTTTGCCGCCGCACGGTATGAGTGTGCGGTCGGCAAGTGGTTAACATAACTAATGTAACTTAATGACAGTATGTTTGTTTAGGCTGGAGTTCCTCTTTAAAGTGTACCCGAGGCAACATATGACATGATGAGATAAACATGTGTATGTACAGTACAAAACATATTAATAACCAGGCTGTTCTATTTGTTTTATTTTGCTGCCTGAAACAGTTAATTTCTAGGCATGGAAGTGACAGTTTCTGACTTGTTGGTACCTGTTGTCAGGAATGCATACATCAAAAAAGGGCACCTGGAAAAAAGGGCGCGTGGCGTCGCCAAAATGTAATGATATTTTCTATAATCATATTTTATTGTTCCTATAAAAATCTGAAAATATAGTTTATAACACTTAAAACAATAATATACTGTATGTATAATCATAATAATTGTATAATATTGTCTATAACCTTCTTTTTTTATTACAAGAAGAAACCTTTGTTTCTTGTAATAAGAAAATCTGAAAATATTGTTTATAACACTGAAAACAATAATACTGTGTATGTATAATTGTAATTGTATAATATTGTCTATAACCTTTTATCATTTCTTCATGTAATAAAATCTGAAAATACTGTTTATAACAATGAAAAAAAATACTGTAAGTACATTCATAATAACTATAGTAAAACATTAGTAAATATTACCAACATTTTACTACAACTAAGCCTAACCCTACTCTCACACAGAACCCTCCCTCTACCTATCCCTAACCCTCAGACCACCCTGGTGGTGCCTAACCCTAAGACCCCCCCCCCCCCTTGGAGTGCCTAACCCTAAGACCCCCCAGTGGTGCCTAACCCTAAGACCCCCCTGGTGGTGCCTAACCCTAAGACCCCCTAGTGGTGCCTAACCCTAAGACCCCCCTGGTGGTGCCTAATCCTAAGACCCCCTGGTGGTGCGTAACTCTAAGACCCTCCCCCGTTGGTGCCTAACCCTAAGACAACCCTGGTGGTGCCTAACTCTAAGACTCTCCTGGTGGTGCCTAACCCTAAGACCCCCGTGGTGATGCCTAACCCTAAAAATCCACCTACTTCGCTGCAAATGACATGAATATAAAAAGCTATATATTTCTAATAGGATAAAAAGCCTTACGATAACATACACATTAAAAATCTTAAAATAAAAAGCTATATATTTGTAATAGAATATATAGCCTAACAATAATGTATACATTAAAAAAATCTTAAAATAAAGTTAATATAAAAAATATATATTAGATTAGAAATGTGAAAACTATAATTTACGCATTGTAATTCCAAAAACAAGGTTAATTTAAAAAGTAATATATTTGTAAGATAATAAGCTTAAAAATGATAATTTACACGTTGTACTCCGAAAGATTTTTAAAATGCTAAAATATGTTAAATCAATAGTCAAAGCTAATTTCTAAACGATATTTGTTATAAAACTTATATTGTAACATAAAAATTAGATTACATGGTCTCGGCAACGGCTATTTAACAGGCGCCCTAATTTCTTCTTTGCTAATAGCCAATATTTTGCATTGAAGCCTATGGTGTGCCCTTTTAGTCCATAAGGGAAAATGGAACAAGTGTTTTTAATGAATGGTATCTTCATCTACCTCCAAGCTGCCAGCATGTCCCTCATCGCCGGTTTCACCGCAGCTGCAATTAGCGCTGTCAATCACCGCTACATGGGCCAGTGGCTTCTGCGCAGGTGCAGAAGTATTGTGCTTGCGCAGTCCGCTTCGGCACACGTGGCGGTGATTGCTAGCGTTGGTAGCGCAGGCAAAGTACAGGCTGACCTAGCGTTTGCTCAGCTGTCATTGCCAGGAGGGAGCAGTGATGAACGGCTGCGGGGAAAGCTGCGGCAAGGGACATGGTGGGTGCTGGGAGTTGGAGGAAGCACCCTGTTATGAGCAATAGTTGTATACATTTTTCCTCAATGACTACTTTAACTTCCCCAGATCTGCCTTCTCCATTCAATTGTTCAATGTTACGGGGGATCACTCACCTCTTCCAAGTTCCAGCATGTGCTCCACTTTCGTCAATTCCTACAATGCCGTCAACTTACAATGTAGTGGGCGGCTGAAACGTGGATGTAGTGAGTGATCACCCACCCTCCCCGCCGCTTGTCCAAAACCCCATTACTGTCCGCTACCCCCCTCCAGCGGGGCGGAGGGCTAGTGGGTAGGAAGGGAGTATTCGGGCAAGGCGGCACCCACCTGTCCGTGGGTGTCGGGTGCCCCTTCAGCTTTGGGGCCCACCACACCCATGGACAGACGGATGCCGCCCCCCCAGAAGTGGTGGGTGAGTAATATGGACGGTCAGGCCCTGTGTAAAACTGTTTGTTTGGGAATATAGTGCAGAAGACAAATAATTGGTTTAAAATTTTTATTAAGTAGCGACTTCAAAGGCTTAAAAATGTTTGTTCTACTGTCCTGCCATAGTAAGAAAATATTGTGACATTAAGTCACGGTTGGCAATGGCCTCATTTGTATTTCTTCCTCCGGTCCAAGACAGGCCACATAGAGGTTGGACATGTTGGACATGATCTTCATCTACAGCAACCCCTTCTTGTTTGACCACAAAATTGTGAAGAATGCATGTGGCTTTCACCGCAGCCACAGCAGTGTCCACATTTAAGTTTATAGGTGTATGCAACACCCTCCACAAGATCCCAAAGCAGCATTCCACCATGTGCCTTGCCTTACTTAGTCTGTTGTTAAAGTTGGTTTTCCTGTCATTTAAATCTCTAGAGGAGTAGGGGCGCATTAGGTTTTTCGACAGAGCGAATGCTTCGTCCCCAATAAAGGTGTAGGGGAAACATTCTGTAGAGGTTCCAGGCCATGGCGTTGGTGGTGGCACGTCCAGCTGGCCATCCTCCAAGCGCTGGAAAAGCGTAGTATTACGGAAAATCTGGGAGTCGCTAGCACTACCAAAAGTACCCACATCAATGTACACAAACTTGTACTCTGCGTCTGCCACCGCCATTAGTACAATAAAAAAGTACTTTTTATAGTTGTAGAATTTACTTCCAGTATGGGGTGGCATGACAAGTCGAATATGCTTGCCGTCCACCGCCCCGAGACAGTTTGGGAAACGACACTTGCTCCAGAATTTTTGACCAATGTCCTCCCATTGAGCACAATCTGGAATTGGCATGTACAGTTGTCGTAGCTTTCTCCATATCAGCATGCATGTTTCTTTAACGATGTAAGAAATAGTACTCTTCCCCATCCGAAAAGAGAAGTGTAAAGATGCAAATGATTGGCCTGTAGCCAAAAACCTATGGAAAAAGAAAGGAAATATATTAATTTTGTGCATTTATGTGCTCTTTACCAACAGTGAAACATATCCGGAACAAATGGCGTTCGGTGAGGGACACTTTCAAGAAAGAATTAACAAAACTTAAGAAACTTGAAAGAAGTGGTAGTGGGAGTGTGCCTAAACCGACATACAAACATTGGGATTTAATGTCATTCCTGAGACCCTGTTATGAACCACAAAGGTAATTTTTATTTTTACTTATGCACCTGTGTTATGTGTACTCCTTTTACCTTGATTTGACTACACACTATGTTTATGATTTACATTACAGAACAGAAGATAGTTTCATGGACGAAAATGCTGTAGATGAAGACAGTGAAAGTAGTGTCACATCTGCACCAGGCAACTCTGAGATAGCTGACGATGTGTCTGAGGTGCCATCCACCCAGGCAAGTACCAGTGGAAACTCCACCATTGCGTTGCGTCGCAGAAGAACCAGCACAGTAAGGAAGCAAAGTAGAGCCAGAGCAACAGAAGAACAAGAAGATAGGGAGGAAATGGCACACATGAGTACCACATATAAAGACATTCTTGATTATTTGAAAAGCAACCGCGACCAGCAACGTGCCGCTGAAGAACATGTGCCATATAAAATGGTGACTTCCTTGATTCCGTACCTAGAGGATGTTGATCCATCTTTTTATGGAGAGGTACATATAGAGATGATACAGGTAGCGTTAAAATATCAAGCAAAGACCAGGCAAAAACGTCAGGCCGACCGGTAGGGAAACTACACAGAGGGTTTCAGTTCTGAACACTCTGTGGGGTTTGGTAGTTCAGGATCACAGCAGTTGTGGAGACAACAATCTGATCCATATCCTCCCTTCCCTCCCTCAAGAATGCCCAGAGAAATATCAAGCACAATTCGTTCGGTGCCTGAAGTGCCGCAAAATTACCCTGTACAGCAAGGTAGTCAAGTTGACACCCGTACATACCAGTCATTAGAAAGGCCACAAGATCATGGTGCTCCACATAGAGCAGATATGTCGATGACAAGGTTATTATTCGACACTGATACTCCTGGGTAAAATAAATGCCTTTTACATCACCTGAACAGGACTCCCTTTAAGATTACGGATGTTAATTTCATAGGGTTTATTTTTGTTTACTATAGACCAGTCAGTTATAGGACTGTCGTAGGGGATACTATTTTGTTGTTCTATGTAGAACATTATACCACTTTGTTATGTCCATGTTGGACACATATATGACCATGTTGTATTGGTTTGTACACATTATGTCGGTTGTGTATAGACCGTTTTGCACTTTTACAAGTTTCATCTGCAAATACATGCAAGTAAACTTATTGATTGTTGTCTGCGTGGTTTTTTTTTTGTTTATTGTATGCAATAAAGTACTACAAGGGGGGCCCACAGTGGTCATATTGATTACTGTTGCAATTGCATTGTACGGTTTGTCTCGTTTACAATAACTTTACATTGCAAATGAAAAGAAGAAGGCCTACATGCTGACTATATATGAAATGAACATCTTACCTGAGAGTCACCAACAGTCTCTCCTCTGGAATAACAGCAGCACGGAAGCGGGTATCCTCCCTACGCAGCTCCGATCCCAAGAGCTGAAGCAGGTAATCAAAACTAGGAATAAAACAAAAAGATTATGAATACATATGTATTACTTTACAAACTTTTTAGATGCACTACATACAGGACCGGCCTGTGATATCAGCGCCCAGAGGGCCAAAGGCACATATGCCTTGATGGCCTGCTGTCTCTTCCTGCTTCCTCTTCCATCTGTAATTACAGCAGGAGCACAAGCAGATGGTCGGCAATGTCCACAAATGCGGACAATACACAGCCATTTCCTTATAGTCCTGCTTCAACGACAGATGGAAGGGGGGGGGAGGTGTTGTGGGGTCGGTGGGGTGGAGGTGGGAGGGAGACCCTGACGCTGGCGCTGGAGCTTGGAAGTCTGGTGAAGTCTTTGGGCGCCCCAGTGCCACAGAAGGGGGTGGATATTCACTGGCGACATACTACCAACACTGGGACCACCTATATGTTGCGACTATACTACTTACAATGGGGGCACCTATACTACCTACACTGGGGGCAACAATACCAGCTATCTATACTGGGGCAACTATACTACTTATACTGAGGGCTATACATGGGCTTGTGTGCGTGCATATGTGTGAAGAGGATGCGGGGGGGGCTGCCAAAATCCTGTCTCGGGGTCCTGTGAAACATAAGGTCGGCCCTGAATACATACGTTACTCACAATCCAAAAACATGTTTATTCTTAATATACTTACGATGAAGCAGACATCCGGGTGTACTCAAAAAACTTCACCGGGTGACTCCTCAGATCTTCATACAGCACAGTAAACTGCCCTTTCAGAGACCTCTCAACAACAAGCGGATGCACCCAAAAGCGGTGACGTCTCCGAGGTTGAATCCTCCTCCGCATCCTCTGCATGCTTAACAACAAGTTGATCAGCATGGACATAAGCAAAACCTCCTCAAAATCTGCAAAAACCATCTTCTCTCTCAAGACACCGACAAACACTACCTACTCAATCCCCTTCACAAATCTCACAAGGAGAAACAGGAAGGAAGTGCTCACATGCTAATTTCCATGGAAAATCCTCCTCCTGAGGTAAGAATTTCCTCCTTGCAGCTATCAGGCAGCTCACAGGCATTGCAGGGGTTAAATTCGCACAAATCAAACCGCATGCGAATTCGCATGAAAATTCGCATGCGAATTCGCATGCGGATGCGAATTCGCATGCGGTTGAATCGCTGCGAATTCGCACCGCACTAGTGGAAACGGGCCCTTAGTCATATGCACCCTTTTTTCCTGTTCCCATCAGGAATATAGTAAACATCACTGATAAGCAAAAAACATCCATAAACGTTTTCCTGGCAGAAAGCAACTTCTGAGAGCAAAGAGCGATAAAATACATGAACTACTGACTATTTTCTAACTCTGGGATACTTAATAGGCTGCCACTGAGACAACAAAACATTCAAACTATTTTGTAAATGTAAACCATGGGATATGTAAAAAAAAGGTAATTTTAGGAGGATACATACAATTGTTTATCTCAATAGTTTATTTTCACCTCGGGTTCACTTTAAACAGCAATTGGAGTGTGGGTAGTAGCAGAGTGTAAGTGACCTTCCCGTTGCTTTGTACTGCATCAAACAGTACAAAGATTATAGCTGTTTTGAAATCTGTAAGAATATGTGAGGTTCTTGCAATGTAAAACCCTCATTAATTTAATAACCGATGTTTCAGCACAAGACCATATTTTAGTGTACAAAGATGATTCTAGTGAACATCCTGCATGGTAGAATGAAGGTCAGCTAGTTCTAATAGGGAGTTCTAAGTAATCTACAAGTTGTTCAGTCCGTGAGGTGGCAGAATACATTCTAGGACTTTTGGAACAATAACAGTTCCCATGAAATACAGTAACAGGGAACAGGTCGCTGGAACTCTAAATATGTGCTTGGGTTCCTGTCCAGCGCAGTGGATGGTATGTCAATCATACATGCCAATAATTGTAGCATGTTGGAACTAGTGTACTTAATTTTCATGTATGGGTCCACTCAACTAGCTAATACTCATATCTGAGGGACACGGCTACCTAGTTCTAATATCTGGAGCACATGACTAACTAATTCTTATTTCTGAGCTCACGGTTACTTAATCCTACCTATTTCTGATACCTGAAATTCTACCTATTTCTGATACCTGTGGACATATGGCTACATATAGTATTAACCCATTAGCAGCTTTAATAGAGTGATCTCATTTGAGATAAGTGCACTGCTTTTAACCTCAGTCGGCAGGCCTGGATGTGCTGTAAATTCTTGGAATGCTTTGATCTCTCTCTACTAGCTGAAAATATAGAAACTGAAAACAAAAGTCCTCTGTTATTTTCTCACACTTCGCTCTAGTGACAAGCGACCATAATTACACATTACATCAGTACTAATTAGAAGCAGGAAAATGTAACAAATAAGAAATAAAAAAATGTGCTAAAGTAAATTGGCATGGAGCACTTGCAAGCTTCCTAATAAATTTCCTCCTAAAGAGTTAAAGCCAAATTCACAAAGCCGTAACCACTTCAGCCTTCAGTCGTTTTTCACCTTATGCAGCAATTTTCACCTCCCATTCATTCACCAATAACTTTATCACTAATTATCACAATGAATTGATCTATATTTTGTTTTTTCAACCACCAATTAGGCTTTCTTTTTTTCTAAATGCATTTTAACAGGAATATTAGGAAAAAATTGAAAAAAAATCATTATTTCTCAGTTTTCGGCCATTATAGCTTTAAAATAATGCATGTTACCATAATTAAAACCCACACATTTTATTTGCCCATTTGTCCCGGTTATTACACCATTTAAATTATGTCCCTATCACAATGTATGTTGCCAATAGTTTATGAATATTTAAAAAGTTCAGACACTTATGTAACTATTTATGTTTTGTTTTTGTTTTTTTGTTAAAAATTTTATTTGGGTATTTTTTGGGTGTGGGAGTTAAACAGTTAATTTTAAATGTAATTTATTGTGTAATGTTTGAAAAAAATGTATGTACATGTAGTTTTACTATTTGGCCCCAGTCATATTTTTAATTCCCAACCTGAAAGCGAGCAGTCTCGCTTACAGGAAATATAAGGAGGACGTGATTTTTTTTATTTTGCTCAGAAAGACCGGGGCTTCTGATAAAAAGCTGTCAGTCTTTCTACCGGAGACTTAGATCAATGAATGGGAACTGTGTTCCCATTAATTGATCTCTGGGCTAACATGGGGTGGCACGGGAGTGCATTGGCGCGTGCGGCAGCGCGCAGCAGAACAACAGCAGCCTTTTGGACGTGACAGTCACGTCCAAAAGGCTAAAATGGTTAACGAACTGTTTCTTTACTCTAAATACACCTCTCTGTCACTGAAATTGTTCTTGGTAGGTTTTGGGATTTCATATGAATAGAGTGTTTGGGGCCTCATGTAAAACTCACACTGGGGCCCCAAGCGCCTTAGCTAGGCCACTGCATGTAAACCAGAACTAAAACAATCCTAACAACAAATACTGCTGTGAGGTGAATTTGCTGACAGTTGGAGCTCTGAGGAAGAGTCACATGATTAGCTGAGCAGCAACTGAAATCACTGAGGCGGGAAAGGTAAAATCCTTATTTCAGAAATCAGAAACTGACTAAGTAGCTATTTACAGATGTGAGAAGCACATCTATGTAGTATTCCTTTGAAGAAAGTACTTACTTCAGTTGTAGGTACAATTTATAGCTATGACTACTTAGCATGGTGATTAATTTACTGACAGTTCATGTAGACGTAGGCACTGTAGTGATTTCTGTTTATCTCTCTCCTGTTTTATTCTGCTGGTTCCTCTCCTGTTCTCTATCTGTTCTGCTTTGTATACAATGCTGAAATAAAGTTCTCCCCAAAAATCCCACTGTGAGCTGATGCTTCCATAAAAGCCTGCAGCACCTATAAATAAACATGCCATGTACCTATTAGTCATTTCACTTTCCCTGAATAAGCAATAAGCAATTAGATTGTAAGTTCCACCGCAGTGGGTACTGATGGGAATGAATAAGCAAATATTGTGCACAACGCTGTTTAAAATGCAGGCACTAAATGATGTATAATAATAATATTTTTGTTTCCAGCTCACACAGAGCATTTGTTCTACGAGTCAGCGTGCTCCAAAAAAAGAATTAATCTACACAAAATCGTTTGCTTAATTGAGCAGGTAAATAAAAAATAAAGTGCAGATAAATAGTACTGATAAATGGCCTTCCATTTTTTTCCTTTAAGATAAAAAAAGACATCCCTGAGATATATGACTATGGTTGACAAGAAAAGAAAATGCCCCATTCATCTTCCATACAAATTGCAGCAGCATCACAACAGTGTGTATGAATAAAACATCCCTCCTAACTGAGAGAGAACATCCAACCTATGATCATCATAAGCTGCAATAGCTCATCCGCCACCTGCAAGTTCAAACGGCAACAAAACATCCTGTTTGCGGGGACAGCTTGTTTAGAGCATCACCAGCACATCTGTCCTTTGGGAGGAAGTCATTGTATACCACTGTCCAGGCCATTTCCTATTTTACATCAATATTTACACCAAAAAGCAATTTATGAGTCTAAACAATCTTATGATACACTAAATGGATACAGGTGTCAGGACACATTGTAGCTGTTCTTCCAATTTGTTTATTGAACGGTATAAACAGGAAACTACACAAGAAAAAATAAAGGATATGTAAGGCAAAACCCATAAAGTTATAAAGTAATCGGAACACACAACTTAGCAATAAGTTTATAAAGCGGAAAGCTATGGGCATATGTCTGCTAGATGGTTTCAGTTGTATTGTTTGGTGGAAAAGAATAAACTTCTGCAACACTGCCTCTTTTTCAAAGAAAATTAAACTTCTTTACCAAATTTCCTTATATTACAACATTGCATTTCGCTGACAATCTAAAGGGACTTTCTTTTTTTCAAGTTCTGACTGTTCAGAGAGCTGGTATTTGCATAGGATCTTCGGAGAATGTCTGCCAGTTCGTTTTTTTGAAGTAGACTATGTTGTTGGTAAAAAAAAAAAAATATTTTGAATTTACTTATTTTAAGCACTGCAGGATTTCTTTAAAACAAACTTGAACTGAAAATAAACTTAATTAGATAAACAATTGTATCTATATTATTAGTCCCAAATACTGTAGGTCTTTCTTGGAAGCCCACAGCCTTATTTTGTATTTAAAGAGGACCTGTAATGACTCATAGCAAAACATTTTTAAAAATCAGGTTAACCATTTTTACATTAATTTTTGAGGTTTCAACATCAGAATCACTTCTAATAACGATATATTGCTGTCACACAGCATTCTGCCGCTGTCAGGGTCATCCAACAGTGAAATGGTAGAGTCTCTTCCATAACCCCTCTTCCACCACCGGGTGGTGCTGCACCACTGGCACTATCTCCTGAGCCCCTTTCACTTTATTTGGCTGCTAGAAGGTTAACTTTGCCAGCCATATAATGCTGGCATCACTGATACATTTGAAGTCAGCAGGAAATAGAGTAGAATGATCCTGTGTTCATTTGACTGTATGTCATTACAACATTAAACATATCTGGACAGTGCCCGGTTTGTACTCTATGCCTCCTGCCGACTTTACTGAACACTCTACTGTTTGCCGGGGTGAGCATGTCCAACTGTGGGAAGGATCTGTCTTGCTGGTTGGGTGAGTGTATTGAAGTATTGCTACCTTTCAGCACTGGAGTTACCGCACATGTGGATCACACATGTAGTCCAGTGTTTTCCAACTTTAGGATATCAGACTTGATATCAGTCCTGTAGCAGGCAGTTCAGGAGCAGTTTGCGACCCAGAAACTGGGCAACGTCCCAGGAACCCATGTTGAATTATAGAATTTGGCAACGGAAATACCTGAAATCCGTATCGGTGGGAACAGCACAATGTACTACTTTGTAGCCAGACTCTGTAGTGGGGGAGTTCAGCTATCCGCATAGCCAAACTCCATAGTGGGGGGATATTGGTGAAGACACTGGTTAGCGGCGTTTGATTGCAGCAGAGTTAGTGTTAGGTGTAGGTAGGGGTAGGTTAGTGTTAGGCGTAGGTAGGGGGTAGATTAGTGTCAGGTGTATGTAGGGGGAAAGTCATTCTAAGGCATAGATGTAGGTAGGTTAGCATGAGAATAGGAAAAGATAGGCCAATAGTAGAATATCGGTCGGTAACACTACCAATATTTTACTAACAATAACAAGTCATAGTAAAATATCAGCAAAATTCCCTATATTCCACTTTAATAATATGCATCCAAATTTGCATGCAGTGCTTTTAAAGGATACCTGAACTGACATGTGACATGATGAGATAGACATGTATATGTACAGCGCCTAGCGCACAAATAACTATGCTGTGTTCCTTTTTTTCTTTCTCTGCCTGAAAGAGTTAAATATCAGGTATGTAAGTGGCTGACTTAGTCCTGACTCAGACAGGAAGTGACCACAGTGTGACCCTCACTGATAAGAAATTCCAACAATAAAACACTTGCCTTGCAGAAAATGGCTTCTGAGAGCAAGAAAGAGATAAAAAGGGGAATATCTTATCAGTGAGGGTCACACTGTAGTCACTTCCTGCCTGAATCAGGACTGAGTCAGCTACTTACATACCTGATATTTAACTCTTTCAGGCAGAGAAAGAAAAAAAGGAACACAGCATAGCTATTTGTGTGCTAGGCACTGTACATACATATGTCTATCTCATCATGTCAAATGTCAGTTTGGGTATCCTTTAAATGTATGCATCAGTCATCACAGCTGTCAAGACCCACCAAGATCCACCTGTTATCTAATGTGGGTGTAGAATTAATGAGTGTAGGATTTTTTGTGTGTGTGTCCAAAAGCATGAATTGTCATGGAATAAAATAAAACAGATGTTACCAGGAGGCAGAAAGGTGTGCACTCACCTGCTTCCTAGCAGTGTGGCATCTGAGAATCCTGATGCCTGGATCCCAGGTGGTTGCCAGTTGGCTATAGAGGCTGCAGCTGTGCTCTTTAGTCTTTACAGGGTAACATTGCACTATAAACCTGCAGCTGCTGGAGAGAGGTGAGGATACATTCAGATAAGGTATTTGACTTACCCAAAAGTTGGCCCCAATCTACAATAGACATATGACTATGGTGGGGATTCGACTGTGAACCCCTCTGAGACACAGTTATACAGTTAGTGATAAGACCAGATACTCTGTAAAGCACTGTGGAAGATGTCAGCGCTACCTAAAACTTAAATAAATGCCACACTTTGGGTACCTGTGACTTGTCTGCCATTGAGAAGGTGAGTATTCACTTTTATCTCCCTTGACAGCTTTTGTACCTTTGCTCAGAGTTCTACTTTAATATGCATCCCCTCACTTGTAAGCTGCTCCTGTGCACCGACCAGATGCTTGCTAGTAGGGATAATCAATGAGTAATGTTGATGTTCGAATTTGGAACATTGTTCCGAAATTCATCCATACACCACACTTCAATAACCTTCACCACTGGATCTGCACAGCGTGTCAGGGGGCATTATGTGCACTTCATGGCATGTTTCATGCAACTCCGACACTTCCTCCTTTTGACTCTGGAAGGAGGAAGTATGGAGTTATGCAAAACTAAGTAAGTGAATTCCCCTTGACCCTGTCTGCAGGTTCAGTGCTGCATGATTCTGAAGTGTGGTGTTCCAGTGAATTTGGAACGATTTTGTTCTGAAGTTGAACACCAACACTATCAATGAGATGCAAATAATTTCTCCTTGCATTCAACTTCCTGACAATTTGTTGTGGACCAAGAGCTTCTGACGAGGTTTTACTCCACCACGATTGAAGTCGTCCTTTGTTCTTCCATCCTGGTTTGGTATGCCGGCTCCTCCGCCAGCGACAGACTCCCACTACAGAGGGTCATCAGAACAGCGGAGATGATCATCAGGAAACCCCTCCCATCTCTGGACCTCCTCTACAACTCCAGACTGCGCACCAGAGCACTGAGGATTGCCAACAATCCCACAAACCCTGGCCACCTCTTCTTCAGTCAGCTCCCATCAGGCTGGTGGTTTCGAGCCATCTCCGCCAGGACCTCAAGGCACAGGAACAGTTTTCCCCCTTGGCTGTCAACCTTATGAACACTCTCCACGCCCTCCTCCCTTAAGTTTTTTCATTGATTTACTGACAATCATATTTTAATAAAGATAGGGACACCAAGAGCCAAATATAGTGTAGTATGTACTGGTGATATGGGATGAAGTTGGTAGAGTAAATACAAATATACTCACAAAGCAGGGTTACCTCAAAGGCAACCACTGTAACAGCAGGTGGGGAGATAAGAAGTCGCTCTCTGTAGATGAGGAAAAAAGGGAATGACACCCCTCCACCAAGGGGAGAACAAATTTATTTGCGTTCTCTAGGGGAAAATGCAATGTGTTTTGCAGGTATGACCCTGCTTCATCAGGCAATAGGTAGGAGTAGGTACAGTGCAGGTCTGTAGCTGGGCCAAGCACCTCTGTCTGACAATCATATTTTCACTGCTGTGTACTGCGTACTGTATATTGTGTTGTTGTGTTGTATTTCCTATCTCTTGTTTAAATCATCTATGTGCCAAACCCAATTCCGGACACGAATTCTGATAACATTTACATGAAATTTGAATGCAAGGAAAAATTATTTGCATCTCATTGATCGTCCGTACTTGCTAGCACTTGGCACAGGCCGTGGTGAGCATGGGCGTAGCAATCACCCCTACGACCCCTGCTGTCACAGGGGGGCCCAGAGACTTTGGGGGCATTCCTCCTCCCTCTCCCCAACCACAAGTGCTGCCAATTAGAAAAAAAACCCTCCCTGTTCGCTAACAAAAACCGTGTGCAGGAGAGTGTGTAAAAGTTTTCCTGCTTTCAGATACTGCTTTACAGCAAAACATTCTCTGCTGCCATTTGCTGGCTCCCAATCACGTGACCGGCATGGGGTTCGGGGACCAAGGGGGCCCCATGCTATCATTTTTGCAGGGGGGCCCTATTAAGTCTAGTTACGGCCCTGGTGTTGAGGCAGCCATTGCATTGAGTTATGGCTGTGTTCACGCACATAATGATGCATTTTTTGCTGTCTGCGATTTGGCTGCATTAAGAAGATGAAAAGAGGCTAAATTGCCTGACAAACGCACAATGTGCAATGCTGAGTGGCTTGTAAAAGGGCATGTGACCCGCAACAGCAAGCTGTAGCTGCTACACAGCATTTTATGGATCTTCAATAAAGCTGATTTGTATTTGGATGTGGTGCGAACCATTATCTTCAAACAAAAGGGTGTATACCATTGCACCTGATTGGCTGACAGGCTGCCTGCTGATCAGATAAAGCTAGGCATGTGCTAACTGAGAGTATGCATTTGTTTTTCATGTTTTGCAATGTTCTGAAACCACAGGAAGTAAAAAAAGGATATAAAGAGTGGAGTAGCCCATAGAAAGTAGATGTTAGCTTATAAGGGTCATATAAGCAAAGTAGCTCACTGTCTGGGGGTAACTCTAGACTCTGCACTCTCATTTAGACCACATATTGGCAGATGAAATACCTCTTGTCACTTCCATCTCAAAAACATTTCCACAATTGGTCTCTTCCTTTCACAGGAGGCAACCAAATTGCTTGTACATGCTCTAGTCATATCCTGTCTTCATTACTGTAATACCCTACTCTGTGGTCCACCAAAAACCAGACTGACCTCTCCAGTCTCTACTGATCTTTGCTGTCCATCTCATCCACCTCTCCTCCCACTCCTCTGAGGCAGCCCCTCTTCCACAAAATCTTCACTGGCTACCAAAGAATCTAGTTTAAACTCTTTACACTATCATCCAAAGCTCTACATCAGTTGTCACTTCCATACATTTCCTCATTAATCTCCAGATACCATCCTGTCCAGAACCTTTGCTCCTCCCAGGAGACCCTTTTTTTCCACTAGCTTGATCACCTCCTCTCACCATCCAGGACTTCTCACTAGCGTCACCTCTCCTTTGGAACTCTCTCCCAAAGCCTGTCTTTCATGCTCCGATCCTGGAAACCTTTGAATGTACTCTCAAAACACACTTGTTCAAGCAAGCTTATAATTTGTTGTAGGTCCCAGTGGAAGCTCATTGCCTTATCTGGTAATCCCTGTCTCCTTCCCTAATGTCTCCACCCCGCTACCCTCCAGATTGTAAATTCCCAAAGGCAGGGGCCTCCTTCTCTTTTTCTTCTTTTGCTGTAATTTATCATATGAATGTGTACCAATATTATTTACGTCTACACACAAACTATGTATGTATTTGCACTTGTATTGCTGGATGTCCTGATTGTACAGTGCTTTGAACTTCCCATACATCTATGTTACCCAATATTTGTTTTGTACTAAGTACAGCGCTACAGAAGATATTGGCGCTATATAAATAAATAAATAAATAATAATAATAAAGCAGCTTTGGTTTATCCTGCTTGCCAACTGGCCATTTTTTTGGTTAAGTGTAGGCCCTGTAAACTTACTGACCTTAGATGCCCACCTAACTTGCCTTGTGGGTGATTTGGCCCTCAATCTACCTGGTTACAAGTAGGTTACAGTGACCTTTTGCATTTTGAGACTAGCCTGTAGGAGGTACTTTCCTTTCTTGCTAAAAAAAAGGTCAAGTACCACTCACCTTCCATTGCAAAATGATATATTTAGACATATCAGGCAGACATTTATTTAGAAATGTACAATCCGCAGAGACATTTTAGTGAGATGTTGGCATTCATAAAAATAATCTTTTCTATCCACAGTAAAATTAATTGTACCGTCACTGGATTCTGACACAGGAAACAATGAGTTATGCTTAGTGTATCTGAGTTTTATAAAAAGCCTTCGCAATGTCTGGCATACAGATTGCACTTTGTGATTTTGCAAATATGCCATTCAAATGAAAACTGAACTGAGTTTTCCAGAGAGCTTGATGCAATTCCCTAATGGAATCTAGCAAGATTTTGTAATATGTGACAAAAACGCGATCTGTTGAGCTGTATCTCTGTTTGAGTAACTGTTCTACGTAGATAAATGTTCGGAATTGATAAAGCAGACATTTGCAATAAAGGTAATTCTTCTGTTTTGTGCCTAGCCTTTTTGTGAAAGCTTAACGGAAAGTCACAGTACTGTCTGTTTTCAAATCTATCATGTAGATGAGCTGTTAAAGGTACAGAAAGGCTGACTGCAGGCATTACATTGCATACCAATTTAATTAAGAAAGGAAAAAAGGTTTCTGGGGAAATACTGCCACCACCTGGTCTCAGAAATCCCTGAAATTCCTCTGCGGGAACCATCTCTGTTCAGATAGAAAAATATTGATTCCATTACGGACGGATGAATAGGTAGATTACAGATAAAAGTGAATGCAGATGAAGATATCTACCGCATGTTTAACTGTTTATTTTCAACAGAGGAGCTAGGCTCTTGATGTCTAGCGTTGCCTAGGCTCTTGATGTCTCGGAGTCCATGGGATCACTGAAAGATGTAAGGTAAGATGTGAGGTAATGTTAGGTAACCATCACAGCCATGCAGGGAAGGAAAGACTCATAGGGGTCTCTTTATAGAGGTGGCAATCTGCGGTCTGCCAGTAAAAAGTCATTATTTCTGTTGAATATTATCTGCACTCTTCACGAGATCTGCAGTTTGCCAATATTTATATTAAGTGACAACAGCTTAAAGGAATACTATCGATTGAAACAACTTTTTTTTTTTAATACTCTATATTAGTGTACACATTACCACTAGTGCTAGGGGCACTTTATTTATTCACCCAGGTCTCTCTCCCTCTATTTCTGCTTAAAAATTTATTTCTCACACAGCTCACAAATCTATTTCACTGTGTCACTCACAGCATGCAGGAGGCATGAGGAGAAACCGGCTGATCTGAGGTGGTAACAGGTAACTAAATGAGCTGTAATATTGCTGGAATATAACTAGCTATAACACTAGTCTGTGTTTACACTCAGACTGGCTGCCTGGCTGCCTGCTTATGATGATGACTCACCCCAGGCTGCATCCACTTTACAAGCTGCTGAGAGGGGCAGACCATTGTTTACAATTAGCATTATTAGTATCTTTATCAGTCAAGAGAAGCAAAGATAATAAACACACATTGCTAGAATCTTTAACCCCTTACCACCATATCAACAAGATTATTTCAGCAAGGCGATAATTAAACTATAAACTGAGGAGTTGATAGCAACTCCCCTGTGCAGAGACATGGTCTAGCCCTCTGGGAGCCGTCAGTATTTAGATACATTTTGTATCCAAAATTGAGGGAGGATTTTACAGCTGAGAGGAACAGCTGTGTGAGGAATCAAATTGCTCCTAGTACTTGTCCTAATGTGTGCTACAACATACAGCATTTAAAAATAAATGCATACATCGATAGTATTCCTTTAAATGATTGTGACTTGTAGAAAGAATGGTGCTATCAAGATTGTCATTGTCGCTGTTAATGAAAAGCGCTTACCAAAAGCATAAATTGCTTTGAAAGCTAAGAGAAAATCGCTTTCAAAAGCGCTCACAAAAACACGTAGCGCTTGCCATTGCACTAGTGATTTATAATGTGAACTAGGCCTAAAAGTCTCTTGCTCTTAAATTCTTTATGGCAAGCCTAAAAGGAGGTCTGATTGGACAAGTGGGTGTTTGTGTGTGTTTGTGGTAGGGGAGGGGGGTCTTTTTACTAAAAATGAGTTTGCTTTAATATGTCTCAATCCTGTAACTCAGGAGTTTGAGAAGCATGGACTAATGAAAGCAAGAAGTTTTGAGTCAGGATGTTACCATTTATTGGCTAACGTAAAAGATAAGAGTAATAAGAGTAAGCGAGCTTTGGGCTGCATAGCCTTCGTCAGACTTGAATCCCGTTTCAAAACAGGATTCAAGTCTGACGGAGGCTATACAGCCAAAAGCTCGCTTACTCTTATTCTTTTAAGTTAGCCAATAAATTATATCATCCTGACTCAAAACTTCTTGCTTTTACTGATGGCTAACATGGTACAATACTCTACGTGGACTTCTTGCTTTTACTGATGGCTAACACGGTACAATACTCTACGTGGACTTCTTGCTTTTACTGATGGCTAACGTGGTACAATAGTCTACATGGACTAATGACTTTCTCTGGAACTGTTCACAAAGACACCTTTGGTCTGTAAAGCGCTTTTACTCATATATTCTATGTCTGGTGGGTGATCTGATGCTCAACCGAGTCATGTAAGTATTTTAATTTAACAGGAATGGTATCACATCTACTGAGAGCTCCACAAAACAAGACAAGAACTGTACTACATGTACCTTGAAACCTTATAGCCCATGCTCTTAATAAAGTGACACAGTCTACAGTAAATGGTTTGACATTCATTTATCTGCATTGAACTGAATAGGTAGTTCAGTGGCAATTCTCTCAAACAGCCATCAAACAAATGACAGCGCTCATAGGCTGCAACTGAATTGTAGACTAACAGAGGCATGCAGAGCCCCACAGGGCTAAATACATGCCTTGAATGAAAATCAGATGCAAAACATGTGCTAGTCCTAATCTATAATTTGAATGCAAATTGATGCACATGGATGCAGTTAGCCATAAGTATACTTACATGAGTTTTGTACAGCAGGAGACATTGGCAGCGCTTCCAAACAGAGGCTGCACCCGAATTCACTACCTGCAATAGATGTGCAGAGCTCCACAATTGTGGACTAAAATACACAACATGCATTCAAAACAGGTACAGCAAAGGAGGACGTTAGCTTCAGTATAAATAATATGTGCACAAATTATTCCCTACTAGACTTCCCTACTAGACTACATGCACTACCCTCCAGCACTGCTGTAATCTTCTCAGACCTCCTTCGCAGATGAGTTCAATGCTGGGTGCCCAAAACCAATGCTGCATAACCAAAGAAGGTTATTTAACTGAGCCCCCACACCACTGGTGTCAAAGTCACCTGCTTCAACCAGGTACCCCCTTTTGCCTTGTACATACCAATCTGAAAATGTCAGTTGAGTTAATATAAACAAACAACTCTGAGTTACTAATGTCAACACAGACATTAGCTACATGAAGAGGTGGAAGTTAGGGTGAGCAAGTCACTAAACCAGTAGCACAGTTGCAGTTAAATTAATAAGCTGCTTAAAGAGAACCTGTACTGAGTAAAATTATTTAAAATAAACATATGAGGTAACTTCAAATGAACATTACATAGTTACCTTGCCATCAGTTCCTCTCAGAAGCTCACCATTTTCTTTTTACAGTGATCCCTTCCAGTTCTGACAACATTTTGTCAGAACTGAAATATATCAGTTGCTGTCAGTTATATATCAGTTGCTGTCAGTTACAGCTGAGAGGAGAACTGATGTGTCTATATTTCCCTATGGCTCAAGTGGGCGATGTTACAGTTTAACTGTGTGCTGACCAGGAAGCTGTTATGGGATAATGGCCATTTTCAAAATGGAGAACGGAGAATTCCATTGATCACAGTGGACAAACAGGACACAGTAGAGGAGAAAGAGATTGAGGAGTAGACTACACAGCAGGTAAGTATGACTTGTGTATGGTTATTTTGACTTTTAATTTTCAGTACAGGTTTTCTTTAAGTGCATGTCCCCACTTTGGGAGGAGGGGGTGGAAGTGGAGGGGGAGCTCCTAAGGCCATTTTCAGCAGCTCAGCAAAGCATATGCTGGGGTGTTTCATGACCAGCATTGTTAGAGGACCCAACATCTGAGCTAGAAAATAAAAAAAGTAGAAATCAATGGCGCTGGACCTGCTGTGATATCTTCTAGAAATATATATCTTAGCGACTGAAATGTTGGTGCACACATACAGTATATGGGTTGCCAATATCATTTAATCACTCATGGGTGTTGGGGGATGGGTAAGTCTTCTACTTATCAGTAACCACTGGATACAGTGACCACTGCCACTCTCTTGCATGCCAAGCAGTGGCGTAACTAGAGGGGCGCAGTCCTTGCGATGGTGGGGGCCCAGAACTGTGTGTGTGTGTTGGGGGGGGGCAACTACTAACCTACCCTTCCTGCAATACATGGGACTATGCTTTAGATCAGGTGTTTTTGTGGCTACCCTTGTTATGGTTATGAAGATCATGATGGCTGTACTTGTTTTATGTCCCTTGTGAGATGAGCCTCAAGGCCATGAAGGACACCAAGGGGAGGCGAGGGAAGCGGGTGAACATTGGGGCCTCACAGGGTGTAAAAGAAAACCTAAAAGCCTTCTTTTGTAAAAGCTAAGCTAAAGCTAAATAAAATATATATTTTGTATTACATTAGGTAAATGGAAAAATATTGCACAGGGTCTGAAAGAATTCCTAAGTAAATTAAAGGATGTTTTAATACAGCTTCTTCTTAGATTGACAGTTTAGACAATAAAGCAAAGATTACACTAAATAATTTGTCTCCTTTCCACCGTGTACACAAATCACATTCAGACTAATGGGGGAAATAAAACTGACATGTCTTCAAAGTCCATTTGGAATCAGCCTGAGTCTGAATGATATAAATAAGTGAAAACATACACAGGCATCTAGAGTGACAGGAGCGGAGCACACCAGCATCCTCTCTGCGAGAGACCGCAGGGTGTAAGTGGGAGAGAGGAAATGAAATCTTCAACAGAGCGGAACAACCTGTGAATATTCTAACTAACATACCCAATAACATTTGTGACATGACCACAGTGATGCTCTATTTTTAACATGAGACCAGATTGAAAAATCATATTAGCAAGCATATGTAGTCATAAAGTAATTGTTAAAGTGACAAATGACACTAGTCACATTTCATTTCTCTGCTGTATTCCATCATTATCATCATATCAAGGAAGCTGCCATAGAAAGGTGGATGGAAATATTAGCAAATAGCCTATCTGATAACAGACTGATGGGCTGATGGTAGCAAAGAATCTGACCTTGCGATGGGGTTATTCACAAAAACTCGCCATAATTATAAACCCATACTGATAACTTTATTGCATCTTTCTATTTAAAGAGAAAGTTCTCAGAAATGCCCTTTTTAATATCTGGCAGCCAGTCATCTTTTAGCAGAGAGGCAGCAGGAGAGGGGTTCCCCTCTACGGTTGGTCTCTTCCACCTGACAAGAATTATTTATGTGCCCAGCTGACCTTGAGAAGGTTCCCCTCTTCAGTTGGTCTCTTCCACCTGACAATAATTATTTATGTGCCCTGCTGACCTTGAGAAGTACATGTGAAAAAAGCAAAGCTGGGCACGGCTATAGCACTAATGCTATAGTGCGCACCCCATGCAAGAGTAATTCAATGGCTAGACCGCGAATTACACCTCCCTCCGCATTGCGACATCTCAGAGAGGGAATAGTATTTAAAGCTGGCGGGAATTTGAACGGCAGCAGGGTGAGCCATCATTCGGTTCACCCTGCGCCCAGCTCACTGGGGGCGTTATGACACTTACATGTGAAAAAGCTGGAGGAAAATTTTGGCACAGGGTGAAGTCGAATGACAACGCTCCCTAAACTAACAGTACCTGTCTAATATTTCATATATTTCCCTATGAAACCCTATTCCATGATATCCTCACTACCTTCTGTTGCGCAATTCAGGCTCCAAATTACACAATTTTTAGCGTAATCCAGGCCATGGCTATTGTCTCCCCCAATTAAACAGTGAGCACTACTATAGCCGTAAATCACATGACAGGCCTATGGCGGAATCCAAATCCTCCACACCATGTGACGCCCAAATTTACTGTTTTGACCTTGAATGGAAGTATGTTGGCAGTGCAATCATGAAGATAAACATGAGCTCTTTATTGAAAAATATAGTTGCTCCTTTCTCAAGCTGTGTGCGAGTCTGGCCCCTTATTCAATTCACTTTTTCTCCTAAGTTTTCTCCTAGGAGATAATTTGTCATCCTCTGTTTAAAATAACTTTTCAGTACTCTGTAATTGAAAAAGTACAAAAAAGTAGGTGAAAACGGATTGTCAAAATTATTCAGAGTCTTTTCTTGCATGCTGGTGGCTTGAATTGTGCATGCACAGTTCCGAATTGCTGCAGCACATTGAAAGCAGGCGCATTCCCAAACTTGCGCCTGCACAGTTCACTTCGTGCTCTGCACCGCTCGGAGGAACTTCCTGGTGGCTGCAGAGGAGCGGGGACAGGAAGGACCAGGGACGGGGATGGGGGGGACCCTAACGACAATGAGCAGTGGCATCAGTATCAGTAAAAGGTAATCTAGTACCATGGGCTTAATTTAACAGTTTTAATACAGTTCAAGAGGAACTAAACCAAAAGATTGTAGTAGGGGGAAAAAATAAATCAAGACATTGAAAAGTGAGAAGTTAAAAGATACATCAAGAAACTGATTGATACTAGCCTTGTAATTAGTTCATGTTGTTTGATCCATTGTGAGCCTGCAGATCATCATCTTTACTGCTAGCAGACATGAAAAAAACAACACAAACTGCGCTTATCTGTAAACACACCCACTAAGATTGTCCTAGAGTGAGATTCTGCTTTCTTGGCGCATTGGCAACAACTCTCATCTCCCACAATGCAATGGGGTTCACAGACAGGAAACTGTCAATGTCATCATATTACACAGTGGGCGGGGCTTCACCTCAATATCAGCCACACAGATTTCCCTGATTATCTGTTTTAGAAAAGGTAAAGATTTTGCATGGGAAAGGGCTATTGATTGGGCTGAAATTCAGTCCTGGGTTAAAGTTCCTCTTTAAGAAGTTTGACTGCAGGTCCATTGACTGTAAAATTCTTAATAATATTTTCATCTGTTGTCATAGGAACCTGAAGCTGCTTGGAGTTGGTCTTTTAGTCATTGCGCTTAACACCCTTGTCTATAATCATCATTCTGATAGCCAAATGATTTAATTTCTTTCTCTGGTCCAAGTTCACTGTGGGACACACATGATACCAAACAGAAGACTGGCTGCTTTATTTTCCTTGTAAATAGGCCTAATGACTGATTACATGCTTGGAGCTATGACTGCTATGTGCTATACTAATTAACGGAAAAAAGTTAGTTTGATAAATCATTCCAGTCCTGTTATTTATGATCCTTTCTAGGGGCATAAAGAAATGTCCCCAGGCCATTTAGAATATCTTTATAGAATAAGCAATACTTTATCTCTTATTACACTTCCACTGCTTTAGTAGATGACATATCAGTGGCATGTTTGTATAATGGGACCTTGCTTTCCATTTAATCACTTTTCAGAAAGTACTATTATTATTGATGTACTATAGATAGCACCATCATCTTGATTGGTCCTGTTATGAGAAAGGAACAAACATGGGTGCATAAAAATAGACACTCATATACATAAGAAGCTTACTCTTTTTCTATTACGTTAGCTAATAAATAGTATAATCCGGATTCAAAACTTCTTTCGTATACATAAAAATACAAATGATGGTACATAAAAAAAATGTGGTAGGCAATATTGGGAGGGTTTGTATGTCACAGCCCCCCAGCTGCTTTGGGGGGTTAGTCTAGTGTTCACTTCTGAACGTTAGCTTTTTCTGGACCCATTTATCTGATGACCTAAAAAGTGAGGATGGGATTTTCTCACCTGCCTTCCTATTCTGGTTGCTAGTCATGCAACCCACACTTGTGAGCAGGGGTGCTCGGATGCTTCCAAAAGTCTCTTCAAATGGTCAAAATCCCTGTCGGAGGTCTCTCTCTCTCTCTCTCTCTCTCTCTCTCTCTCTCTCACACACACACAAAATGCAGTGAAGTCTGCCATAGGGAATAGGGAGTAAACAGGTGGGGAGGTGATACATACAGTGGCTTGCAAAAGTATTTGGCCCCGTTGAAGTTTTCCACATTTTGTCACATTACTGCCACAAACATGAATCAGTGTTATTGGAATGCCACATGAAAGACCAATACAAAGTGATGTACATGTGAGAAGTGGAACGAAAATCATACACGATTCCAAACATTTTTTACAAATAAATAGCTGCAAAGTGGAGTGTGCGTAATTATTCAGCCCCCTTTGGTCTGAGTGCAGTCAGTTGCCCATAGACATTGCCTGATGAGTGCTAATGACTAAATAGAGTGCACCTGTGTGTAATCTAATGTCAGTACAAATACAGCTGCTCTGTGATGGCCTCAGAGGTTGTCTAAGAGAATATTGGGAGCAACAACACCATGAAGTCCAAAGAACACACCAGGTCAGGGATAAAGTTATTGAGAAATTTAAAGCAGGCTTAGGGTACAAAAAGAGTTCCAAAGCCTTAACCATCCTACAGAGCACTGTTCAAGCAATCATTCAGAAATGGAAGGAGTATGGCACAACTGTAAACCTACCAAGACAAGGCCGTCCACCTAAACTCACAGGCGGAACAAGGAGAGCGCTGATCAGAAATGCAGTCAAGAGGCCCATGGTGACTCTGGACGAGCTGCAGAGATCTACAGCTCAGGTGGAAGAATCTGTCCATAGGACAACTATTAGTCGAGCACTGCACAAAGTTAGCCTTTATGCAAGAGTGGCAAGAAGAAAGCCATTGTAACAGAAAAGCATAAGAAGTCCTGTTTGCAGTTTGCCACAAGCCATGTGGGGACACAGCAAACATGTGGAAGAAGGTGCTCTGGTCCGATGAGACCAAAATGGAAATTTTGGCCAAAATGCAAAACGCTATGTGTGGTGGAAAACTGACACTGCACATCACTCTGAACACACCATCCCCACCGTTAAATATGGTGGTGGCAGCATCATACTCTGCTAGTGCTTCTCTTCAGCAGGGACAGGGAAGCTGGTCAGAGTTGATGGGAAGATGGATGGAGCCAAATACAGGGCAATCTTGGAAGAAAACCTCTTGGAGTCTGCAACAGACTTGAGACTGGGGCGGAGGTTCACCTTCCAGCAGGGCAATGACCCTAAACATAAAGCCAGGGCAACAATGGAATGGTTTAAAGCAAAACATATCCAAGTGTTAGAATGGCCCAGTCAAAGTCCAGATCTACCGTAAATCCAACCGAGAATCTGTGGCAAGATCTGAAAACTGCTGTTCACAAACGCTGTCCATCTAGTCTGACTGACCTGGAGCTGTTTTACAAAGAAGAATGGGCAAGGATTTCAGTCTCTAGATGTGCAAGGCTGGTAGAGACATACCCTAAAAGACTGGCAGCTGTAATTGCAGCAAAAGGTGGTTCTACAAAGTATTGGCTCAGGGGGCTGAATATTTACGCACACCCCACTTTGAAGTTATTTATTTGTAAAAAAAAAATTGGAATCATGTATAATTTTCATTCCACTTCTCACGTGTACGCCACTTTGTATTAATCTTTCACATGGAATTCCAATAAAATTGATTCATGTTTGTGGCAGTAATATGACAAAATGTGGAAAACTTCAAGGGGGCCAAATACTTTTGCAACCCACTGTAACGTAAGACTTTCACCCAGGGTTGTTGTGTTTTTAGATTGTATTCAGAAAGGAGCACAGCTTGACCAGAAGCTAAACGGGAATGGACTCTAGGTTGAACTGTATAACCACAAAGAACTTTTTCAGAAAAGGCTGCATATTTTATAAGTAAATTGAAGAGGCAGCAAGGCCGGCCCTAGACTATTTGCCGCCTGAGGCAAAAAAAAAATTTCCGCCACCCCCCCCCCCGGTGGGGGGCGCGCTCTGGGGAGTCACCGAGCTGGAGGGGTAGCTGGCAGGACGGGGGTATTGGGCCTAGCGGCGGGGAGGGGGTCGTACCCCCCTTTCCCTCGCCTGGGTCCCCCAAACTGCGCTACCCTCCAGCCTTAAATACAAGCAGCCGCTATGTGTAAGAGGCACGGGCGGGTAGGACTCACCTCTTCCTCGTTCCAAGCGTGCGCTCCACTGACGTCACTTCCTGCAGCGTTGCAGGAAGTGACGTCAGTGGAGCGCACGCTTGGAACGAGGAAGAGGTGAGTCCTACCCGCCCGTGCCTCTTACACATAGCGGCTGCTTGTATTTAAGACTGGAGGGGAGCGGAGCACGGGGGACCCAGGCGAGGGAGGGGGGGTCCGACCCCCCTCCCCGCCGCTAGGCCCAATACCCCCGTCCTGCCAGCTACCCCTCCAGCTCGGCGGCCGGCTCCCCACACCCACGGACGGGCGGGTGCCGCCCCTGGAATTTTGCCGCCTGAGGCAAAAGTTTCACCCCGCCTCATGAGCGGGCCGGCCCTGAGAGGCAGGGCCTTGTCAGTTGTCATCGTGATCCTGTAGCTTTTTCATTCACTTTTTGAATTTGTAATGAGATCACCAGTGCATAGGAAAGAGCAGGGGCAAGATTACAGCTGCCCAGAATCGCGCCTCAGACCAGGGCTGGTGCCGTGTCTAGGGACAGACGCAAGTTGAGACACCAGAATATCTGCAGGCATCCTGTAGCTCACAGCACCGCTCTCTTTCTTTCCCTGCTACAGTTGACTTTGGATGGAGCAGTGGCGTATGTACAGAGCATGGAGCAGCAGTGTGTATACAGAGCATGGAGCAGCTCTGAGGAACTTAACAGAGTCAGGTATGAGCACACCCCTGTGCCCTGCTGTGTGAATGTTTCACTTTCCCCTTCATTACAGATGTCGGCTGTCCTCATTATTATCTGTATCCAAACTGCTCCTGATCGATCCCATTGTCAGTCAGTCGGACGGGAAGTTGCATTATGTGTCCTACCATATTATTATACTGTATTGTGCGTGGCTGAGGGAGACCTTTTAGGAATCCCCCCCCACCCCTCCCCGAAAATTCCTGGGTTTGCCCCTGCACTGGTAGATACTGAAGACAAATTGCACTAAACCAAAAGCAGACTTACCTATAGAAACCCCTGTACCTCCTATAGGTCTTTTCTTCAGATTTACACATTTTTTCATAATCATTCATTTTTAAAAAGAAAAAAAACAAGCTGTCCTCTTCTTAATTTATCTTCTAAAAGATTATTGCTAACCTATATTTGCATTTATGGGTGTAGAAGTTGCAATGTGGATACCTTAATTAATCATTTTATACATGTTTCTGATCTTTCTCTGCATATTATGAACTTTTTATCAGTGTTATTTGTATTATATTTTCAGTACTATACTGTTATTATACTATTCACTTAACACAATTGCGCTATGAAAGACTACCAGGATTTTGAGTAGTGAGCCAAAAGGAAAGTGATAGCCGTCAACTGATGGCACTACAATGTACAGCTCTTCTTTCTTAAAACAGAATGCAAACTTAAAGCGGACCTGAACTCTTGCACAGCCCACAATGTAAAGTGTTTATTCTAAAAAATAGTTGCTTAAAGGGATACTGTAGTGGGGTCGGGGGAAAATGAGTTGAAGTTACCCGGGGCTTCTAATGGTCCCCCGCAGGCAACCTGTGCCTGTGCAGCCAATCACCGATGCTCCGGCCCTGCCTCCGGTTCACTTCTGGAATTTCAGACTTTAAAGTCTGAAAACCACTGCGCCTGCGTTGCTGTGTCCTCGCTTCCCCTGATGTCACCAGGAGTGCACGGCGCAGACACAGACCATACTGGGCCTGCGCAGTACGCTCCTGGTGCTATCAGCGGGACTGAGGACACAGCAACGCAGGTGCAGTGGTTTTCAGACTTTAAAGTCTGAAATTCCAGAAGTGAACCAAAGGCAGGGCCGGAGCATTGGGGAGTGGCTGTGCGGGCACAGGATGTCTGTGGGGGACCATTAGAAGGCCCGGGTAACTTCAACTCATTTTCTCCTGACCCCCCTGCAGTGTCCCTTTAATAACTTCACATCTTTGTGTTTATCTATTCAGATAAAACTGTCTGAGCAGCTGTGAATAGACTTTAGGAGCTCTGCTGGAATTTCTGTCAAGTCAGTAAACACTGAGGCTTAACCCTTTCAGGGTTAAAGACAACAAGTTAAACTTTAAAGGGAACCTTAACTGAAAGCCCCCTGCAGCCGTCCTGTTCCCGCGCCATCCTGGAACGATCCTCCAGTCCCCCTGCCAAAAACGAAACTTAGCCGCGGTGGGGGACCAGAGGAACGTTCCAGGACGGAGCAGGCACAGGGCGGCTGCAGGGGGTTGGTAGAAGCCCCAGGTAAGTGAAATTTTTAACTTTCAGTTAAGCTTCCCATTAAGCTTTTTTTTTTTTAAGATTTACATATATTGTAATGAAGACATTTTTTTCCATAAAGGTTATCATACTATGGCTAAACTTTTAAAGCAGAGTGAACGCTCTGAGTTTAGATCCCCTTTAAGGCACCACTTCAGAACTCTGGCAAAACTATAGAGGTCCTTTTTTTCTCCTCTGTGGGCCATGCATACACGCAGAACCTTTTGTTTAGAACACACATTAAGCCTGTAAGCTAGCCAACACATGTCAAATCAGCTGAGGCATGATTAGTTCTCACCACTTTGTCTGCTCAATCTCGATTAGATTACAGCAGAAATGTAATTGAGAATTTATCAAACCTCTATCATTGTACTATTTTAGATACAGTGTGATGTGATTATTGATTGCTCCCACACCTCTTCCCTTGTCCACACGGGAGATATATTGTATGATGTCTAATCACCCTGTCCTGTCAGAAAAAAGAAAAGGAACCACACTCTGATACTACCATCTATGTGATTAATGGACAAGTCACAGGAAAAACAACATCCAATGCATTTTGTGCCTCCCTGGTGCTTATTCTTGGAATTCACCCTTTCGGTTGATAAATTTCCTGAAATCGGTTGAAAACTGATCAGTTGGGCATGTTGGGGGCAATAGACTTACAGCAGGTTTGATGAAAGTGATTGAATGAGACAGGTTAATCTATGTGTATATGGCAAGTCTACATGTTACACTCAAGTTGGAATAAATAATTGTGAATTCAAACCCTTAAATCAGACTTGTATTTATTTTTATTTTTTTTATCAATAAGCAAAGTACAATATCTTCAGCATTTCCCGTCTGTAGCCCATATGCAATTAACTTTTTCTCCCAGGTTTTCTCCTAGGTGATATTTTCAAGCTTATGCCTTTTAAACCACCAGCAAGCAGAAGAATACTCAAAATCATTTTGATCCTACTTTTCCATCTACTTTTTCCATTGCAAAGTACTGAAAAGTTATTCTAAATTGAAGATGAAAAAATAATCTCCTGAACCTAGGAGAAAACGCTGGAGATAAAGTTAATTGCATATGGCTCTGTATTTTTTACAATATTTACTGACTAGATCTATTTCCTATTGAGAGGACAGCATTCTTTTATTGGAAAAAATGCTGTCTGGACCACTCCCCCATCCTACCATCACCCACATGAGATAGTAGAGAGGGTACATAATCAATCTTTAGCCGTGAGCACAAATTACCTGATTCCTCCGACCTCTTCCCTTTGCAGACAAGAGAGGACCTCTTTTAGGGGGGTGGGGGGGTTAAGGTTAGGTCCCTATCAGGAGAGGTTAAGGTTAGGTAGCTCTATAGGGGGTTAGGGTTAGGTATCCCCAGAGTGTGTTAAGGTGAGGTACCTCCAGAGGGTGTTAAGGTTAGGTACCTCTAGAGGGTGTTAAGCTTAGGTACCTCCAGAGAGTGTTAAGGTTAAGTACCTCCAGAGGGTTTTATGATTAGGTACCTCGAGGGGGGTTAAGGTTAGGTACCTCCAGAGAATGTTAAGGTTAAGTACCTCCAGAGGGTGTTAAGTTAGGTACCTCCAGGGGGGTTAAGGTTATGTACTTCCAGAGGGTGTTAAGGTTAAGTATGTTCAGAGGGTGTTAAGGTTAGTCACCTCCAGAGGGTGTTAAGGTTAGGTACCTCCAGGGGTGTTAAGGTTAGGTACCTCCAGAGGGTGTTAAAGTTAGGTACCTCCAGGGGGGTTAAGGTTAGGTACTTCCAGAGGGTGTTAAGGTTAAGTACCTCTGGAGGGTTTTAAGGTTAGTCACCTCCAGAGGGTGTTAAGGTTAGGTACCTCCAGAGGGTGTTAAAGTTAGGTACCTTCAAGGGGGGGGGGTTAAGATTAGGTACCCCCAGAGGGTGTTAAAGTTAGGTACCTCCAGGAGGGGTTAAGGTTAGGTACCTCCAGAGGGTGTTAAGGTTAGGTACCTCCAGGAGTGTTAAGGTTAAGTACCTCCATGGGTGTTAAGGTTAGGTACCTCCAGAGGGTGTTAAAGTTAGGTACCTCCAGAGGGTGTTAAGGTTAGGTACCTCCAGTGGATGTTAATGTTAGGTCCCTCCAGAGGGTGTTAAGGTTAGGTACCTCCAGTGGATGTTAATGTTAGGTCCCTCCAGAGGGTGTTAAGTTTAGGTACCTCCAGGGAGGTACCTAATGTTGACACCTTAAAAGGAGGGTAAGCTGATATTTTACTGCCACTGGCTTATCCCAGCACCCAACTCATGTGGCACTGCGATGATACAGACTTCACTGCTCTGGCATCTGCTAATTTTTGTGAATAAAATCTGGGTCATATGACTGACTTTACCAAAGGGAATATCAATCCATTGTCTGCATGAAATGTAAAAATTGTGTGAGTAATAGTGTGTAGTGTGTAAGTTTTTACTTTTACTGAAAAGGTAAACTAGGGCTTTAAAGTGGGATGAAACTGATCTTTGAAAACTTTTGTACCTATTGCTAGTTACAACTTACAGCACGTTTTAATATAAATAGACATATTTATACAATTATCAAACATGCGGACATCATAGTGAATGTTTGGGCCAGTGGCAGCCGTGCAGTTCTAGACCATTTCCGAATGGCACATCAGCCATTGCCATGGCAATGCATCACTACAAGATAAGAGGGGGGAGGAGTAACCGTACCACCAGAAGAGAGCTTCCGTTTGCATGGCACCTTCCGATATTCAGGCCCTGCAGGAACACAGAGGTAATTGTATAAATATATTTATTTATAAAACAAAGCAGTGGGGGAAACTACCGTATTTTTCGGACCATAAGACGCACTTTTTCTTCCCTAAAAGTAGGGGGGAAAAGTGGGTGTGTCTTATGGTCCGAATACTACAATTCAGCCCGGCGCCAAGTGTTCCCCCTACATCACAATCCATACCGCAGCATATGTCGGTGGTTATGATCGTTACATGTTGCAAGTTGCTGTCGATGTACAAAGCATGTAAAGGAAAATTATTGGCTTTCTCCCACCCGCCCCCTCTCTGATTGGTTGAAGTCCCCTGTAATGTAAAATGATTGGCCAGAGAATGGCAGCTTTGTCCCACCCGCGGGAGTATCGCTGCCAGGCACACTGTTCATCTGAGCCACCCCTCTCTGATTGGAGGAAGTCCTCCATTAAAGAAAATGATTGGCTATAGAGTCCGCGGTTGGAACGGTGTCCGCGAGAATAGCAAACTCTATGCTTAGCGGTGCAGAGGAAATATACCACTAGCTACGTTTCTCCAAACAAGGTCTCTGCGTTTCTACAGAGTGAGCCTGGCTGGAAAAGAGGCAGTTGCCGGGAAGCCAGGCATGGCAGAAGAACGAGGAGTGTGTGCAGTGTCCTCGTAGCATTACCGCAGCGCTTGCGTGCTGGAAGGTCATGCACGGAGGACGTTCACTACAATAAGGGTGAAGACTGGTGGAAAAGAAGGATGGACTGAATCTGTCGGGGAGGAATCTGTCCGGGAGCAGTACATGGCGAGGATGAGAAAAGGATCGCTTCCAGAACCCGCAGGTCACCTGCTTCCTTCCCCAAAGAGAAAATGTCTGCTGTAAGCTGTGACAGACCGTGCCTGGGAGGAGGATGGAGGGAAGTCCGTCATGGAGCCCGAGTGGATGGAAAGCATTGTCGGCTTCCCCACAGCGTGACCACGACACATGGCCCACCAAGACCTTTTGCCCAAGGAGGGAGACCACCAGAGAAATTGCATGGATGGAGAGCTACAGTGGCTTCCCCACAGTGTGACCGTGACACCTACGCCCACTAAGACCTTTAATCAGCTTTAAAGAGAACCTGTACTGAGTAAAAATATTTAAAATAAACACATGAGGTATCTTCAAATGAACATTACATAGTTACCTTGCCATCAGTTCCTCTCAGAAGCTCACCATTTTCTTCTGACAATAATCCCTTCCAGTTCTGACAATATTTTGTCAGATCTGAAATATATCAGTTGCTGTCAGTAAAATATCAGTTGCTGTCAGTTATAGCTGAGAGAAAAACTGATGTACCAGGTAATGTCCATGTTTCCCTATGGCTCAAGTGAGCGATGTTACAGTTTAACTGTGTGCTGACCAGAAAGCTGTTATGGGTAATGGCCATTTTCAAAATGGAGGACGGAAAATTCCCTTGATCACAGTGAACAAACAGGACGCAGGAGAGGAGAAAGACACCGAGGAGTAGACTACATGGAAGGTAAGTATGACTTGTGTATGCTTATTTTGACTTTTAATTTTCAGTTCAGGTTTTCTTTAAGGTAAGATAGAGGTGCCGGGTGTCTCTTCCAGTCTGTGGCATGTAGATTGCTCTCCCCATACTGACATCCCAGCATAACATTGCAACATCTCCAGGTTTGTTAGAGTAGCTGGGGGTAGCACTGGGGATTAGTGTAGTTAGTGTAACTGAGGGGATGTGGGGGTTAATTTAGCTGGGGGGCAGTGGGGATAAGTGTAGGTGGGGGTTACTATAGCTGGGGTTTGTGCAGCTTGGATACAGTAGCTTAGATAGAGACAGTTTTGGGGGTAATATGTCCATAAGATGTCCCTGCACCATAGATGTGCCTAGGTTTAATTATATTTTTTTTCCCTGATTTTTGTCCTCAAAACCTAGGTGCGTCTTATAGTCCGGTGCGTCTTATGGTCCGAAAAATACGGTATGTTACATTAATACTCTTGTAACTAGCCCTGCTTAAAATGTAACTAACGCTGCGTAATATGTTGGCACTTTATAAATACAATAAATAAATAAACTAGCAATAGATACAAGAATTTTCAAACTACAGTTTCATCCCACTTTAAGTCTGTACAGTACATGTGCTATTAACAATTTGTTTTGGATGCACAATTGGTCTCTAAGGTCACAAAGAAATGATTTGCATGGCTATGCACATCGCCTTGAAGTGAAGCCTTAATACATTCCTGTTTGCTGAAAGTGATTACCTGTAATTAACTTCTGTTTTAAGAAGCAATGTTGTATATTGCAGTACTGAGTATATGATTATTTCCTTTTGTTTGTTGCTTTAATTTTACAAGGGAGTGTGATATGAATAGGACGGTGATTGTAACACATTTTGCATATGATAATTCAGTGATCCCAAAACAAAAAACAATTAGCCTAATGAGCTGATTTCACTTACACATCAGTTAGGAAAGCTAGCTGAAGCAGAGATTAGGCATAGTCCCGATATACAATTTCTGGCATTGTATATTTTGGAAAAGGTAGTACCTAGAAAAATTCATGTTCATGTCAAATTCACTTTCTTCAAGAACAGGAAATTTACTGTTAATTGGGCGCTGTTTGAGAATCAAATCCACAGTAGCTATGGAACTTGGTTGGAGAGAGCAGCCGTTTGGTTAATGAGGTCCTTTTGAAGATTCAGCATTTGAGAACTGAGCTAGAGAAATGTAAAGATCATTCTTGCTTTACTTTTGTAAAGTCTTGTATGAAACAGTAAAGTAGTGAAATCACTAAGGAATATATACTTTATATACAAGAAGTAATATTAAATGTTGGGAGGATCGAAGGACTACGCAAAGTCAGCAATTAGTCTCAGGCAGTCACATCTATTATTATTATTATTATTATTAGATATTTTCTATATACAGCACTGACCTTACATCATCCTCAGCACCCCCACAAATGCCAAACATGGCAGCAAGTTATGAGCCAGCTGCACCCTCCAAGACAGTGAATATACCCATAGTAATGGAGTTTCTAAAGTTTAGTGTACCCAGTGTCTGTGCTGCTGTAAACCCCACATGTATACCGTCTTGACACATCAACTTTGCTGTATTAGTGTGCATTGTTCCTTCTCTTTATTAGTAGAACCCACATATATGAATGCTGTAGTTAAACCCATTTCATTATTTCCACTGAGCATCTTTTAAGGCTCTTACACACTAAAGTGGGCTGAAGCGGCCAAAACCAACTACCTCAGCCAAGACTCATTTGTGTGTGCAGCAGCCCGTGACCGCCACTGTGCAAGTAACCCATCCAGCGGATCAACTTGGACACGCGACGGCCAACTCCTTTGTGTACAGGGGTCACCCGCCCGCCGTGTGACATCACATACACGCCACTCTGTCTTCCCTCCACCCCCTGCATAGCAACAGAACACTCTGTCAGCTACTCAGCTAACACGCCCCTGTAGTGGCCAGCACAGCAATGTCGCCTAAGGGGATCAGGTCCCAATCCCCAATGGGTGACATAAGTCAAAGGTGTCTACGCACCTTTAGCATTTCAAATACAAAGTTGGAAGAAAGAAGTATGTGTGTGTTTGTGCGTGTGTGCGTGCATGCGCAGGAACATGCATGCATGCATGCATGCATGCACATACCAACTTTCCACTATAAACTTTTACAGTATGGATTTGTGCAGAATTGTACACAGTTTCCATAAAATGGACTTTCTCTCTACCGCAACCATTGCAAAATCCTACAGTCGATTGTCAAATGTTTCTTTTCCTATCAACCATAGAATCGGTTTCCATCAATTTTATCCACATACTGCGTACAATTTGATTGTAAAAATCTGATCAAAAGATCGCATCTGAGGAAAATATTGTGCCGTCAATGGGTATGCATGTATGAGAAGAAAAAATTAATTACATATATTTACTAGCAGCTCTCTGCAGTTGGTTTGTGGACAGTCATGCCTAAGACAAAGGAGCTCAGTGAGGACCTGCGGCTGCGCATTGTGGATGCTCACAAGTCAGGAAAGGGCTACAAGACCATTTATAAATGTTTTCCAGTTCCAGAGTTAACAGTACAAAGTATTATTAAAATACAAGATGTTCTGCACTGTGGAAAATCTCAGAGGACGTGGTTGGAAGCCAAAAGTGACACCTGTGCTAGCCAGGAGGATAGTGAGAAAGGTGAAAAAGAATCCAAGGATCACCACCAAGGCCATCCTGGTGAATCTGGGCTCTGCTGGGGGCAATGTCTTAAGGCAGACAATCCAATGGACACTGCACACTGCTGGGTTCCACTGATGCAGAACAAGAAGGACACCACTTCTCCAGATAAGGCACAAAAAAGCTAACTTGGCATTTGCAAATGCTCATCTGGACAAAGAAGAAGACTTCTTGTCTTCTGTGAAACAAAAATTGAATTGTTTGGTCACATTGACATTTCCTTAATTTGGCGTAAAAAAGGAGAAGACTTCAACCCAAAGAACACCATCCCAACTGTCAAACATGGTGGTAGGAACCTAATGCTTTGGGATTGTATTTTCAGCCAATGGAACAGGGAACTTAATCACAGTAAACAGCACCATGAAAAAAGAGTAATACATGAGGATTCTCAATGGCAACATCATGTAGTCTGCAGAGAAACTTGGCCTTGGCCACCAATGGACATTTCAGCATGATTATGACTTAAAACACACAGCAAAAGTGGTGAAGAAATGGTTAGCAGACAACAACATTAACATTTTTGAGTGGCCCAGCCAGAGTCCTGACTTGAATCCAATTGAGAGTCTGTGGAGGGTGCTAAAGATCAGGCTGATGGTAAGAAGACCCTCCAACCTGAAAGGTTTGGAGCTCATTGCTAAAGATGAATGGGCAAAAATACCTGTGGAGACATGCAAAAAGCCGGTCTACAATTATAGGAAGCATTTGATTGATGTAACAGCCAATTTTAAGGCTTTTCTATTGATTATTCAGAAGGGTATGAATAATTTTGGACTGGGGACTTTCTGCTCAAATGTAAATAAAAGCTGAGAATGTTTTTTTCCCAATAATGCCTCTTGTCCATTTTTTTATTATCTTTTGGAAGACACCTATGTAATTTGCCGTCATAAAATTACTTGGTGGTTGAATGAGTTACTTTAAGTCAAAATTTGCCAGTGGTATGAATAATTATGGGCAGCACTGTATCTATATGTATATTTCTGAAGAAGTGTTTTGAATTTCTACCTCATGAATTCTGATGAAGTCAGGAGCTCTGTAAGTGGTAAAGGTCCCCTTTTTATGTTTTTGATATCTATTTATGGGTTTGTCTGTATAACAGTATATCCATTGAAGTAACCCATTAATTTGTGAGTCTCATTATTTCACTTGGCATTTGAAAGAGAGAACCAGAGGAGTCAAGTATATGTGCAGTTCCTTAGTAGAAATGATTAGGGATTCCAGTATATTTTACATGACTTCCTTTCTTTGTAGATGGAGTATTTGACGTATTGATTTTTTTAGAAACTCAGATCTATCCATATCCTCTAAGACTTTTTTTCAAAGCTGTAGATATCAATAGCTATTTGGATTTTTCAAGTGCACATCATAGTGTGCTTTGCTGCCAGGAGGATAAAGATTTGCAGGAATTGTTTCAAATGCTAATACAAAGTCTAAAAAGATATCTAGCATTTTCTAACACACTTATCCGATATCCATCAATAAAAGAGATTGTTTAGAACTGAAACATTATCATATGACAAATCCTTTTTAAAATGTTTAATATTCTAATAGTTACTATCTTTGATAATCAGGACAAGTCGAATTAATGAGGATTTTGCACTCATACACTCTAAAAAGGCCATTGTTAAAAGGATGTTTAAGAAACAGACCATTGTTATACTTGTGTATAAGGCCCAATATATATTAAAGAGCGTAAGACATGAAGGAAGGAATGATCTGACTACTCTAAAGGTCTGTCACAAACTGTTCCATCACGATAAGGGTTCTTTTACATCACAGAACGCGTGCATGAACCTATTTCGTGCATGCGTTATTATGATCTGCGCCGTGAACATCGGGAAGTTGGCATGTGACGCTGAATATCGGCGGTAGTTTTATTCCACCCGATGGGAAAATGCCGTGGCTGGACATTACGAAGCTCCCAGATGCGTTACAGCGTAAAGCTCTGGAACACTTTGTCTAATGTGAAAGTTAACATGAAAGTCAAATAGACTTTCATGTTAACTTTCTAAACACAATCTAGGAGCGATCCATTCAAAATGCACGGTTCAGCTCCTAGTGTGAAAGATTCAACAAGGAAAAAAGCTGGCACATCCAAAGTAAATCTTTATTGGTTCCACGTAAAAATATGGCCAACGTTTCGGAGCCACGTAGGGCCCCTTTATCAAGGCAATGTTTGCCCAGAGGCAAAGTTCTGTCTGCTGCTGTGCAAAAGTTCCTGCAAAGGAAGTGGGAGTCTGGCTCCTCTGTACACTCGCAGAGAGCGATGTGTATTGTCTGGGATCAGCTGCTAGTTTCAGAAACTTGGGGAGGCATTTGGTGTTAGGATTGGAGAGGGGGTAACTTAGTGCTAGTATTGTAGGTGGGGGAAGTATAGTGTGGGAATTAGGTTAGTTGAGGTGATACAGTAGAATCGTGATATAGTCAGGGACTGCGCTACCATAGAGGCAAAGGAGGCAATTGCCCCAGGGCCCCAGAGCCTGTAGGGGTCCCCAGTGGCTACAAGAGGAAAAAAATTCAAAAAGACCTTATAGTTTTTGAGAAAATCGATTTTACAGTTTCAAAGGAAAAAAAATACACATTTAAAAACCCGCCGACTTTAATGGTTAATAGTGAATACACCTTAAATGCTAGAAACCCTAAATTAGCAGGATATGTTAAGGAGATCATTGGGAATAAGAGGAAAAAACAATTTTTCAAAGAGACCTTATAGTTTTTGAGAAAATCGATTTTAATGTTTAGAAGGAAAAAAGTATACTTTTAAATGCGGTAAATGTCACTTTTAGTAGCAAACCGAACGGTAGTGTAATTTTACATGTATCAAAAGAAAGAGCAATGAATTTCCTGACGGGGTTTCCAGGGGGTCCATACGCAGTACGTATGGACCTCCTGGAAACCACTCTGCAGCCGCATCGCTTTGGCCAGGGATCGCTATACAGCTGCAATATGGCTGTATGAAGATCCCTGGCATTTTTTCCTATTTTCCCAATTTTTTTTTATATGTTTACAGTGTGGGAATTTTTGAAAAAAAAATTATGTGGGGTCCCCCCTCCTGAAACTTTTTAACCCCTTGTCCCCCATGCAGGCTGGGATGGCCAGAATGGGGATCTTTGACCGATTGGGGCTTCACACCCTGACTATACCAGCTGCAAAAAAAAGGTCCCTTAATGCCGATTTTTGTTCTGGGGTATCTGTTGGGGGGCCCCCAGGTTTATTTTGCCCTGGGGCCCCATTGTTGGTAAAACCGGCCCTGGATATAGTAATAGATAGCTACTGTACACATACTACATGAACGATTGTTGGCCAAAGTGACTGCTATCGCATGTGTGTACTGTGACGTTGGGGGTCAGCCCAGAGACCACAGCTAGCACACAGGAGACAGATGAGTACATGAAAGTCCAGTTTATTAGGGACTCTGTATTGTAACAAACAAATGGAAAATATGCTTTCTCCTCAGCAAACAGAACTTACATGCAATTGGCTTACTTCAGACCGGTTGAAAACAAGGTCCTCAGTCCATGGAAAGTCCACTGTTCCAGAACAATCCAGCTTTTTTAAATCTGCTCTTTAGGCAAAGCAAACACACCAGCAGTCCTTGTGTTTTGCGAGCTCACATCCTGCTTGCAGCTCACCTGCTGCATACTCTGGACACCATGCCCCCCTTCAAGGAGCACTCTTATCTCCTGGCCTGACTGCTTCCAAAATCAGGAATGGACTGGTGGTGGAACAGGAAGGCCCACCCAATTCCTTCCCTCCTGTTGCAAAGTATCGGGGCCCTGTAACAAAACAAAACAAGGCAACCAATGGTTATCAAAACTACCCGGGCTCCTTCCCCAGTCCACACCTGCTTCTAAAAGGACCCTTGCAGAAAATAAGGGGAACGTACCTTCCATCCAGGATCCATCCCTTGAGTCCTGTACAGTACTTACCTTAAGACATTTGATAAACTAATTATCTGAGCACTCCAACGCCTGTGCAGGTGAATGCACTACAGAACATACAGAACTACCTGTGACATCAGTATGACCTTGAGGCTTTTTTTCTCTTTTTTACTTTCTGATATGTAAAATCCCCCATTTCCTGGTAATCGTTAGTAATGCTTAGTCTTTGTTAGAAAGTCTTTACGGACGGGTCTCTCTTTTGTACAATTAAGGCCACAATTCAACAATGTGTCATCAGTGCATTCAGGACAGGATACCAAAAAAAATCTCCCCTGACCAATAAAACTGGGACATATCAGTCTGAATGATTACCCAGTATAAAAGAACGTTTTTCTGTTGACAGTTGTTTATAATAATTCATATCTTGATAGATTAGAGGCTGCTCCAAGCAGAATGTTTATGTCTACTATAAACCTGCCACTGTAAAGAATGTGTAATCAGGAAATTATTTGTCATGAAATTGTAACACACATACATTGATCCATAAGTACGTAAAAATGTGAGGTATAGACTATAATGGTGCACGCGCGCACGGTGCTGATGACTGTTTACAATTATTTTTCAGCCAGACTCAGATCATGATAAACTGTTCAATAAAATTGAGCACAAGTCTGTTGTGATCATACGAAGCAAACCAGCAACAAATATCGTTTACTGTGTAGAATCTCCTTAAAGAGAATCTGTATTGTTAAAGTCGCACAAAAGTAAACATACCAGTGTGTTAGGGGACATCTCCTATTCCCCTCTGTCACAATTTCGCCGCTCCCCGCCGCATTAAAAGTAGTCAAAAACAGTTTTAAAAAGTTTGTTTGTAAACAAACAAAATGGCCACCAAAACAGGAAGTAGGTTGATGTACAGCATGTCCACACATAGAAAATACATCCATACACAAGCAGGCTGTATACACCCTTCCTTTTGTATCTCAAGAGATCACTTGTGTGTTTTTACCTTCTGTCCCCTTCAGCTCTCCTGCACTGAATACTAGTGACAGGCTGTGAGGCTGATCCTTTCTTCCTGTCTAATTCCTCAGTATGTGTCAGCCCAGCTCCTTTCACAGCCTAAAGGTGGCCATACACTGGCCCGATTCGCGTCCGTTTCGACAGCAGATCCGATCCTGGGATCGAATCTGCTGCCAATCGTTCGCGCTAAACGCACCCGCCGATCCGTTTTCCTCCCGAAATCGGATCGGTCCGTCGATCGCGCCGTGCGGGAAATTACCCTCGATAGCCCGCGGGTAGGGTGCGCGTCGCTAGCGGCGGCCGATCCGATCAGGTATACATTACCTGACGCTGGCTCCCGGGCGTCTTCTCCGCTCTGCACCGCTCTGCTCCGGCTCCATCCCGGCGCTTCCTGTGTCACTGCAGTGACCAGGAAGTTCAAATAGAGGGCGCTCTATTTGAACTTCCTGGTCACGGAGTGACACAGGAAGCGCCGGGATGGATCCGGAACAGAGCGGTGCGGTGCAGCGTGGAGAAGACGCCCGGGTGCCAGCTTCAGGTAATGTTTTCCCGGGGGGGGGGGGGGGGGGGACTTGGCACAGGCGGCAGGAGCAGCTCAACAGATTGTGATCAGTTTCAGGCTGAAATCGATTCACAATCTGTTTGCAGTAAAGGCAGCCATACGATCCCTCTCTGATCAGATTCGATCAGATAGGGATCTGTCAGCTGGTCGATCTAATGGCAAATCGACCAGTGTATGGCTACCTTAACAGAGGAGGATTTTTATCCAGCTCTCTTCTATCACTGATAAGATAGCAGAGACCTGCTGGCTTATGTAAATAACACACACACTGGAGTGTGCAGAGAGGGGCCTGGAGGGGTGTGCATAAACAGACCAGCACGGAAGAGTTGGCAGCCTTCCAGACACAGGGCAACAAGTCTGACAGGGGAAAGATACATTGATTTATTACAGAGACAGTGAAAGTAGAAAGTGCTGCAGTAAGCCAGAGCACATTAGAACAGGTTTAGGAACTTGTAGGATGGTAGAAAAAACGTTGTAATTTTTGTTAAGGAGTCTCTTTAAAGGGATTCCGAGCAGTGCAGAAACTATGGAAAGATGCATATCATTTTAAAGCTCTCTTTCTCCTCTTTCCAATGATATATAAACCGCCGCCCTACGCCTTTTAGTTTTCGCTATTTTCGTGATTGAAATTGCCGCGGTCGTCAGAAAGAGGAGAAAGAGAGCTTTAAAATGATATCCATCTTTCCATAGTTACATTGTATTACACAGGGCGACTTTTTCTGATGAATGCAGCTGCTGACTTTGAGAAAAAGTCACCCTGTGTAATACAATGTAACTATGGAAAGATGGATATCATTTTAAAGTTCTCTTTCTCCTCTTTCTGATGACACCTAAATTGTCGCCCTACGCCTTTTAGTTTTCTCTCGCGGCCGCGGCAATTTCAATCGCGAAAATAGCGAAAACTAAAAGGCGTAGGGTGGCGGTTTATATATCATTGGAAACAGGAGAAAGAGCGCTTTAAAATGATATGCATCTTTCTGCACTGCTCGGAGTCCCTTTAACATGCAAGATGTTGCACCACCATCAACAATAAATATGGAGGTGATGTGATTGAGCCTGGATATGGAAACCTGCCAGCTGGCTAACATACGGGAGAAAGCCCATTCTGTAAAACTCTATGCCTTATATACGATTTGGAACATGAGAGTGCAAAACGATTTTATTGTAATAAAAATTTTTTAGCAGTATCACGCTATGTGCGGTATTTTTATCGAGGTTGATCATCATAAGTGGACCAGTGACAAGTATTAGAATAAGAAGAGGGACCTAAAGACTGCCTGAGTGATGAGGGACGACCCAGGAATGGTCCCAAGGCGTTTCAGACCCGTAGATTGGGTCAGAAATTCGGAGAGTGAACCACAAACGGCTTCTGTTCATATAGGAGGGAAGTGACCATTGAACTACCTAAGGAAAAGGAAAGATTGCTGTTTGTTGAAATAGTGGTGCAGGTGGAACTGAGAGGACTGGTTCATACTGGCTGTTGCTGAACTGTCTATGCGGAGGGTGCAATTTGGCATTTTTTAGGATATAATATACTAGATGTTGTTTAATGGACTGGATTTAAGTGGATAGTTTATTCAAACTGTAAGCGCTACCTCTTGAGAATTAAACAATTCCTTGTAGGAAGGAGACGGGCAGCACCTGTTCATCTCCACCTTCTGGGTTATTACACACTCATGTACTTGTGACTTTGTGGTACCCATTGTTTGGGCTGACGTATGTAAGTCCTGTTTTTATTTGTTTGATATGCTCACTCTTTAACTTTATGAGAATAATAAATTGCGGTCTGCACTTAGTCTATGTGCTTGTGTTTTATGCTTACAACTGGAATCGGCTACTGCCTGTCTACAATCTGAGACCTAGAGGCTATATACAGTATCCAGGACCTGTGGAGGTGACCATTGATTGATTGATCTAATGCTGGGAACACACAATGCAATTTCCTGTCCGATCAGCATGAATTGGGCAATTATTTCCGACATGTCCGATCGAGAAAGGGATCGATTTAGAGAATTTAACATTGGGAAATTGAACCCTTTATTGATCTGTAGCAGTTTGGACATGTACATATGCTACAACTTCCTGTCCGATCACCCGTCCGTTGGACAGAAAATTGCATCATGTGTTCCCAGCATAACAACATTACAGGTTACAACCTTATAATAGGGGTTGGATCTGGCTGGTAAGCCTTGATTATTATTGTTGGCTGTGGTGTGACATGTTACAGAGATTCGACACGGTACAACGCTATCTAATGCTGATTTGCTACGTATGATCACAACAGACCTGCGCTGACTTTTATTGATCTGTATTATTTTGACTTGGGACATTGTCTATACTCGTCAGTAGGGCCGGCGCTACCATAGAGGCAGAGGAGGCAGCTGCCCCAGGGCCCCAGAGCTTGTAGGGGCCCCAGTGGCTACAAGAGGAAAAAAAAATTCAAATCGGCCTTATAGTTTTTGAGAAAATCGATTTTAAAGTTTCAAAGGAAAAAAAATACACATTTAAAAACCGGCCGACTTTAATGGTTGATAGCAAATCCACCTTAAATTCTAGAAACCCTAAATTTGCAGGATATGTTAAGGGGATCATTAGAAATAAGAGGAAAAAACAATTTTTCAAAAAGACCTTATAGATTTTGAGAAAATCGATTTTAAAGTTTCGAAGGCAAAAAGTATACTTTTAAATGCGGTAAATGTCACTTTTAGTAGCAAACCTAACGATAGTGTAATTTTACATGCATCAAACGAAAGCGCAATAAATTTCCTGATGGGGTTTCCAGGGGGTTTATACGCAGCGGCAGCGCTTTGGCCAGGGATCGCTATACAGCCGCAATATGGCTGTATGAAGATCCCTGGCATTTTTTTCTATTTTCCCAATTTTTTTTTTATGTTCAGAGTGTGGGAATTTTTTTTTTTTTTAAATTACGTGGGGTGTGGGGTCCCCCCTCCTGAAACTTTTTAACCCCTTGTCCCCCATGCAGGCTGGGATAGCCAGAATGTGGAGCTCCGACCGATTGGGACTTTACACCCTGACTATACCAGCTGCAAAAAAGGTCCCCTAATGCCGATTTTTGTTCCGGGGTATATGTTGGGGGGGCCCCCCAGGTTTATTTTGCCCTGGGGCCCCATTGTTGCTTAAACCGGCCCTGCTCGTCAGCGGTCGTCTACTGTCTGTTTTGCTGGTGCTGATCTTATTCTAATAGAACATGATAAACGCCATCCATATGATACCCCATAACTATTGTAATTTCTAGGCTTCTGGATGTGTAGACAAAATAAGTGCAAGGTCATACCATATCCATACTACACAACATATACAGTAGATAGCTTAAATGATTTCTTTCTATAGCTGTTCTTTGCATTACCATGGGCATATTAGTATATTTGTTAATGATGTGCCATAAACAAAGATTGCCGTTTAATTGTAGGTATCTCCCTGCAAATTGCTTTTTTCATTATAGAAATAAACATTTTATGACGAGATGTGCGCAGTGCTTCTGTTATTGCTTTTACAAATACACAAAGTCTTCCCTGGCTGAAATGAAACCTTTAAACTTTATAAAATGGCTTTGCATTGCGGAAGGATAGTTCAAATGAAGTCACTTTTAAAAGCAAAATATATTTTGCGCATTAAACTTTTAAGTCAAGGAATAAAGTTGATATTTGGTCTTTCCGAGGTTTACGGAAAAAAGGGACAGATTTATTTTCGGTTGATATTACAAAGCTTAGTGCAAAATCCATGTATATATTGGGGTGGTGAGAAGCACAAATTGCTTTCCTAAAAACGCAATGTCAAAATGGCTCTCATTATTGCAGCTGTTGTCGTCGGAGAGATAAAAGGGGAAATGTGCTGACAATATTTCCAATATTTATTCCCGGCATCTGTCCTTCACATCCTGGTTTTTCTTAACATCCTGGTAAGCAATGAGCAGATTACAAAACAGGACCTCTATAGTGTGCATTATTATGCAGCAGTGGCGTTTTCTACAGGTTAAAGTGTAATGGTACTCACTGTTCACTGTGTGTATTACAAATCATCTTTACAGCCCCTCAACGGCCATATTCTGTTATCTAAAGGCTACTGCTGTCCACAACTGTTATGCGTTTAGGTGCCCAACAGGCAGCCAAGGGAGGTTGCATGTGCGGTATGATCCATCCACCTGCAGGGCGCTACATCTAACAAGTGTGGGAATGCTTTCTGCCTCAGGGCATGGGAAATTCCCCATCTTTGAAGGAAACATTAATTCTGCACTGAACCAGAAAAAAAGGAGACTGTGCATCCATCTCTCCATGAGTGAAGCATTTATTGCGTTTTAGATAGTGTATAGTGGGATTTTACTGCTTACTGTACCTACATTGAGGAGGCTTTCTCTCACTTCCTGTCCCAGGAACCTCCATAGTCCTCCATGCCTCGAAAATGAGCCCTGGTGGCCATGGGGCGAGAAATGAGAAAAAAACTTTAAATCGGGATTATAAACTAACATTTCAATATCTACGGTAGTCTTAGTTGCATAACAGAACATTGGCCTGATGGGATTACTGAGACGCCTAGTGGAGTATCCAGATGGCCTGGGAAGATGGAGAGCTCCGTTCAGCCTAAAGGGGCTGGAGGAGGACCCAAGTATGTATAATTTTTTTATCATCTCAGGTACCCTTTAAAGTGACAAGGATGCTGAAACCTGCGCTGCCTGAACACTAAAGACGTGTGGTGGATGCTTCCAGGTCCTGCTGCTCCAGGTACTGGGTGGTGCCAGTGGTCTCAGATCGGCGGCGAGCAGGAGATAGGAGTCAGCCACACCGGCGCATAGCAGCGGCGCGCCGGTGAATTCAAATGCAGGAAGTCCCTTTAAAGTAAAGATCCTTTAAAGTGAACTTGAGGTTAGAATGAAATGGAAGCTGACATATTTATTTTCTTTTAACCACTTGAGGACCGCAGTGTTAAACCCCCCTAAAGACCAGGCCTTTTTATTGTTAATTGGCCACTGCAGCTTTAAGGCCAAGCTGCAGGGCCACACAACACAGCACATAAGTTATCCCCCCCCCTTTTCTCCCCACCCAATAGAGCTCTCTGTTGGTGGGGTCTGATCGCTCCCCCCCCCCCCCCGTGTTTATTTTATTTATTTTTTTATAAATATTTATGTTAGTGGTTTTGTTGTTGTTGTTTTTTTTGCTATACCTCGTTTTTGTTTATATTTGTAAACTCCTCCCTCCCCCCCCCCCCCCCTCCAGCCAATCCTGCGATCGGCTGTCATAGGCTTCTGCCTATGAGAGCCGATCGCTTTCTTGTCCCCCAAGGGGACAGCCGTGTCACACGGCTGTCCCCAGTATAGATCTGCTGCTGATCGCATCGCTGTACTAACAGAAAAGACGGCGGTTTCACCGTCTAACAGTCTTCCGAGCGGCAATCGCCGCTCGGAGACTGAAGAGGGGGCGGTGCACCGCCCCCCGAGCAGGAGATGCGCACGCAACCTGCGCGCAATCTCATGCAAACCAGAGCCCCAGGACTTGACGCCCATTAGTGTTAGGCGGTCCTGGGGCTGCCGCCGCGTCTACGCCCATTGGCGTGGGGCAGTCTTTAGGTAGTTAATCAATACTAGTTGCCTGGCAATCCTTTTCCTTTTCAAAAACGGTTCATCTGGGGGCTCTGTATGGCTGATATTGTGGTGAATCCCCTCCCACAAGAAACTCTGAGTACCATGGTACTCCTGGCAGTTTCCTGTTTGTGAACCTTGTTGCATTGTGGAAAATACTGTAGCTGTTTACAGCTGTTTCCAACTGCCAAAACAGCAAGCAGCAGCTACATCACCTGCCAGCAGTAAAAATGTCACCATGTGATAAATGTCAGAATGTAAATCAGGGAGAGGAAAGATTTTACAATGGGCAAACACTGACTAGATCATTTATACATAATTATTGTAAAAATGAAGCACTATTTTATTACATTATTTTCACTGGAGTTCCTCTTTAAGCAGCCTCAATGTTGTCGCTGGCTAAATTTAGGAGCCAGACACTTTTGGCGGTTAGTTGTGGAGTTTATTGATAAAGATTTAGACTACTGTTACCAAGAGGGACAAGTGAAAAATAAAGGGGTGCAGGGATTTGGAGTTGACAGTCGGAAACATTGCAGGGATTTATTGAAGTGCTTCACAGAGTAAAAGCCTTTAGCTGTCACAATATGGATAGCTCTGACCAACTTCAAATTACTCTTGTGTCAGCTGTATGTGTGACAATGCCATTCAGTGATAACAATGGTTGGAAAACCTGAGTGACAGTTCTATCAAGGCTGACAGAATCTCCAACATTTATTCCTTTTTAGGAATTAAACGCCACTTCACAAAACAGTTTCCCTCGCTAAGAAAGCCTATGTAGGACTTTTATAAATATTTGCAAACCAACTTTACCATTTATTTCTGAGCAGGGAGCTCAAAGCAAATAGCAAAATCTATCTTTAAGCTTGGCTATGAATGAATTTAAATATATCATTAGTCCGGCCAGGATTCTCGCTATCTTCCTAATACTCTAATGGCAACAGACAGACAGGAAATAATCAGAATCCTATTATCAGTATTCCCATTCAGAACACATCTACACATTTTCATAGTGGGAGCCTAGGGTATGAAAAGAGCCAAACTACTGGTAACATATCTGAATGCACAGGATAACCTGGAGTGTAATGTAAAACACCCAACTCAAACAGCATGTAAATAATACCGTAGGCACATGATATGTGGTGAGTAAGCAGATAATCGATTCCCTAGTAGAATATCTGTATCTACTACTGGGCAGTGGTCATTTTGATAGTAAAATATCTGTAAATTTGACTGACTAAACCAAACCCTATTCTTACACAAGCCCTCCTTCTACCGATGCTTAACCCTAACCGACCCCCGAACTGATGCCTAACTGTAACTTACCACCGCATCTCCCATAACCAACCCTAACCCACCCCGCCACCCGATACCAAATCCTAACAATCCTCCCATCATAACCGCGGCCGATATCCACGCTGCCTTTGACACTAAATAAACCCTCTAATACCAAATTATTATTATTATTTTTATTTATATAGCCCCAACATCTTCCGTAGCACTGTACCTACTGCAAAACAAATATTGGGAAATATATATACATGAAAATTTCAAGACACTGTACAATCATGACATACCAGCAATACAAGTACAAATACAAACATAGTTAGTGTGTGGTTTGAGAGTTGAGACATCACTAAAATTGATAAACGTTCATAAGATAAATTGCAGAAAAATAAGAAGCAATAGGAGGCGGCCCTTGCGAGCTTATACTCTAGAGCAGAGTTCCCCAACCCTGTCGTCAAGGCCCATCAACAGTTCAAGTTTTGCAGGAAACCACACACAATCACAGGTGACGTAATTAGTGTATCAGTAGAGCTGATTAACTACCTCTGTGGATTTCCACAAAACATTCACTGTTGGTGGGCTTTGAGGACGGGGATGGGGAACACTGCTCTAGTGGGTAGTGGAATCAATTGGAAAGGAGACTCAGGCGTTAACAGATGAAGCCGTGAGCCTCCATTGCAACCTACAGCAAATGATAGGCTTGTCTGAATAGGTGTTTTGAGAGTACATTTGAAGGTTTCCAGGCTTGGAGCATGACGGACAGGCTGTGGGAGAGAGCTCTAAAGGAGACGGGACGCTCATGAGAAGTCCTGGATATATTATAAGAAAAAACAAATCTGCACACCTAAATAAATATTTATCAATTAGCATCCAGCGTGCTAGCCGCAGGAAAACATGAATAGTCAGAAAGGAAAGAGAAAAGAATCCTGCCAAATCAGCTGCACAGCCAGTAATATCAAAAAGAACCCATCGCGGCTACTTATAAAGTGGTCACATGGACCAAGCCACATGTGGAGAATTCCTGCCTCCTCCCAGCCTATATTTGTCCTGCAGCGGACCATCATCACCCCACTTATGGTATGTCGCACAATTGTCTAACTTCATGCAGCCACACCTGTCCAGCATTAATACACTGATCTTCTCATCGCTATTTCTATGAGTATATCTTTCACCTTGTGTGCTCTATCTGGGTGGCTCCATCATTGGATCACACAGATCCAATCTTGGTTGTCCTTGCAGGGAGTAGGTGCATGCAGGGAGTGAGTGAGGCAGAAGGTATTGGTCGCCCCCCATATCCTACACGATTGAGGGGAGACAGTTTGTTTGTTATGTGTTACAACAATTTTAATTGGTTTTTAATCATGAATTGTACATATAAGTTCTGACCTTTTTGATACCAATAAATGTGTTTTTTGTATTACTTGCTGTGCAGATGATTTGGCAGGATCCTTTTCTCTTTCCTTTCTGAGAAGTTCTGGATGTGGGAGTGAGAGGAGGTGACCAAGCTAGAGGACAAGAGGGTCTCCTGGGAGGGAAGAAGGTTCCGGGTGGGGAGGTATCTAGAGATTCATGAGGAAATGTATGGAGGTGACAGCTTGTGTAGAGCTTTGTATGATAGCATGAGGAGATTAAACTGGATTCTTTGTGTAATTGGTAACCATTGGAGAGTTTGGCAGAGCAGGGCTGCCTCAGAGGAGCGGGAAAAAAGGTGGATGAAAAGGGCAGCAGAGCTCAGTAGGGACTGGAAATTACCTGCTTACAGTCGCTTATGGATAAATCTTTCATCCTATTCCATCAAAATAGGATGTGTGTATGTACCCCAAAGCCTGGTACACACCTTCAATTGTGATTGGCGTGTACCAGAATTTTTTTTTACTACTACCGATTTTACTACCTTCATGTATTATGAGAGCTTACCTTGACAATCTGTTCATAGTATTTAAAATCTGTTGGCTCTCATACTTCATGGAGGTGGAAAAATTGGTCAATTATTGGTCAATCATAATTGAAGGTGTGTACCAGGTTTAAAAGTAACAACTAGGATGAATGAAACAAAATGGTTTATACTTACCTGGGGCTTCCTCTAGCCGCCTGCAGTGTGTTCCTCCAATCCCCACCTCATCGTCCATGTGATCCAATCCATCCTCCTGCTGTCAGCTCCAGTAGTCGCTGACTCGTGCGCAAGTGAAGGCAGAAGCCACGCACCTCCTTGGTTGCACTCCATGGTCAAGGCTATGCATGCACAATAGTCCCCAACTGACTTAATCTGGGACTTAACCGGGCCTAACTGCAGCAGAACAGATGGGACCGGATGGGAGCCCATGAAGTACAGGGGGCTGGAGGAAGCCTGAGGTAAGTATAAATCCTTTTGTTTTTGTTTTTTAGTTTTTGTTTTTTTATCTCAGGTACACTTTAACACCACACCCTGAGGCTTTAGTAAATGAGGGTTTATGCTTGTGTGCAAATAATTTAGATAAAAAAAGAGAGTCACAGACACAGGCAAATAACACCTCTCTATATATAAATATATAAATGTATCACTCAATGTTCTGTTTAGATTACAGTTATCTTTATTCCTTTATTGTGCCAGTGAATTTAAAGAAAGAAATACATTAAGATTATGAATAACTGAAAAAAAACCTCAACATACCCTTTATAAAAATATACACACATTTGTTGCTGCATAATTGGTTGTGAAACATGATAAACGCGGTAGCAATCCAATTTTCAGAGAGTTTCAGGCTCCTAAGATTAAATGGAATAATTATTTCCTGTGGAAGATAATCTGTCATTAACCTGTATTTATGTGGAGAGGATTCTTGTGGTGCCAGAAAAGCATTTCAAGTTGTTTATTGGCAGTAAGATAACATGCTTAAAGAAAACCTATAGGCATATCATCAATTAGCAGATGATTATTACTATTATTATTATTGCAACACCTGTTCTAAAAAGTTAGTATGCTGTGTAAAATGCACATTAAAACAAAATGTGATGATTTGCGAATGTAATAATTACCGTATTTGCCACCGTATAAGATGCACTTTATCTCCCCAAAATGGGGAGAAAAGTCCCTGCATCTTATGCGGGGAATGCAGGGAATCCCTGACTTACGAATGCCCACCAATAGTAACCACCGACCCACTGCCACATCGAGGATTCCCTGAATAGTCTGTCTTCTATCCCCTGTGTGCCCGCTCCCCCCTCTCCACTCCTTCCCGTGTCTCCGTCCCCCCCTGTGCTCCCTCTCCTGTCCGCTGCCCTGTGTACATGTAGTGCAGCCTAGCGGCATGTCTTACCTAATCCGCCATGCCCGCAGGGATCCGCGACCTGTTCCCTTTCGTGAGGCTCCCCCTAGTGAATGCGTCATGACGGCACGATCAGCACAAGCCATTAACTAGAGCGAGCCACAAGGAAGGGAAGAGGTTGGCGATCCCCACGGGCATGGCGCATTAGGTAAGACATAGCACTACATGAACAGGGGGGCAGCGGAGACACAGGGGAGGGAGCGGGGGGTAAGTGGACACATAGAGGACAGAAGGGAGGACACATTGGGACTGAAGGGGACACCTGCGGAGACACAGGGGACAGAAGAGAGGACAGAAGGGGACACCTTAGGATAGAAGGGGGACACCTGGTGACAGAAAGTAGGACAGAAGGGAAAACCTGAGGACAGAACTGGGGACACCTGAGAACAGAAGGGGACATCTGTGGACAGAAGGGTGGACACCTGGTGACAGAAGGGAGGACAGAAGGGAGGACAGAAGGGGAAACCTGAGGACAGAACAGGGGACACCTGAGGACAGAAGGGGACATCTGTGGACAGAAGGGGACACCTGGGGACAGAAGGGGATTCACTGGGAACAGAAGGAGACACAGAAGGACACCAATTGGGGGAGAACATTATAAGACACTCCTGGAATATGGACGTACCAGGTTAAATATATATCTTTTTTTTCACAGTTTTTTGGCCTCTAAACCTAGGTGCGTCATATTCCGGAGCATCTTATACAGCAGAAAATATGGTATATAATTGAAAAAGTCAAAGACATCATATTAAATCATACCCTTATTGTTTTTGTTTTTTTTAAAATGGCTACATTTGTTGCAAGGAACACATTTCAAAAAAAGATGGTAAAGAGGCAACAAAAGATTATAAAAATGATGTCATGTTTTAAAAAATGAATAAATAAATAAATTGTGATGGAAAATCTCACAAGTAAATTAGGTTAATTGCTAACACATTAGAACATGATTGGGTATATTATATGCACCCCAGAGAGGGTGAGGCTCTGATTGAAATCCAACAATTGTCAACATTAAGTGCTAGTCAGTGGCGTAGCAATATGGGATGCAGAGGTTGTGACCGCATCAGGGCCCCTGGTCCAGATGGGCCCATTAGAGTCCATCCCTCCTTAATCCATCTTATTAGCTTTTCATTGGTGCTATGCTGGTAATGAACACCTCTATATGTGCATTCAATAGTAGTAATCCTTTACTCTGGGGAAAACAATTGTAAACTGTAATTTTTCTGAGTTTAAAAACCATTTTTCCTTTGCATTTTTAAAAAATCGATATTCTCAAAAACTATAATGTCTTTTTGTAAATTAACATACGTAGCTATTTTGGTGACGATAGCATGTATGGTGGCTTTGCTATTAATCACTAAAGTTGACACAAAATTATGCAAAATTACCAATGGATTTCATGAAATCAGTTGAATGTGAAATTTCATGTAATTATCAGATTACGAGCATCACTTTTGCTTATTCCTTATTTTGCACAGCATTCCAGAAGATGATGGCATCATTTAACGCAATAAAACAATTATATGCACTGAAAACAAGAGTACAAACAAGTGTAACATTGGAAACTTGAAATAATAATGGCAAAGACACCTTTAACTCCCTACTTCGTCCCCCACCTCCTCCCCCTACCACATGTCTGTCAGCCGACAACTTTGCATCATACTTTACAAGCAAGATTGATGCAATACGTAATAGCTTCAACGCGCAACCATTTTTACCAGCACAGCCGTCACCTATAAATTCCTTCTGTCCGCCTGCACCCTCACCCACCACTAACTGCCTTCCCCCCGCTCCACAAGACCAGTCTCCCACTCTAACATCTTTCACCACACTAACTGAACAATGTCTTTCCTCACTAATCTCCAAAGCGCATCTCACTACCTGTGCCCTGGACCCCATTCCCTCTCATCTAATCCCCCAGCTTTCCTCCTCCTTTAATCCCGCTCTAACAACTCTATTCAACCTTTCTATCTCCACTGGCACTTTTCCTTCCTTATTCAAACAAGCTATCATCACACCACTAATCAAAAAACCCTCTCTTGATCCAACTTCTCTATCCAACTACCGTCCTGTCTCGCTCCTCCCCTTTGCTTCTAAACTGCTGGAACGTCACATCCATTCAGAATTGTCTGCCTTTCTCTCTACCAACTCCTTACTTGACCCCTTTCAATCTGGATTCCGCACACACCATTCCACTGAAACTGCCCTCACGAAAGTTGCTAATGACCTACTGGTAGCTAAATCCAAAGGCCAGTTCTCCATTCTAATACTCCTTGACCTTTCCTCTGCCTTTGACACGGTTGATCATGCTCTGCTTCTGCAGACACTGTCATCTTTAGGAATCAAGGGACAAGCACATTCCTGGATCTCCTCTTATCTCTCTGGACGCTCTTACACTGTCTCCTTCTCTAACACCAAGTCCTCTCCACACCCACTGTCTGTTGGTGTACCTCAAGGCTCTGTTCTTGGGCCACTTCTTTTCTCAATCTACACCCGTGGCCTGGGACAACTAATTAACTCTTTTGGCTTCCAGTATCACCTCTATGCGGATGACACCCAAATCTATCTCTCAGCTCCTGACCTGTCCTCACTACTATCCAGAGTCCCCGACTGTCTACGTGCCATTTCTGCATTCATGTCCTCCCGCTTCCTCAAACTCAACATGACTAAAACGGAAATTGTGATTTTTCCACCATTGCTATCTACACCCCCACCAATTGCAACCATAACGGTAGACAACACCTAAATAACCTCAACCACTAAGGCCCGCTGCTTGGGGGTTATACTTGACTCAGAGCTCTCCTTTAAACCTCACATTGCCTCATTAACCACCACCTGCTATTTCCAGCTCAAAAATATATTCCGTATCCGTCCCTTCCTCACACAAGAGGCCACCAAAATGCTTGTTCATGCCTTAATCATCTCCCGCCTAGACTACTGCAACACCCTGCTCTGTGGCCTACCAAAAAACAGGCTAGCTCCTCTCCAATCCCTTCTAAATGCAGCGGCCCGCCTCATTCACCTTTCCACACGCTCTTCCGATGCAGCCCCACTGTGCCGTTCTCTCCACTGGTTACCCATTACCCAGAGATCCAGTTCAAACTCCTGACTCTAACATGCAAAGCCCTCCACGAGTTGTCTCCTCCATACATCTCCTCACTAATCTCAAGATATTGTCCCTCCCGCAACCTTCGCTCCTCCCAAGAAATTCTCCTGGCCTCTAAGCTGATCACCTCCTCTCATGCTCGCATCCAGGACTTTACACGAGCATCAGCCCTTATCTGGAACTCTCTTCCACAGCCTGTACGTCATGCTCCAAACCTGGACATCTTCAAACGCACTCTTAAAACACACCTTTTCAGACAAGCTTATAACATTCTATAGCTCTTTATTTACTTATTTGTCACAATGTAATCAGAGGCAAAGAATCACTGCCTCATCCATCCTCCACCCCCTTACCTAGTGTGTCCCCCACTACCCATTAGATTGTAAGCTCGCAAGGGCAGGGTCATCCTCCTAATGTTTACTGTCTTTGTAACAATATTTTTGCTGCTTGGAACTCTGCTGTATATTTGTTAGTTGTATCTATGTTCCCCTTGTCGTCTTATTGTGCTTTGTAAAGCGCTGCGGAATATGTTGGCGCTATATAAATAAAAAATAATAAAATAATAATAAAGACTATAGTAAAAAAAACAAAATGGTTTGGTTTGCAATTTAAATCCCCCAAAATAATTAAGTGTATAAATGTAAAGAAAGGCATTTCTGATATTACTGTATAGGTAACATAATGCAATGGTAATTACGGTAAATACATATTTTTCTTCTGTTTTCTCCCAGAAGTAGAAAAGAGCAGATAATATGGATGAAAATTGGAGTAAATACCCCCTCTCAACAGTACTTGCTAACACAGGAGGAAGTTAAAGCGGACCCAAACCAAACATTGTTTCAATTCAAAATATTTAGTTGCACCACTCTGACACATACAAAGATAAATAAACACTCCTTCAAGGCTATAAACATTTCAGTGCATGCTTTTCACCCTTCTCTTTTCATAACTAAGGTTATACAGGTGGCAGCCATTAGCAATTCCTCCTTTGCCAGACACCTCCTACTCCACCAGTCTGCCAGATTATGTCCCGGCAATATGAAAAGAAGTGAGGGGTTCCTCCAATAAATGTAAAATATTTTATATTTGTCATCATGCAGCTGAAAAAGGCTGCTATTTATTATTATAATTTAGAAAATAGATTTTATTTCTGAAATCTTGTATTTTTAATTTGGATGCACTTTAAATCATGCCTAAACAAAATTAAAATAGATAAAGCACCTGGCTCACTTGGCATCCATTCCCATGTGCTTAAGGAATTAAGCTCAGGGATTGATAAACTACTTTATCTTATTTTCTTAAATTCTCTTTTAACAGGCTTAGTTCCACATGACTGTCGTACGGCTGATGGTTTGCCAATATTTAGGGTAAAAAGGATGAACCGGAAAATTATACCGATGAATCTAACTTCTGCAGTAAGTAAACTATTCAAAGGTATAACAAGGAATTCTGAGGCAAAATATATCACAGAGAATATTCTAGCAAAAAATCAGCATGCACTGATAAAAGATAGATAACGTCTAACATGATCTGCGTTTTTGAGAAGATTCATGGATATTAGCAATGCTACTGATCTATTTCAATTTTGCAAAATCATTTAATACATATAACAGCCTGGTACTGAAACAGACATCCATGTATGCAGAGGAGGGGGTTGGAGGGTAAGGATTTGGTTAAAGGGAAGATGGCAAACAGAAAGTAATGCCACAATTTTTTTTTATGTAATCATCAAATCCATTGCCACACTTTCAATGACAGTCTGGTGTGGCTCATGTTTCATAGGAGAGAAGGTGAGCCTGCAGTGCATCATCCAATCAGCAGAGAGAATAATTGGCTGCAGCTTACCTTCTGTGCACAACATTTATTAGGCTTACACTATCAGGCGAAGAAAGAGAGCAACCAAGATTGCCCCTCATCCCTCTCACCTTGATCACTCCAACTTCTGCCTTCTAGAGTGAGATAATGGTGGTCAGTTGCAACAAAAGTCAAACACCAAACCTCTTTTGTCAGTGTTTAGTGGGATAAGCTCTCTTCATGGCACTAATGGCCTTCAGCTGGTAATACTTAACCTTGTCTTGTGTCCTTCCAATGCCAGAATTCAGAATACACCCTCAGTCACTGTCAACAGTCATACTGCACCCCTATCTCTGCTAGCAGTTACAAAGCACCACCAAACTTTTCCAGCAATTATGCTGTACCTGCAATCTCATCAAGAAGTCATATTTGTGACTGTCTCTGTCAGCGTCTGCTCCCAGCCATATTGTACCACATTCTTCATTCACATTCATTCACATTCACATTCATTCATAGTTACGACTATGTAAATTAACATAGTAGTGGCCGCGAGTGAAGTATCGCGGATTAAAGTTGTGCACGTTGCTATGTAAGCAAAGCGTGTAACTAGGGAAGGCAGGGCCGGTTCAAGTAACAATTGGGCCCTAGGGCAAAATTAGCCTGGGGGCCCCCCAACAGACACCCCCTGACCAAAAAGCGTCATTAGAGGCCCTTTGTTGCAGCCAAACTTCCCTCTTGGGCCCCTGAGCTGACTGCTGACCCTCCCCCAATCACCTCCCAACTGGGGAGCAACAGTTAAGATGGAGAGGGACAACTTGGGGGACCCTACAGGCTCTGGGGCCCTGGGGCAATTGCCCATTTTTTCCTATGGTAGCTCCGGCCCTGAGGAAAGGCACACTCCTAACATAGCAGCGAGCGCTGCTATGCTATGTAAGGCAGGCAAAGCGGGCGATTATTCACATTAAGCTGCATTGCTTTAGCAGCGCAGCTTGTTGAATCAGGCCCATTGTGCCTTCAACCTCTGGCAGCGGTCTTAGGGCACCGCCAATCTCTAAAACACAGTTAATATAAAATCAGTATATGGTAGACATTGCATTATTCTCATTCATTGTCTCTAAATATTACTTGGATCCTGCCACACTCATTAACCATATCATAAACTATAAAAAAAATAGTTTTTGAGCGACAGGGGAACTGCAAGTTAAAATATATATACTTTATTAACTTCTCAGCAGTTTAAAAATTTCAGCCGCTGATAAAATATTTTGACAGTGTTGTCAATACCTGATACATGCTAACATACACTCAGTATTGCAAGAAACTGCTGGTATACATATATAATCAGTTAAACTGCAAACTCAGCTAACATAAAAATGACCTATTTGCTATTACTCCTAGGAACATAATGCATTTAAGTATAACTATAGTAAGCAATGTTCAGAATTGCACAGCTCAAAATAAGCCAGAGTTTGAATGCAGAAAAGCAAGTAATTAGTAAGCAGAAATGCAGATGGTTAATGCTGTATCGTGCGAGCCACAAAAGGATTGAAGTGCGCAAAATTGTCATCCAGCAGCAGATGATGTAAATCCCACCACTTTTAAGGAGAGGTAAACAGATGTCGGTTCTGCTGAATAAAGTTAGTATGTGCCCCTAGACAATAGCTAGCATTCATAGATCTCTGGCCACAGGGGCACAAACACTGGCATGTACACACAGAGCAATCTCATTACTCTTCTGATTCCTGCTGTCCTACTTCTGGTTGTCCATGCCAGCATTCTCCCAGTCTGTGTATGACCTAGACATCATTTCCAGTCTGCCTGTGTATGTCTGTGTTTGTCCCCTTCCTGTACTGGAAGGGGAAGCCCGGAAGGTGAGCTTTTACTAACACTCCACCACCGTTGCCATACATTTCTTCAATGGAGGGGGTAGCATGGTGGGGACCAAAGGAGAGGGAGGGAGGAGTCGGGCACGCCTCCCCGTGGCTGAGTCCCATTGTGCCGCTTTACCCCCTCTTTCTCTGTAATCCCCCAGCCTGTGATGGGGGGCACCTATACCTGGGTAACCTATAGCTGGCTAACATATACTGGGGCACCTATACCTGGCTAACATATACTGGGGCACCTATACCTGGCTAACCTATGCTGGGGCACCTATACCTGGCTAACCTATGCTGGAGCACCTATAGCTGGCTAATCTATACTGGCAGGGGCAAACTGAGGATTTTCAAAGGGGGATTCCTGAAAGGTCTCCCTCAGCCATGCACAATACAGTATAATAATATGGTAGGACATCTTGCTGGGTATACACAATGCAATTTCCCATCCGACTGACAGGATCTGACGATTATTTCCGACAAGTCTATCTGCTCCTAATCGACAACGGGATCGATCAGGAGCAGTTTGGATACAGATAATAATGAGGACAGCCAACATTGGCAATGAAGGGGGACGTGAAGCATTCACACAGCAGGACACAGGGCTGTGCTCATACCTGACTCTCGAGACTTGCAGGGCAGACTCCTGGGAGGAAAAAAATCAAACCTCCCAGCATGCACAACAGAGCACAACACCCACAATGCATTAGCCACCAGAGCAGTGCCGCTTCCTGGAGTTTGAATGCGGATTGCGCCGACAGGCAAAGCAAATCATGTAAAATATGTAGCTTTATGCTGCATTTTTGAAATTGATATTCAATGTGAATATTGCTATTTTTTTGTACATGTAATTTATACTTATTTAAATTAGGGGCGTTTTTAGACAACTTTAAGTTCCCCAGAGCTGCTCCATGCTCTGTACACACGCTGCTGCTACATCCAAAGTCAACTGTAGCAGGGAAAGAAAGGGGGCAGTGCTGTGAGCTCCAGAATGCCAGCAGATATTCTGGTGTCTCAACTTCTGCCTGTCCCCTAACACTGCACCGGCACTGGTCTTAGGGGGGATTCTGGTCAGCTGTAATCCCCCCGTGTTCGCCTATGACTGGGGCACCTATGCCTGGCTAACCTGTGCTGAGCAACCTATGGCTGACTAACCTATACAGGGGCACCTATGGCTGGCTAACCTATACTGGGGATACCTATACCTGGCTAACCTATCCTGGGGCACCTATAACTGGCTAACCTATACTGGGGACCCTATGGCTGGCTAACCCATACTGGGGATACCTATACCTGGCTAACCTATACTGGGGCACCTATAATTGGCTGACCTATACTGGGGCACCTATAGCTGGCTACCTATACTGGTGGGCTAAATATCACATAATAAATAATGCTCTCAAGCCATGGGTGATGCAGGCTGAGCACACTGTTCCACTGTATATCAGTATGTAATCCAAAACTGCTAGTAATGTTTCTCTTGGTTACAATTTTTTATTGTCATGCAGCCATCAGAACTCTGGGATATTATATGATGTTGCTGCTCACCTAAATGGGGGGAAGGGGGGTTATTCCACTGCGATTCTCCTTGTCAGCAGTAAAGATGTTGGCATGTCTGATCAATTAAAGAATGTCAATCAAGGCGAGGTAAGATTTTACAATGAGCAAACATTGACTAAATAATTTAGAAATTAATATTGTAAAAAATAAGCATTTTTATTTATGTTCTATATATCAAAGTCAGCAGACATACATGGACTGGAACAGTATATATCTACCCAAAAGCTTGGAACAGGTCACCATCTGCTGAGTACAAACATTATGCGATCACTGGAAAATATTTGTTCATAGAACAAACCAATTATCCCAACCCCCTCCATACATCTTGTTCCTACAGTCATTACAATGTACATTATTGCTTTATTAGGCAAAGATAATGTGCTGTCATTAAATTATCACTGTCCATTCCCAGAAAAGGTTGGGGTCGCATACTACGTTGCATGCTCGTAAATCTCTCCAGTACATTCAGAAAGGTTGGCTTCTGTTCCCTGTCATCTGCTCACTATATCAAATCTCCTGAATCACAGCTAAGAGATGTTCAGCAGAGTCGTTAATTGTACTTCATTTGCCTTTCGTGAAAATGCCACATAATAATATGCTTTACCGTCTCTATCCTAAAAGTAATGATATATTTTTCCTATAATAACCTGTCACTTTTTCCACGGGCTAAAAGGAAGACGTTAGAAAGCAGCTGACTGACAGAGGCTAGCAAGCCTACTGAAGACAGAGTGATAGTGAATGAGTATTGCTGAACATGTTCTTAGTATAGCTGACAGAGGCTGGTGTCAGTGCAGTATATATACCATCGCTGCCTCTGCATCTAAGAAGTAATAAGTGTCTCCTGTCATATGAACAGGAGAGTCAACTGTCCTCGCACTACAAGCAGCATGTTTAAGAAGCCTGGAACAGAGAACAGGCAATTATTTAGGATAGCTGACGTATTATTTTATCTGCCGTGTTCACAGACTGCTACTTCTGCTCGATTGTTTTTGTGGTGAAGGTTTTAGGAACAACTGCAGCATGTTTTACATTTAGTAGAGAGTAATCTGTGCTGTGATGTTTACATGCGTACATGTTTTCTTTTCAAATTCTTCTCATGATAGTAATTCAAAGGTCACACGTACATGGGGATATGTTTCTAGCTTGTGACATGCATTTCTGATGCATTGGGAATGGTTTACATTTGTAGTCATTTTAGTTGCTTGTCGTTGAATACAGAAAGTTTTATTATCGTATTTTTGTAACTGTATTTGTATCCAAGACTGCAGAGCTGGGACAAGGTCCTCCAGCGCCCAAGGCTGAGACACCAAAGTGCGCCCCTCCATCCCTCCCACCCCAGCTGTCACTCACTGATTGCTATTAGACTAAGAGGCGTCCCTGGGCCCCCAGCCCTCGCCCCCCCCCAACACCTTAATCTCTAGTTATCTGGCTTGCAGTCACTGCCATGTAATACCTTTTCTTATACCTCTTTGCTTCAAACACAATAAGGAAATGATAGCTAAGTGAGTTGTACGCCCCCTCCTACACTGCGCCCTGAGGCTGGAGTCTCTCTTGCCTCTGCCTTGGTCCGGCCCTGCAAGACTGTTTACAGCCTAACTAGCCATGGGCCATGGTAGCCACTCAGACTATGACAAAATGGCCTTTGCAATATTCTTCCATGTAGTTTTGTAGGTACTAATCCTATAGCACCTGCTAATGGTTCTAGGACCCAAACACCGCCCCCCTTTCCCCCGTTTCTGTTTACCTTCCTGGCCCACATCTTTCTAGTCTGTCCGGAACCAACATCATACAAAAGGGAAAAAGAAAACTTCCTCATCTTCTCCAGTAAATCTTCATAGCCATTATTCTGGGAGAGGCGTAGCAATAGCCATAGCAACCATAGCAACTGGTATGGGGCCCTGCAAAAGAGGGGGCCCAGATGGAACTTTATGTGTTCACTATTAACATTGCTTTGTTGTTTCACTCTCTGACTTTGTCTCAGTGCTCATGGACTATATACACAGTGTGCATTGCATGAGAATGTAAATTATCCAATCAACTAATTTGCATAGGAATAGGATAGGGGCAGGTAGCATTGTTCAAAAGTGCCCATGAAAATTTTGCTATGGGGCCCATCATAATATCCAGCTACGCCACTGGTTGTGGGTCCCAAATAGTGTGGTGCCTTAAGGCCAATCATAGACTGCATAGCAACATACAGTGGGTTGCAAAAGTATTCGGCCCACTTGAAGTTTTCCACATTTTGTCATATTACTGCCACAAACATGAATCAATTTTATTGGAATTCCACATGAAAGACCAACACAAAGTGGTGTACACATGAGAAGTGGAACGAAAATCATACATCATTCCAAACATTTTTTACAAATAAATAACTGCAAAGTGGTGTGTGCATAATTATTCGGCCCCCTTTGATCTGAGTGTAGTCAGTTGCCTATAGACATTGCCTGATGAGTGCTAATGACTAAATAGAGTGCACCTGTGTGTAATCTAATGTCAGTACAAACACAGCTGCTCTGTGAGGGCCTCAGAGGTTGTCTAAGAGAATATTGGGAGCAACAACACCATGAAGTCCAAAGAACACACCAGGTCAGGGATCAAGTTATTGAGAAATTTAAAGCAGGCTTAGGCTACAAAAAGATTTCCAAAGCCTTGAACATCCCACGGAGCACTGTTCAAGCGATCATTCAGAAATGGAAGGAGTATGGCACAACTGTAAACCTACCAAGATAAGGCCATCCACCTAAACTCACAGGCCGAACAATGAGAGCGCTGATCAGAAATGCAGTCAAGAGGCCCATGGTGACTCTGGACGAGCTGCAGAGATCTACGGCTCAGGTGGGAGACTCTGTCCATAGGACAACTATTAGTCATGCACTGTACAAAGTTGGCCTTTATGGAAGAGTGGCAAGAAGAAAGGCATTGTTAACAGAAAGCATAAGAAGTCCCGTTTGAAGTTTGCCAAAAGCCATGTGGGGGACACAGCAACCATGTGGAAGAAGGTGCTCTGGTCAGATGAGACCAAAATGGAACTTTTTGGTAAAAATGCAAAACACTATGTGTGGCGAAAAACTAACACTGTACATCACTCTGAACACACCATCCCTACTGTCAAATATGGTGGTGGCAGCATCATGCTCGGGGGGTGCATCTCTTCAGCGGGGACAGGGAAGCTGGTCAGAGTTGATGAGAAGATGGATGGAGCCAAATACAGGGCAAACTTGGAAGAAAACCTCATGGAGACTGCAAAAGACTTGAGACTGGGGCGGAGGTTCACCTTCCAGCAGGACAATGACCCTAAACATAAAGCCAGGGCAACAATGGAATGGTTTAAAACAAAACATATCTATGTGTTAGAATGGCCCAGTCAAAGTCCAGATCTAAATCCAATCGAGAATCTGTGGCAAGATCTGAAAACTGCTGTTCACAATCTGTCCATCTAATCTGACTGAGCTGGAGCTGTTTTACAAAGAAGACTGGGCAAGGATTTCAGTCTCTAGATGTGCAAAGCTGGTAGAGACATACCCTAAAAGACTGGCAGCTGTAATTGCAGCAAAAGGTGGTTCTACAAAGTATTGACTCAGGGGGCCGAATAATTACGCACACCCCACTTTGCAGTTATTTATTTGTAAAAAATGTTTGGAATGATGTATGATTTTCGATCCACTTCTCACGTGTACACCACTTTGTATTGGTCTTTCACGTGGAATTCCAATAAAATTGATGCATGTTTGTGACAAAATGTGGAAAACTTTAAGGGGGCCGAATACTTTTGCAACCCACTGTATCTCTGATTGTCATGCCAAGCAATAACCTCAAAGATGATGATGCTGCCCTTCCACTTCCACTGCACACCTTGAGTTAACAAGACAGGGGAGCGGTCTCTCTTCAAGGTACAGTATGAAAGGGAGAGAAAATTACATTAAGTGCCCCAGGCAGATCCACACAGCCTAAAAGTGGTTATAGCTGATAAAGGGGGTGCCTAGTGTGTGTGTGGTTCTGGGAAGGGGGGATTAGAGGATGCATATTGTAAGTGGGATCTGGTGAAGGGATGTATAGCATGAGTAGTACCTTGGAAGTATGATGGGGAATAGCGGGGTGCAGAGGGTGAGTGGGGGCAGAGCAGGGCCGGATTTAGCAGTAGGCATTGTAGGCACGTGCCTACAGGCGCCATACACCCGCAAAGGCGGCTGGGAGAAACATCCTCAATCACCCATGACGTCACTGAAGCTTCCCCGCTCTACAGCGCGTCTGCCGCCCACTGTATCATTGCTTCCCTGTGAGCGGCAACATTACTATAATGCTTCCCTCCCTCCCTCTGCTAATCCGCTACCCCCCTCCAGGAGACTGGACTGCATGGGCTCCACAGCGGGCGGGCTCTTAAACATCCGTGCATGGACTGACCAGGCAGAGCAGCTTATGCTGCCGTCTGCCCTTCTCCCTGGACTCTGCAGACTCCAGGGCACGCAGGCTGGTGAGAGAGGGCTCCTAAACGTGTGCACGGACAGAGCAGCTTATGCTACTGCTGCCTTCTCCCTGGACTCGTTTCAGACAGGCGGCTTATGGAGAGAGAGGGAGCACCCAAGGGGGCAGCGTGTGATTTACTCACACCTCCTGCTACATACAGGATATAGACGGCATAGGGAGGCCTTCGGTGAGGAATTTTATCTTCTTTCCTCTTTTGGTGGTAGTGGAGAGGGGAAGAGGTTAGGGAGGGAGAAATAAACTTTGTGCAGGAAGTGTACTGACCTTCTAGTTTGCTCATAAGGTTAATTATAGAAGTAGCTAAGCTAGTAATTGTGTGTGTCTGTGTGTAGTGCTGTGTGTGTGCAGTGTTGTGTGTCTCTGTGTGTAGTGTTCTGTGTGCAGTGTGTGTGTTCGTGCATGTCCTTGTATGTGCCTGTTTATGTGTCTGCCTTTGTGTGTGTAGAGTTGTGTGTAGTGCTTTGTGTCTGTGCCTGCATGTGTCTGTGTGTAGTGTTGTGTGTTTGTTTGTGCATGTGTTTGTGTGTGCTTGTATCTGTGTGTGTGTCTGCCTTTGTGTGTGTAGAGTTGTGTGTGTAGTGCTTTGTGTCTGTGCCTGCATGTGTCTGTGTGTAGTGTTGTGTGTTTGTTTGTGCATGTGTTTGTGTGTGCTTGTATCTGTGTGTGTGTCTGCCTTTGTGTGTGTAGAGTTGTGTGTGTAGTGCTTTGTGTCTGTGCCTGCATGTGTCTGTGTGTAGTGTTGTGTGTTTGTTTGTGCATGTGTTTGTGTGTGCTTGTATCTGTGTGTGTGTCTGCCTTTGTGTGTGTCTGTGTTTGTATGACTGTTTGTGTGTGAGTGTCTTGTGTGTTTGAGGGGTTAAAGTGCACTGAGCACCTCAGACACTTTTTTTACCTCAAAGACTCATGGAGCACACTCCAGACCGCCACAATGGGTACATCTTCCCAGTGGGAGATATACTCACATCTATGACCTACAGCTTTCGACATGTATTGCAGAGCGCACTCCACAGGTGGAATCTTTGAACTCTCGGTTGCTGTGGACTTTCATGGCACACTCCACATGGATGGGGGACTAGGGGAGCAGTCCCCCATAAGTAAGCAATGGCGCTCCCCTCAATGGCACACTGCATTATGAGGTTCATTGTTAAAAAAAGTGTTCTGGGTGCTCAGTCGACTCAGTGGAGGCATGCATTATGGGGTGGGGATTGGAATGGTTATTTTCCAGGCTGCAGTCTGTCTGGAAGATGTTTTTATTTTTTAAAGCTACATACACACATATGATCGCCGATAACGACCGCCTCACCCGATAAACTGGTGTGTGTACAGTAGCTAATGACTAATAACTGCTACCCTGCAAGCGATCCTCTTGGTTGAGCTAGGGGTGATTGTATTGTGCACGACATCATATGTACAGCGTCCCTGTCGTCCCCACAGCAGCATTCCTTTATCAATGCGTGTTTTGTGATATCAGTAGTCTGTGTTCGAACATTGCTGAATGGCTACATTGAGGAGGAGAGCAGAGCACTCTGTGATTGGAAACTATCTCGGTCACAATTTTCATTAGTATAATTTCTTATGGCCTATATTTGGTAAATTCTAAGTCATTGATAATATCTGCACATTGTTGGTATTTTCTACTTGTTTTTAGTAATCTGCATTACCTTGCAAGGTTTTATTTTATAAGGAAAATGGGCATGGTTTGGGCTGTAGCATGTTACAAGGGGCGGGGCTTAGGGCGCCAGAACGTCTGTGCCTATAGGCTCCTGACATGTAAATTTGGCCCTGGGGCAGAGTGTAGGGAAATATAATGAGCCTGATTGTGCACTGAAATATTACTTGTGCTGCTGCCAGCAGTGTACTGCACATTACGCTATTAGAAATGCTTGCAATACCTCAGGTCATGCTAATAGCGTAGCGCAGTAGACTGCTGGCGATAGTACTGGTAATATGGCCATAAGCTGTCTTAGAATGGCAATATTACCACAGGTTAGTGCACTAGGCCTATTATTGTGAGCTGTGGATGGAGGAACTAGGGAGATATACAATTTAAGTGAGATCTTGCATGCATAATATGAGTTGGCTTTGGAGGGTTTTGTAAGGAAATGTATAATGAAAATGGGCTATAAAAGGAAGACTTGGAACAAGTAGGGGGTCCTCAGTTATTTTACTGAAAAGTTTAATGTCAACATGTCAGCATGAGACTTATTTTGATGTCTGGGTAAGGTTGCCATAAGAGCTTCTGTAGGGTGGAGCTATTATACAGAGTCATAGTTAGGGCTCAGTCCTATAGGATAAGTTGCAGAGGGCTGTCTTGTCTATGTGTGGCTGCATGCATTCCCAGGTCCAGCAGCACAAGCAAGTATATGGGAAAAGGAGAGTGATTGTATGAAGATGTTTGCATGTGTGCTTCCAAACATCTGGGCAGTCCCCCACCAATGGACCAATATATAGTTTCCCCACTGAAACTAGCGTTACTATAAGCTCTGATAAGTGTTCTGTGCTTCAGCACACCCTGAGCTGAGCTTGTCTACTATGCTGCCTGAACTACCGTACATATGTCCAGACCTCTGCCTGTCTATCACCAGTCCTATGCCTCCCGACTGGGTAATTATGGCACTGGATGAAAGTGGAAAACTATCACCGATAAAATATCGGCAATTTTACTGATCTTCAACTATGGCCTTCCCTAACCTTTCTCTCACACTAACCCTCTCCTACCTATGTCCAACACTAACTTCCCCCATCCCCTTCTTCCTACTACTAACACTAGCTGCATGTGACAGTCGAGCGAACGCCGCTTGCTCACCCCCACCACAATTTCCGTCATTACCTGAATTTTGGCTACACAATAGCTAAACTTCCTGTGCCGCTTAGTGACTCCTAACGCTGCTCTCTGCTGTTATCTGAAGTTAATCTACTCAGTAGCCAAACTGTGTACACTATGTAATGACCCCACTGCTGCCAGCGCCTCTGTCCAGAGTTCTGCAGCCAAGTCAGAGCACACATTACCACTGCTGCTGCTCATGCCACTTATCTGGAATTTGGCTATCCTGGTGCCTTCAGCACCAAAATGATTTAGTGAGTGCCACCATAGCCCCTGATTACATTGTGGTCTGTGGCACCACCGTATAATCCAAGTGACCCATGCAACAAAATTACCTGCTTGCTCCAAAAAGTCTTTCAAAGTTTCCTAAACTCTTCTTATCAGCCAGCAGTGCAATGATCCTAGTTGAAATTTGGCACACCAGCCCTTGTGAGGAGCTTTGGGGACCTCTAACATCCTGAGTGAGCCTTGGTCACGTGTTGTTGATTGGCCCATAACACTGTCACATGCTGTTCATCACAAATAGGAGCAACCTGCGACAAATTTGCAATAGAAATATAGCCAGTAACAACTTCTTATTTCCATGCCTGTTTCTGAATAAATTGCTACCAATAATCCACTGCAGATGTTCTCAGAAACGTTACAGTGAATTGATGCCACATTTTTCAAGGTTACAAAAAATTAGCTCATGTCAGCTTCTACATGCTATATGTTTGATTTGCTTCAGTGCAGTGTCATATGCTGGCCTAAGCACCCCTAATGACAGTCATATGCAGGTGAAGCAATAACATTCCTATGATCTTCTTGTCTAAGTGGAGTTCATATAAGGAGGAGCTGCTGATTGTTGCCTGTCTGAACTCAAAAAGCTGAACTGATGTGGAGGTTTGCACAGTGGTGTAGCAATAGGGGGTGCAGAGTTTTGACCACAACAGGGCCCATACACCTGAGGGGCCCTACTAGGGCTGGGGTCAACCGCAATATAAACTCTTCAGTGGGGCTATGCTGGTAATGATCACTTCTTTATATATACGCTTTGAATGGTGGTAATCATTAAAAACTGTTACTGTCAGAGCTAGATCATCCACAAGGAAATTATAGGAAGTTGCCTAGGGCCTGGAGAGAGTCTAGGGGCTGGTGGATTCTAGCCGCCACCAAATATAACAAAAAAAGCCAGGTATCCACCAGCGGTTGGCAAAAATGGCTATCTTGCTTAGCGCCCCATTTCATCTGAACACATGGATGTCCTTGGCATATTTTGTTACACCATCTGAATTGTTTGACTGCACAATGGAAACACCCGAAAACCTGTATTTGCTTGTTGTGAGATACAGACAACTTCTCCACAGAGTAACTTACCTGGGATAATAGAGGCCATCTCGGAAAGGAAGTTCTTTACTGTCTGGGGGACAGTACTGCAGCAGAGACAGGGGAGAGGATCTTTGCAGTATCATAATGTGTATGTCAGTGAGGACTGTAGTAGAAATCCATTGCCTAATTACCCGAGGAAACGAATGTATCCCTTAATGCTTTTATGTAATTTCTCTCATTTAAGTCCATTTAAGTCCATTACATACATACAGAAATCTTAGCACTAACAAATGATCCCCTCTCTCTCTCTCTCTCTCTCTCTCTCTTTCAGTGATTTTCTGCAAATTAATAACATTGTATTTGCAATTTCTGCATTGTGGTCTTTTGGTTATCTGGGGGCGTACATTCAAAAGTGGTGCGGGAAAATTTGGGTGCAGGGTGGTGCCAAAAGACGTCTCACCCTGCTCTAGCCAAACTCCAGCCCGTGCTACAGTAATACTATTCCCTCGCCAAGTTGTAGTAACTTGTAGGACATGTAATTTGGGCTCCAGCTATTGTCGGCAGGCTAATTATCTTATTTTTGGGTATATAATATGCTCCGAATTCTAAGAAGCACCTAGGTTTTTTGAGGGCAAAACCAGGGAAAAAAATATACTAAACCAGGTGTGCATCCATGGTGCAGGAGTGTCTAGTAGATGTTCTCCTCCAATTACTGTATTCCCCTTGTACCTCATGTGTCCTCCTGTGTTCCCCATTCTACCCTAGTGCCGGCTTCTGCTGATAACGCGATCAGCAGAAGCCGGCACAAGGGGAACAGTGAAGGAGAGGTTTCTGATCGCCACGGGCTCCGACAGATTAGGTAAGATGTGTTGCCGCTGTTTGCATTTATTCAGGGGGGAAGGAGGAGGACACGGGCGGGGAAGGGGGGTTGGATGAGCTGACGAGACCAAGGGACGGTACAGGAATTCCCAGACATCGTGGCAGGTTGGAGGTTTGTAATGGTGGACGTTCATAAGTCGGGGACTCCCTGTATTTGGCATATAAGACACAGTGACTTTTTTCCCATTTTTGGGGGAGAAAAATTGTGTCTTATATGACAAAAAATACTACTTCTTTTTTTTTGCCAATTTGAGATCTAACTATTGTGGCCTATGGCAGCACCAAAATCATCAGCACAGCGCTGCACCAAAATCAGCTGTCTCAATCTGGCGTGTTCTACCACAAAAATGAAGAGAAAAAAGTACAAGATACAAGGTACACCAGCAGGGCCGGTGCTACCATAGAGGCAAAGGAGGCAGCTGCCCCAGGGCCCCAGAGCTTGTAGGGGCCCCCAGTGGCTACAAGAGGAAAAAAAATTCAAATCGGCCTTATAGTTTTTGAGAAAATCGATTTTAAAGTTTCGAAGGAAAAAAGTATACTTATAAATGTCACTTTTAGTAGCAAACCTAACGGTAGTGTAATTTTACATGCATCAAACGAAAGCGCAAAAAAATTCCTGACGGGGTTTCCAGGGGGTCTATACTCAGCCGCAGCGCTTTGGCCAGTAATCGCTATACAGCCGCAATATGGCTGTATGAAGATCCCTGGCATTTTTTTCCTATTTTCCCAAAATTTTTTTATGTTTAGAGTGTGGAAATATAAAAAAAAAAAATATATGGGGCCCCCCCTCTTGAAACTTGTTAACCCCTTGTCCCCCATGCAGGCTGGGATAGCCAGAATGTGGAGCTCCGACCGATTGGGACTTCACACCCTGACTATACCAGCTGCAAAAAAGGTCCCCTAATGCCGATTTTTGTTCCGGGGTGTTGGGGGAGCCCCCCAGGTTTATTTTGCCCTGGGGCCCCATTGTTGCTTAAACCGGCCCTGCTTGCCAGATATCACTAATATAAGCAAACTGGGAAAAGAAAAAAAAAAGATCTTTTATTTTCTGACTTTAACTACAAGTATTCTCAAGGTGATATAAGTTGAGCATCTCTATATATTGGTAAGAGACCCTCTATCTACTTATACACACAATGGACTCAATTCACAAAAGCGTAATAACTGCTATCACAGCAGTTATCACGCGATTTGCAGCATGCTGCGCTTTGCACGTGGAAAGGATTACTTTGCGTTCGTTTATCGTTTGTTAATCAAGCCCAAGGAGCGGTTTTGTCTTTTTACTTACAGATTATCGTTTTATCATGCAGCACAATTGAAGTGTGCCTTTAATACATGGCAAGCCATTGAATAGGAGTGAGCTCCCCCACTAGCACAGAAGGGGTTAATATTTTGCTATTTCGTTTGGTATTGTCAAGGAACACTTTTAGAAAAACATACATTTATTTGTGCCACCGTATAATGTCATATTAATGTACAAGAACATAACATAAGCCACAAAGACAAATCCATCCATATAGAACTATACAGGGACTTCTAACAATTGCCCACAAACAAGTCACCTATTGATAGGACTATGGAGAAATGATTTGTTTGTGGGCAATTGTTACATTGCACAAGTCTATATGGATTTATGTTTTGCTACTAATTTTATACTGATGTATGTCACTGTGATATTCTGAAGTGACTCAGATAATTGTATGTTTTACTAAAAGCTCAGCACTCTGCTTCAAGAATACATATATTTAATGCCAGAAGATAAAATATTTATTTTCTTCTTTTCCAATATCCAAGTATTCTTGAACGTCACCAGACCCAGCTAGGTTCCAAAGCCCCACATTTCCTGCACCTTATCCGTGGATTTACTAAATGCATAGCACTGAAATAGCCTCCTTTATTTTTTTTAACTTCTGAGATTTCGGTGTCAGTCACATGCCTAGGCTGCATTATATGGAGTAAACAGAAAGCTTCCTTAACCGGTTTGGGACTGTGGTAAGTAGATTGTACGCTGCATCTGTGGCTCTCTAGCTCTGATGTGGCGTAGATTCTATGCTGCAGCTTACCGAGGTCCAGAGCTGATGGCTGCTCGCCATGACTGCGGGCTCAGCTGTCATATGATAGCCGAGCTTCCTCCTATAGGTAAGGAGCCAGTTTCATTGGCTCCTTACCCATTAATCACTGTGAGCCAATCACAGTGATCACATACCGGCCACATGAAAAAAGGCTCTGGTCCTTAAGGGGCCAGAGCCTTGCAGTCCAGAAGTAGTTAATATATCACACAGAGTAAAGAAATGACTTTATTTTAGAGTGTGTGAGGGTAGTGATGGACACTTTTTTATTATTATTATTATTATTATTATTATTTATTTAGCACCAACATCTTCTGCAGCACTGTACAGAGTATACTGTCCCTCAGAGGGGCTCACAATCTAAGCCCTACCATAGTCATATGTCTATATGGTGTAGTGCATGTATCATAGTCTAAGGCCAATTTAGGGGAAGCCAATTAACTTATCTGTATGTTTTTGGGATGTGGGAGGAAACCCATGCAGGCACGGGGAGAACATACAAACTCCTTGCCAATGTTGGTCTGGCTGGGATTCCAACTGGGGACCTAGTGCTGCAATGCGAGAGCGCTAACCACTACGCCACCGTGCTGCCACAAGGCAATTGGCATTCCACATAAAATGTTAGGAATCTGTCCAATCCATGATTCATACTTATCAAATTAAAGGGAACCTGAATTGAGAGGGATATGGATGCTGACATTTTATTTCCTTCTAAACATGTCCTGGCTGTCCTGCTGATGCTCTTCCTCTAATACGTTTAGCCAGAGAACCCAAATAAGCCTGCAGATCAGATGCTCTGACTGAAGTCTGACCAGATTAGCCAAATGCTTATTTCAGGGGGTGTGATTCAGACACTAATGATTTCATGGGAGTAGAGAGCATTAAGTGCTCTGTGCCGGTTGCGGTTGGTGGTTTTCAGAGACTTCTCCTTAAAATGGAGACATTCTGGATAGTCCAAATGGGATTCCACTCTCCTGATGGTGTGAATATCAAATGGGACGTTATTCATTCTATGATTGATAATTATGTTCTTTCCTTTTTTCTTTATTGTAAGATGCTCTTATTTGTGTTAGTGTTTTTTATTGCATTACTGCACTTCAATGACATGAGTCCAGTTTCTTGTGAGGTGGTGTTCCCCTTTAGGTGTTCATCTGACTCACCTGGAGAAAGTACATCACATAGCTTTTAAAGCACACACCCATTGATTGTAACTTGAGCTATGACTACGGACTGATTGATGCCCGACACACATTAGGTTTTGTGATGTCCTGCTTTTGGAAATTAAAGTTAATGTAAATTGAAAAATAAAAAAAAAACAGATACTCGCCTAAGGAGAGGGAAGACTCTGGGTCCTATAGAACCTTCCAATTCCTCTCATAGTCCCCTCATTCCAGAGATGTTACCCCCACCAGGGGAAGCTTCGGAAGTCTTCGGGAGCCCAAGTGCTCCCAAAGACGGGTGGCTCCATACTCCACTTGCGTGAGCTCGTGTGAGAGCACACTAGTGCAGGCGCAGTATAGAGCCGCTTGTCTTCGGAAACACTTGGCCTCTCAAAGACTTCCAAAGCTTCCCACATCGGCACAGAGCAATCATCAACTGATCGGTGGGGTACTGCTATCAGGGGTAAGAGCGCTGGAATGAGGGGACAGTGCGAGGAGCAGAAAGGCTCTATAGGACCCAGAGCCTTTACGTTCCATAGGTATCTGCTTTTTTTCTGGTTAACATTTACTTTAGGACAATTTTATACACTTTACGAGTGGGTTGAGTGGTCTTTCCTGTAAAAAATGTTTTTTTTACTATCACCTATCATGACTTAACTCTCCCCTACCTACGCTTAAAGGGAACCTTAACTAAACGGGGGTAAAGAGTTTCACTTACCTGGGGCTATTACCAGCCCCCTGCAGCAGTCCTGTGCCCTCGGAGCCGCTCTGGTATCCTCCGGTCCCCCGCTGTCACTTAGTTTCGTTTTTGACGACTCAACAATCAGCCGGCCACCATGCGTATTATTGGACGCATTCCCTACTGCAATTAGCGCTGTTGCGGAGCGCAACGCGTAAGAAAATACGCATTGCAGCATATCTACGCGTGCGGAATGCGGCAACGCGTATTTTTGTACGCGTTGCGGTCCGCAACAGCGCTAATTGCAGTAGGGAATGCGTCCAATAATACGCATGGCGGCCGGCCGACTGGTGAGTCGCCAAAAATGAAACTAAGCGGGGGACCGGAGGATTCCAGAGCGGCTCCAAGGGCACAGGACTGCTGCAGGGGGCTGGTAATAGCCCCAGGTAAGTGAAACTCTTTAACCCCCGTTCAGTTAAGGTTCCCTTTAAAGAGAAACTCTGACCGAAAATTGAACTTTATCCCAATCAGTAGCTGATACCCCCTTTTACGTGAGAAATCTATTCCTTTTCACAAACAGACCATCAGGGGGCACTGTATGACTGATATTGTGGTGAAACCCCTCCCACAAGTAACCCCTCCCACAAGAAAAGTTCGAACTTTTGTCAGTTTGTGAACCTTGTTGCATTGTGGGAAATAGCTGTTTACAGCTGTTTCCAACTGCAAAAAACCATGCAGCAGCTACATCACCTGCCAACAGTAAAATGTTCACTGGAGTTCCTCTTTAAGGGCCCTTTTACACTTAATCAGTTGCTCTCAGTTAAAACGGAAATAAAACTGATTTTCAAAGTAATGCCCATGTTTTCCTATGGCACCTTTCACACTTAACGCGTTTTAACTGAAATCTTCTTCCCAATGCACTGCTATGGAAATAACGCGTACCAACGTGCACTAACGCGTACTAAAGCATGCTAACGCATACCAACTGATTAAGTGTAAACTGGGCCTAACACTAACCCCCTACCAATGCCTAACACTAATGCGTACACTCTGCTGATTGAAACTGCTAATTCAGTCCACCGACAAATCTCACCACTACTGTGCTAAATACCATGCGCTATAATTACACAGCAGGCATTGCTATGTAATTATAAGGTGTGAGTGTGCTCCATAATTACCTGTTTCATCCATTTCTGTCTCCAGGGTTGCTGAGGAGGTATAGGCACCTGTGGAAGTGTTTGATTTTTATTGTACTTGTTCGTGTATTCACTTTTCATAAATGCGGTTGTGCACATGGTGTTATGTTGGTGGGTAGTGGTCAGCACATGTGCACATGGTGTTATGTTGGCGTGTAGTGATCAGCACATGCGCACATGGTGTTATGTTGGTGTGTAGTGATCAGCACATGTGCACATGATGTTATGTTGGCGTGTAGTGATCAGCACATGTGCACATGGTGTTATGTTGGCGTGTAGTAATCAGCACATGTGCACATGGTGATATGTTGGCGTGTAGTGATCAGCACATGTGCACATGGTGTTATGTTGGTGTGTAGTGATCAGCACATGTGCACATGGTGCTGATGCGCTTTGAGTCCTATGGGAGAAAAGCGCTTTACAAATGTTATTGTATTGTATTGTATTATTGTATGTTGGCGTGTAGTGATCAGCACATGTGCACATGGTGTTATGTTGGTGTGTAGTGATCAGCACATGTGCACATGGTGTTATGTTGGTGGGCAGTGATCAGCACATGTGCACATGGTTATATGTTGGTGGGTAGTGATCAGCACATGTGCACATGGTGTTATGTTGGTGGGTAGTGATCAGCACATGTGCACATGGTGTTATGTTGGTGTGTAGTGATCAGCACATGTGCACATGGTGTTTAGTTGGTGTGTAGTGATCAGCACATGTGCACATGGTGTTTAGTTGGTGTGTAGTGATCAGCACATGTGCACATGGTGTTTAGTTGGCGTGTAGTGATCAGCACATGTGCACATGGTGTTATGTTGGTGGGTAGTGATCAGCACATGTGCACATGGTGTTATGTTGGCGTGTAGTGATCAGCACATGTGCACATGGTGTTATGTTGGCGTGTAGTGATCAGCACATGTGCACATGGTGTTATGTTGGTGTGTAGTTATCAGCACATGTGCACATGGTGTTATGTTGGTGTGTAGTGATCAGCACATGTGCACACGGTGTTATGTTGGCGTGTAGTGATCAGCACATGTGCACATGGTGTTATGTTGGCGTGTAGTGATCAGCACATGTGCACATGGTGTTATGTTGGTGGGTAGTGATCAGCACATGTGCACATGGTGTTATGTTGGCGTGTAGTGATCAGCACATGTGCACATGGTGTTATGTTGGCGTGTAGTGATCAGCACATGTGCACATGATGTTATGTTGGCGTGTAGTGATCAGCACATGTGCACATGGTGATATGTTGGCGTGTAGTAATCAGCACATGTGCACATGGTGATATGTTGGCGTGTAGTGATCAGCACATGTGCACATGATGTTATGTTGGCGTGTAGTGATCAGCACATGTGCACATGGTGTTATGTTGGTGTGTAGTGATCAGCACATGTGCACATGGTGCTGATGCGCTTTGAGTCCTATGGGAGAAAAGCGCTTTACAAATGGTATTGTATTGTATTGTATTATTGTATGTTGGTGGGTAGTGATCAGCACATGTGCACATGGTGATATGTTGGCATGTAGTGATCAGCACATGTGCACATGGTGTTATGTTGGTGTGTAGTGATCAGCACATGTGCACATGGTGTTATGTTGGCGGGTAGTGATCAGCACATGTGCACATGGTGTTATGTTGGCGGGTAGTGATCAGCACATGTGCACATGGTGTTATGTTGGTGGGTAGTGATCAGCACATGTGCACATGGTGATATGTTGGCATGTAGTGATCAGCACAAGTGCACGTGGTGTTATGTTGGTGTGTAGTAATCAGCACATGTGCACGTGGTGTTATGTTGGCGGGTAGTGATCAGCACATGTGCACATGGTGTTATGTTGGCGTGTAGTGATCAGCACATGTGCACATGGTGTTATGTTGGTGTGTAGTGATCAGCACATGTGCACATGGTGTTATGTTGGTGTGTAGTGATCAGCACATGTGCACATGGTGTTATGTTGGCGTGTAGTGATCAGCACATGTGCACATGGTGTTATGTTGGCGTGTAGTGATCAGCACATGTGTGCACATGGTGTTATGTTGGCGTGTAGTGATCAGCACATGTGCACATGGTGTTATGTTGGCGTGTAGTGATCAGCACATGTGCACATGGTGTTATGTTGGCGTGTAGTGATCAGCACATGTGCACATGGTGTTATGTTGGTGTGTAGTGATCAGCACATGTGCACATGGTGTCATGTTGGCGGGTAGTGATCAGCACATGTGCACATGGTGTTATGTTGGTGTGTAGTGATCAGCACATGTGCACATGGTGTTATGTTGGTGTGTAGTGATCAGCACATGTGCACATGGTGTTATGTTGGTGTGTAGTGATCAGCACATGTGCACATGGTGTTATGTTGGTGTGTAGTGATCAGCACATGTGCACATGGTGTTATGTTGGCGTGTAGTGATCAGCACATGTGCACATGGTGTTATGTTGGTGTGTAGTGATCAGCACATGTGCACATGGTGTTATGTTGGCGTGTAGTGATCAGCACATGTGCACATGGTGTTATGTTGGCGTGTAGTGATCAGCACATGTGCACATGGTGTTATGTTGGTGTGTAGTGATCAGCACATGTGCACATGTTTTGGTTTCTAGTCATCTCATAAGGATCAGATTTCTAGCTGTATACCAATTATGAGACATCTGTTTGTGATGCTTCACAGATGGACTTCAGTATTAAACTGAAATTTTGCATTGTGAAGTTCTGTGTAGTCTGAATGGTAATAAATCAATTCTGGATCTGCATCTCATAATGCATTAATATTATTCGATTTAAATGGATACATCATTCACATGTGTCATGGTCTTAGTGTCAATATAAGTGTTGACATTTTTGGCATAAGAAAGGTCAGAGGAATATAGGGTTTGAAGTTTTAGGGTTAGTTTCGCGGGGGGGGGGGGGGGGGGGGGGGGGAAGGGGGTGAGAATTCTACGGCAGAATCTGTGTTTTTGCCATGGTAGGAATTATGTTGAATATTTCTTTAACCCTTTCCGATCCTGTGTCGGACTATGTCAGAAATTGGCACTTTCCAGTAATGGACATCATTTAACACAGGAAGAAAGGCTGCTGATAGGTGACACTGTTGCCAGATAAATTCCGTCACAGCGTCAGCCTCTATAAATCAAAGTGCCAGACTTAACCTGACACTTTGATCGCCACTGGCCCCATTCACTGCTACTGCACCACATATCATATAAATATTATGTGTGTGTGTATGGGCTGCCTGTACCGCTGCTGAATCTAGTCCAGCGAGGCTTCAGGCTATGTGGATCCAAGTGTCAGACAAGGTTCGACACTTTGACCCCTTCACTGCCATGCTGTGCCGTGTAACAGCATAATTACGCTGATGCACCTGCAATAGGGTGGAGCTACAGCATAAGAGCTGCCCTCCAACAGAAGGAGAGGTGATTGTGGAGGGAGAGAAGTATGCTGAGGATGGACAGCAGACAGAGATAACACAGCAAAGCTTTCCAACTACCACTATCAAGGCACATTAGGAGGATCCTAAAGAGATGGAAAATCTAAAGAACATGGATAAAGTGCAGCAGGAAATAGTGGACAATTGTGTCTGCTCCTATCTTCTACTGCCTGTGGTGGGACCCTTGTATACATGAACAAAATAAAAATAAAAATGCCATGAACTTCCTACATGCCTCTATGCATAATGACTGTACGAGGGCAAAATGGGGAAGTTTTTTGCAACTATCTGCAAGGATGCAACCGTGCATTGCCAAAGTGGTTCTTTTGCCAGCGTACGTTAAAAAAGGGCGCAGGGTTTTAAACGATAAGCATGAATAACGTTTAAAAAAAATGTGCTATATTTCGTTTAAAAATAATGTTTTATAAAGTTATAAATCAGTAAATAATGTGTATGAAATCGGGAATTGTAAAAACGTTAATCTTCCCTGTTTAAAAAGTAAAATGTATAATAATGTTTTATAAAGGATTAATAAGAATGTTACTAAAACTATACTTAACCCTACTCTCACACAGAACCCTCCCTGTATCTACCCCTAACCCCCCCTGGTGGTGCCTAAACCTAAGACCCCCCTAGTGGTGCCTAAACCTAAGACCCCCCTGGTGGTGCCTAAACCTAAGACCACCCTTGTGGTGCCTAAACCTAAGACCCCGCTGGTGGTGCCTAAACCTAAGACCCCCCTGTTGGTGCCTAAACCTAGGACCACCCTTGTGGTGCCTAAACCTAAGACCCCGCTGGTGGTGCCTAAACCTAAGACCCCCCTGTGATAAGCATTAATAACCTTTTAAAAAAATATTGTGCTGTTTTTCGTTTAAAAATAATGTTCTTAAAAAATATTGTACTGTTTTTCGTTTAAAAATAATGTTTAAAAAAATTATAAATCATTAAATAATGTGTAATCATGAGAAGCAGTTATAAAACATTAAAAGTCTCTGGGAGCCGCTTGTAAAACGTTATCTTTCTCCGGCGCCCTTTTTTCCTGTTGGGCGCCCATTAAACGATATTAATTATAGGAGTGAATGGCGGCGCCCTTTTTGTCCACCTGCCTCATGCTCCCAAATTTCCTGCTTCCCTTTTGCCAGGCTCAGATTAATCTCCAGCAATTCACCAGCAGACAGCAGCAGGTGGCAGTGCAAGAAACCACAGCACCGCCATTGTCCAAGGTGCTGAATTCCAGAATGTTTAGGGAAGCTTCTGTCAACATCCAAAGAATTAGCAACAATGCCAGCCACAGACTAGTAGCAGCAGCAACCAATAGTGCATAGACAGAAAGGTATCTAATTAAATTACATATGGTCTATAAGTGCACTTGACTGACATGAGAAGATTCAGTGGATTACCGGGTAACCGTACTACATTAGTGGCCCAAACCAGCAAAAATATTCTCTAGATGCTTTGTTTTGTGCAGCCGGCAGTGTGCATTTTGAGAGTGTCTTTAGTGCTGCCGAAAGGTTAAAAGAAAGCTGATGATAAAACACAATACCTATCCATGGTAGAACGTAATCAAATTCTACATAGTGCAAAAACATATTTATTTTAATTAAAGTGGACCTGATCTCATAACTTTCTCTCTGCTCTAAAAGATACACAAACAGCATAATAACCTTTAAAGAAAAACATTTCTTTGTTACAGCTGATACAAATCCTGCAATAAATCTGCAGTGTTTCTACTTCCTGCTTTCATGGAAGCAGACATATTGTTAACAGCCTGTGTTTACCAATTACCTCTCTGCTGTGACAGTCAGCTAACGCAGCTAAGGGTTAAAATTACAACTTGTGCTTAGTCACAGATGAGGAGAAATTAGACCGGCTACACTCTCTAAATACATGCAGGGTGCATTTATCTATTTTTTTTTCTGTCCTGTGCAAGAGTAAAAAAAACTTTAAATTTAAAACACATACAAATATGAAGTACATTTCTTCCAGAGTAAAATGAGCCATAAATTACTTCTCTCCTATGTTGCTGTCACTTACAGTAGGTAGTAGAATTCTGACATTATCGACAGGTTTTGGGCTAGTCCATCTCTCCATAGGGGATTCTCAGCATGGTCTTTATTCTTTATAAAGATATTCCCTAAAAAAGATTTATACAAAGATGCTGGCCAGCTTTCCTGCTCACCGTACTTTTTTTGGCAGTTGGACGGAGCAACTGCCATTCACTAAGTGCTTTTAAAAATAAAGAAAACCCTGAGAACCCCCATGATAAGATGGGCTAGTTCAAAATATGTCGGTAATGTCAGATTTCTACTACTTACTGTAAGTGACAGCAACATAGGAGTAAAGTAATTTATGGCTAATTTTTCTCTAGCAGAAACATACTTCTTATTTATATGTTTACATGTATTTTAAGATTTTTGCGACAGAGGTCATTTAAGCAATACCAGTTGCCTGGCTATCCTGCTGATCTTTTACCTCTAATACTTTTAGCCATAGACCCTGAACAAGCATGCAGCAAATCAGCTGTTTCTGACATTATTGTCAGATCTGACAAGATTAGCTGCATGCTTGTTAGGACAGGACTGGATACCTTTTTTATGTGTGAACCAAACCTTATTTACTCCTTGTAAGTTATGCTGTCAGTTAGTATTATGCAGACAAAAAGTATGCAGGAGGAGCACCACAAAAAATAGGAAATAGTATGCCACGGTCCTCGTCTCAGTGTCCCCAAACACGCTCAGCCATCAAAACTCTTCAAAGAGACTGGCACCACTTAATGAAAATAGTAATTAAGTTCTTTTATTGCATCAGAATCATGGTGAATACAATTGTATTCGCTATGATTCTGATGCAATGAAAGAGATTGATTACTATTTTCATTAAGTAGTTGGTATTATGCCGTAATGGAAAATATGTGCAAAGGCTAAAAATGTCCAGTGCATCATTGCTTGCACTGCTAATTAACTGCAATGCCACAAGTTGATACTGCATAGCTTGGTAAGGCTTAAATCATTTTACATAAACAGATTGCTTGTAGATTGTGGCTGAACAGTTAATACAGTGCTACCCTTTAAATCATCCGGACACTTGAATGTCAGCCATGAAATGACCAACGTGCAAAGCGATGGAAGAAATCACAGCCTTGCTTGTCATAGCTGAGTGGTGTATCGTGCTAAGAATGATGAGATAACAAGTGTCAGAAAATCAGTGTCTGAAAATCAGTGTCTGTGTTCAAGTACACAGTGATTGCTGAGAGGATGAGTAGGTCTGTCATCTCTCTATGAAATTAGTGAGGGATCTGCCTGCTTATTGCTGCTCTAGCAGCTCCTTATGTACAGACACCCTAGCAATGTTTGCTGCACATTCACTATACTTCATGAGGTAAGGACACAACTAACATGTCCATTTAGGAGAGTTCTCCACACAGACAGATGGGTGCAGGAAGACTGATCCTATCTATGTCCATTCCTGGTCTGGACTCATGCTAGGAGTGCAAAGGGACTTCCATTCACCATCTGTTGACAGTCAGCACGGCTGTCAAAACAGGCGGATCCAAGTGGATGTTAAGCCCACAGGGCTTAATTCCAATGTAAATGAGCTATTGTAGATGAAGATATAGCAATATTAATTTCCTGCCAGTTATTTTGAAGATGAAGTAAAATTCACTGTACAGCTGATTACATGATGGATTGTATCTGCTGACAAGCATATGTGTCTCCAAGCCCCCATCCTTCCAATCCTACAGCTATGAGGGAATACGGAATGTGAAAGATTCAGATGAACGATTCAGTGCACAGAGAACTACTGGGAGTTTCCGAGTCTCTATTTATCAGCACAAAGGCCTTGATTTGAGCTGAAGAAGCAGAATATTTTAAACTAACAGCTGTGTAATTTCATATGTACGCTTTAACTAAAAACTAAGCCTTTGTAGCATAAAAAAGAGGAAGATAATACATGAAACATAAGTGAGAATGGACAGCTCTGTGAGTTGTTATTTATTATTACTCTCCACAAAGCCCATATGCCATCAAAAATGATTATACAACATAACCGAAACCATGCATGGATTGATCAATAATCATATTATTTGAAAATAGGGAAAACAAAAACTGTTGGTATTTAGATGAAGGCATGGGCGTAACAATAGCACACATGACCCACGCGACTGCAGGGGGGCTTTGGGGGCCCCTCCTTCTCACATCCACATGCAGAGTATAGCAGGGAGTGTTATATTTACCTGCTTCCAGTGCTGCAAATCTCCATGCATCACAGCAGCAACACTCTCTGCTGACCTTCCCCAAGCTCCCAATTACAGTGTATGGCAGCAGAGAGATTGTGCTGTGTTGCACGGAGGAATCCCAGAGCACTGGAAGCTGGTAATATTACACTCACTACCTGTTCCAGGGATACAGGGCTCCTCCGTGCATCACAGCACACTCTCTCTGCTGACATTTGCAGAGCTCCTGATCACGACTCGCATAGGAATAGGGATCTGGTGATTGTCAGCAGAGAGAGTGCGCTGGGAGGCACGGAGGAGCCCTGCAGCGCTGGAACAGGTAGTGAGTGTAATATTACCAGCTTCCAGTGCTCTGGGACTCCTCTGTGCATCACTGCTCACTCTCTCTGCTGCCAATTACCAGATCCCTATTTCATGCCAGTCATGTGATCGGGAGCTCCACGAAGGGCAGCAGAGAGCGTGTGCTGTGAGGCATGGAGGAGCCCTGTATCCCTGGAACAGGTAGTGAGTGTAATATTACCAGCTTCCAGTGCTCTGGGACTCCTCTGTGCATCACAGCCCACTCTCTCTGCTGCCAGTCACCAGATCCCTATTTCATGCCAGTCATGTGATCGGGAGCTCAGCGAATGTCAGCAGAGAGAGTGTGCTGTGAGGCACGGAGGAGCCCTGTATCCCTGGGAGTGATGTAATATTACCAGCTTCCAGTGCTCTGGGACTCCTCCGTGCATCACTGCCCACTCTCTCTGCTGCCAGTCACCAGATCCTTATCTCATGCGAGTCATGTGATCGGGAGCTCCACGAAGGGCAGCAGAGAGCGTGTGCTGTGAGGCACGGAGGAGCCCTGTATCCCTGGAACAGGTAGTGACGTAATATTACCAGCTTCCAGTGCTCTGGGACTCCTCCGTGCATCACAGCCCACTCTCTCTGCTGCCAGTCACCAGATCCCTATTTCATGCGAGTCATGTGATCGCAGCTCCGCAAAGGGCAGCAGAGAGAGAACTGCTGCTGGGATGCACAGAGATCCGCGGTGTTGTACCCAGGTAAATATAATGCTCCGTGTGCTACTCTGCATGGTGGAAGGGATGTTTGTTTGCTGGCTGCTTGCCTGGTCCCTTGGACACAGAGGCTTAGGACCTAGGGGGGCCCATGCATGGTAGTTACGCACCTGCATGAATCTCCCGAACAATTGTCCAAATGATTGATTGGATTGAATGCTGTTTATGGTGCATTCAATCCGAATTACAGAACGATCCTTTTGGTCTGATCGGATTGCTTATCATTTTCCCCTCAGTTGGTGCGTCCAAACAATCGCTTCTGATGAATCGTAATGATTGGATGGGACAGGCGATCGTTCTAGAAACTGGAATGTTTATGGGCACCTTGTAGCTGACAATTATACTTATCACAGTGACTATATATAAGACATACAGCACATTGAAATGGTGGGTCTGTGCTGCTGTACCTGATCTCACAGGAGACTCTCTGCATTGCTATTCAGAGGGCATTTCAAGTAGTCAATTCTACACAACTTCATTGCAGTTTTTCCTTTTGCTGGAAGTATCAGACTCCGGGATGTGTGCACTAAACTGTGTTACGCAGAATTACATGTGTAGCATCTTACACACGATGAGTACAATGTAATGTATTGCATGTGATATAGCTAGAGATCAAGGGGCCCCATAGCAAAACTTTAATGGGGCCCTCAGATCTAGGCACTCTTGAGCAATACCACCTGCCCCTACCCTATGGATATTAGTTAATTGGGCAATTTACATTCTCATGCAATCAGCACTGCACATAGTTCATGGGCACTGAGTAAGTTAATGGTGAATACATTAAGTACTACCTTGGCCCACTATGCTCCAAGGCCCCCTAGCAGCTGCTATGGCAATTGCTACGCCCCTGATGTGATGTATTGCATTTTGCTCTACTCATCGTGCGGTAAGAGTCACTTTACCCACATTATTATGCTTAACGTTTTCTAGGAATTGAACTTTGCAGTTATAGTTGTTTTCATGGTTCTTGGTAAAAAAAGCTAAACCATGTCTAGCTGGGGTCCTGATCATAAGGTTGTTCTGACAAGGTGGTGACTAGTAAGGTGCATTCTGGGAGATTTACATACAACAGAGGCTGCAGGCAGCCCCACCCAGTCTCTGCTTCTCTATGCAGCTGGATATACTACGTTTTTTTTCTTTCTTAGTATATCTGTACTGAACAGGCCACATGCATAATGCCAGCGCTGCGTAATATGTTGGCGCTTTATAAATACAATAAATAAATAAATAATAATGCATAAACCTAAAGTCGGTAAAACATTTTGTAAATGTAATCTTCTCTATAGCATGCATTTATCAAACTACCACACTATTGTCTTCAAGGGGGAACAGGAGCATAGCAGTGTATCACCAAGCACCTGAATTCAAGGCAGACTCTGGGAGTAATATGGCTAAGGGGAGGTAGGACTTAAAGCGGACCTAAATTCAGGACTTTCTCTCTGCTTTAAAAGATAAGCAACAGCACAATAACCTTTGCAGAAAAAAACATTTCCTTGTTACAGCTGATAGAGCTTCTTGGGGATGCTGCAGTGTAGTTACTTACTGGTTTGCTGGGAGCACATACAGGGTTAAAGAGGAACTCCAGTGAAAATAATGTCATAAAAAGTGCTTATTTTTTTACAATAATTATGTATAAATGATTTAGTCAGTGTTTGCCCATTGTAAAATCTTTCCTCTCGCTGATTTACATTCTGACATTTATCACATGGTGACATTTTTACTGTTGGCAGGTGATGTAGCTGCTGCATGCTCTTTTGGCAGTTGGAAACAGCTGTATACAGCTATTTCCCACAATGCAACAAGGTTCACAGACAGGAAACTGCCAGGAGTGCCACGGTCCTCAGAGTTTCTTGTGGGAGGGGTTTCACCACAATATCAGTCATACAGCACCCCCTGATGGTCTGTTTGTGAAAAGGAATAGATTTCTCATGTAAAAGGGGGTATTAGGTACTGATTGGGATAAAGTTCAATTCTTGGTCGGAGTTTCTATTTAAACGCCTGTGTTTACATACGGCATATCACAGCACAGTTAAGACAGAGATGACAGCTGAAATTAGAGTGGCTCATAACTAGCAGACAGGGGAGAATTGGACAGGCTGTTATCTCTAAATACAAAACAGGGTTGGGTTCTCTATGTTTTCCTTCACTCCTGTGAAACAGTCTAGGTCCTCTTTAAAGGATTTTGGTCCCACCCTTCTGCCTGCTCACATGACTACAAAGTATCCTGCTTCAAGTGGTTCTTGGGGAGGTCTTTAAGCACCTTGGTGTAGAGCTACTTTAGTGGACTTAGAATGGTGAGACAATATCTATGGAGAAAGGCTCTAAGCAGCTGATAGGTGCTTTCTTGTGGTCTATTTAGAATAGCAAGTCAAAGAAATTAGATATGGATTATGAACAGACCCATGTAGAATTAGGGGCCCATATACAAAGAACATCAGATTCTTTATATAAGAAGACCAAGCAGAGGCATGATTTCAAGGAGTGTCTTCCTATCTACCCACACAACTATAAACTAGCCCCACGTCCAAAACAAGGAAATACTGACAGCAGAAAGAACTAGTACTGCTATCTACAGACTTAACTTTCAACACAAGCACTGCAGGAAGGGTGGTAAGGCTGCACAGAATGCCTTAGCAGCAGAGCCGGATCATCTACAAGGCAACCCTAGGCTGTTGATTAGGGCCTGGAAAGAGTCTAGGGGCCTAGTGGATGCTTGCCACCACCAAAACGTCACTAAAAAAAGCCAGGTGACCATCGGCACTGGGCAAAAACTGCTATATTGCCTAGAGAGCTATTTCATCCTAATCCGTTTTCTGCTTAGCAGGCACTGTGTTACGTTTTGCACATGTTCACTTTAAATAATAAAAAAACAACATTTTTAAAATGACTGTTTTCCCATCTCCATCTGAAGACTAGAGATAAATTGGTAATCTCACCTGTGAAGGGGCTCTGAAGGCGTTAAGAACATGGAGCTATTTGAAAGCTCTCTTTGAACCTAAAGCAATACCAAATACCAAATTGGTGCTAAAGGAAATGAGCTGTTATTTTAAAATTCCACACATTATTTTTGCTTTGAACTTTGTACCTGAAGTAGTTATTTTCCCTCTTATGTTACTGACGGACTCACCTCTGAGCTCCTTTATATATATATATATATATATATATATATATATATATATATATATATATATATATATATATATATATATATATATATATATATATATATATATATAGCTAAAAATACATGTGCCAGCAGCACTGCCAGTAAAAAAAGCAGAGATTTTTGTAAGAGTAGTTTGTCATCCATTTTCTTTTATTCCAATGAATTAGTCAGGCCCCGTGGAGCACTGATAATAGCGCACACCTCCCAGTAACAAGAGAAACAATAAACACAGTGACAACAACCTTTCATGATCATTCCTCTTATTTTGATGTATTATGCATGCAGTGTTCCTGTTTTAGCTGTTAAGTGGTGCTCTGACAGGAAAGATGAAAGGATTGCGGTTATCCACTTGACCCAGAAGCAAAATCACAAAGTGCATACAGAGGCCTTGATTTTTTATTCCTTGCCTGTTTATGACATGGAGGAGATGGTACACATCCCATTAATCTGCAGCTACATTAAGTGGAGCAATTAATCTAATTATATAATACACAGACTGACTTTTAAAATGTGCAGACATTATATGGCAAGCTGTAAAGATTAATAGTATTTGACCAATAATGTGATGATTCAGGTTTGCCTGCATCAATCCATCTTGTCAACATAGTCTAGTAACCAGTTTTATTCCTACATAAACGTCCTCATGTGCATTTAATTCCTCAAGACTGTTAATTATAGTCATGGAGAAATGGGTTCCGCGCAGTGCTCTAGACTGTGTTTATTTTAAACAGGACCCATCATTAAAATAATCACACTTCACATGAATTGAGTAAATGGAATCCTTTTCACATTATTCTTTTGAGTAAATTAGTATATTTTCATGCTATTATTGAAAAAAAAAAACATTGCTCCTAAACTCTGATTACTTGTAAGAGCAGTGTGAGCGAGCCTGTAAGCATTGTGGGTGTATGGCATTGTTAGAGACAGCAGGCAGTATAAAAAATAAAGTATCAATCCCAGTCTAACACAATTTGAAGAGAGATTTATCGAGGTCTATAGAATGGGGGACAAATAGTAAAGCAATTAGCAATACCAGTCAATCAGGTTTCAGGTGCTAAATGAAGCATAGATTTTGATTGATGCATTCATTTCAAGCTTCCTCCCATTACCCCCCCCCCCCCCCTCCCCCCCGAGTGTAGAGGTCCTCCTTAGCTCCATTCACCAGCTTCTATAGCCGTCAGCAATAAGGTAGGTGTAACTGATCAGGTGATAGATTTGTAATGCTTAATAAAACTGATCACATGATTCTCTCTAAGTTCTTCTGCACACTAGCATCTATAACAGTTAGCAGGCTTGCCTTCATATTGTGCAGACTGGAAAGTTCAGAACTCTACAATCTCTTTTGCTAGATTTGCAGAAACTGATTCTTTATATCATATAGCAGGCTTGTCTTACAACCATGTAGACTGGCATGTTCAAAACTCTAGAATCTCTTTTTCTAGATTTGCACAGACTGATTCTAGGGCCGGTTGGAAATGCCCAATTACAATTCCACGGAAATTCTGATTTCTGCCAATTTCTGATTTTCTGATTTTCAAGGAGTATTCTAGTAGTCATTTTTGCATCAGAAAATGCAACAAAATTAAAAAAAAAAAAAAAAAAAACGGAAAAATGAAAAACGGAAATCGGAAAACCAGAAAATCAGTCATGTGATTGGTCTAAAATTACCGTGGTTATCCGATTTTTGCTGAAAAATTCTGCATTCTCTTATTGGTCCAATGCTTCCGAGTTCTGTGATTGGGCTTAAATTAACAAGATTTCCACTGAATTCTGATTTCCAATCGGAAATGCTGATTTTCAATCGGAAATTTCAGTTCCACAGAATCTGAATGAGCGTCCCTAACTGACTCTTAATATCCTACAAATGTTATGTCCATATCTCCGCAAGGGCTCTTTTCCAATGAGCGCAATTCGATTGGAATCACAAATGCCTGTGATTCTTGAATCACAAGGGTAGTTGGTTTCAAACAGAAATAGCAGAAAGTATTTTCCATTTTTGCGATTCGATTTTATGTGAAGCGCAATTGCTTCTTGGAGCAATTTTACCCACGATTGTGCATCAATGTTAAAACGCATAATTGCAATCGTATATACAAAATTTATGAAAATCGCAGTCACTTGTGTTTACAGAAGACGATTGCTAGTGGAAAAGAGCCCTAAAGAACACTGAAATAATAAATGCTGTTTGTAGAACAGCTTTGCGATGACAGATGTTTCTGTTATACTGTACTTTCTGTAGACGGAGAAATAATGAGCAGCAAAGAGTATTTATGAGCTTCAACATCATTCTAAAACTTGTATGTCTACATGTTGCTTTCTGCCTGGAATAAAAACATGGCAACCATTTCTCCTCAAAGTCCTGACTGTTCTCAGTGTCTGTGGAGACACTGTATTCGGTGCGGGAATGTACATGCTTGCATACTATATGAAGATGTCTTGGTCTGTTCATGATTACTTGCACATACTTCAGAGTTCATGTTACGGTTATCGGAAGGAATCTATGAAAAATGAAACCACATACAACTGTGGATCATCAGCACGGCTTAACCTTGTCAAGTATGCCTGAAACAGGAAGTACTGTGTGACACTCACTGCTAGAAACACAAGAGCTGATGGGGGAAAAACACCAGGAACCTCTGCTCCGGACATTGTCCCGCTTACCAACAGTATAGACTGAAATATTTAACCTGATGTTAAGTGCCAATCAATGTCTCATCACCTTTCTGAAAGGCTTTTTGTGAGGAAAAATTAAATTAACTGCAATAGTTTGACAGTGCAAAATGGCCTACTAACTGTCACACTGTTAAATATTTTTAAAAGGACTTCTATATATTAAAGGTTTCTTTTGTTGTTTTACATTCTTCAAGTGGTAGTAGTATTTTAGAAGCAGATCTATCTATGCGTCAGAGTACCAACATTTTTTTTTCTTCAAATGACTTTTGTGAGAAATAGAACTACAGTGACTTATATGAGCCTCCCTCAGCTTTCAGTGAATCTCTCGAGTCCAAGTAGTCAACAGCTACTAGATGAAGAAAGAACAAACACAGCTATCACAAAATGTGTCCTAAACTACTGAGTGCAACATTAATGTGTGATGAACAAACAATGGATTAAAAATAGAGAACTTGAAGGATTTCTACTCATTAACATACAGTATGCTGACATTTAATTTAGGAGGTTTGCAGAAGGAAATAAATGTATAAATAAATACTACAGTAGAATCTCGTTTTAGTAAACTCTGATATAGTAAACCTCTGGCTATACCAGAGTTGGTGATAATTGTACAATGTATGACCAATTCTGGTAATAGTAAACTTTTGATGTAGTAAACTACTTGGCCAGGTCCCTTGGAGTTTACTATGAAGGGATTCTACTGTATATATTTTTAAAGTATGTACTGTGTATGTTATTAAACGTTATAGATCTATTTTTATCTAACACCTTATATGATTGGATGCACTGGTTAAAAATGCTCATAAAATAATTTGTTATACAGGGTGGGCCATTTATATAGATACACCTCATCTATGGATACACCCCATATACCACACCATACCATCAATTTTTTTTGTTCCAACAGTCTTGGAGGGAGCTATCCAATGTGGGTTAGTGTCAGACCAATAGCGGTGTTTTATTTGTTAACTTCACCATTCACATAAAATGGTGTATCTATATAAATGGCCATATTAAGGTGTATCCATATAAATGGCCCACCCTGTACACTATAAATGAGCACACAACATTTTCAAGCCCAGTCTCACAGCGAATTGGCCAAAAATGTGCTTAATGAAATTTTTGCACTATTGTGCAATTGCTGGCCATGTCAGACCAAATTTTGTATTTTCGCATTTTGCACCAATGTCAATGGCACAGATTTCTGTGGTTTATAGTCTTGTACCCCTGGACCCTTCATTCAAGGTAAAAAAAAAAAAAAACAAGCTAGGTTTCCTAAACCTAGCAGTCATACCACTGCCCATATTTGTGCATAGGCTGCCAAAAACCTCCTGGTGAAGGGAGGATTCTGGCCATGAACGTCAGGAGTGTGGCGGGGGCAAACACCAGTTGGGGGCTTCTTCAGTCAGGTTCTTCTAGAGGACACTGGAATGGAATGGGTACATTCATTAAAAGTGAGTATTTATGGTTAATTTAGAACAATAGTCTATTTTTTAATGTGTGTTGTGTTTTTTTGTATTTATCTCTTTATTGAATAGGTAAGGGTTACATAATTACCCTATACCCATTTCACCTAGAGGGGCAGACATCTGGGGCCCCCCTTGATCTTAAAGAGGCTGCCAAGATTCCGCCATACATCACCCCTGGAACCTACACCCACTAACATGGGAGTAGTTACCCTCCCCTCTTTCTGAACACCGAAAGTAGGGATAAGCCCCTTGTCCTTGACATGGACAAAGGCTTTCAGAAAGAGGGGCAGGCTTTGCCGCCCCTCTTTTCCAGAGCCGACTATGTCATGGACTTTATGGGCCAATATAGCTCATGGCGTGATGCCCCACACGGTCCGGTCCCTGAATTCTGGCCATACTAGACTGCATGAGGGATAAGGGATTAAAGAGGATTCAAGGGGGGTGCTACAATTTTTTTTTACAGTACTATTGTGGCTGTACAGCAAAGCTATCCCTAATAAAAGTACTGAAACTTAGCCCGGGTGGTCAGTGTACTTACCAACTAACTAAAGCAGCAACTTCACCACATTTTCAGGTATTGTGCGCCAATTATGTAGAGCTGCAGTACCGGTGGGTAAGGATACATTTTCTGTTATTGAACTGCATTTAAAAAATCTTTCCAGGCCCAAATAACTTAACATTATCTGTTAATGCATATGTCACATTTTCTGACCGTATTCTTTGAATGCTTTAGAGCTAAAATGCAACTGAGACTTCATTTGATTGGTCCATTTTCAAGCTACAAAAAACTGCATCAGTTATCTGTATCTCACTGACTGTTACTGAGGATGAAATGTAACCCAAGTATAGCTTATTGTGCGTACAGTATTATCCAGTAAGGATCCTTTCACACTACGCCCGTTGTGGTGCAAAATGATGCATTTATATTTCAGTGGCGCTTCCACACTGGTGCATTTACAGGGGCCACAACGTTTTCCATCAGAATAACACACAACATGCTCACAGATGCACTGCACGCCTAAGTTTATGGTCTGTATGCTGCACCATGTGCGTCACATCGCAAGTTTTCATCACTGTTGTGATCATATGTTTCAAGATGTGCAAAGCAATGGCTATAGTGTGAAAGTACCCTAAGAACATAAGATGGCCATATATTATACAATCTGCAGACATTCAAAGACAGGACTAGGAAACCAGGCACTGCCTAAACACTGTTTATTCTGATCCAAAGTCGCTGTGCAATGTAACATATGCAAGTGCAACAAACAGAGAGTGAGCCATCAGGAGTAGGTGCTAGAGTAGAGACTGTGCCGGTTTCACACACGATGGCTTCACCCAACATTAGTTGCTCTTGTATATATGGTATTGCACCGCCACTTTGGATCTGAATAAACGGTGTTTCGACAGTGTCCAGCTTCATTGCCCTCTTTTTGAATGTCTGCTGGCAGAGGTGTAACTACAGGGGAGCAGCCCTGTGGCTATACTTGTGGGTGTGAAGATTATGTCCACACTTGGCCCTTGGGCCTCCTGGCTGTGAGGGTCACTAGGTATATAGGCAAGGTAAAGGGTGTGAGCATTGGGGGGGGGGGGGGGGCTATGAAAGTTTTTCTGAGGGACCCATAATTTCTAGTTAGCCCCTGTCTGCTGGATCCTTTCTACCTGTTGTTAGCATGACTGATCCCATCGATGGAGGGGTGAGTGTTTCATCTTTTGCTGATTGACTGCTCTATGACTTCTTGCTCTTCTATTGGTTCTATGTTATACAATCTGCATTCTCTTTCACAATGTTACTACATTCCCGTAGTATGAGGGAATGAGAATATGTTCAAAGCAGGAGGCTGTTAAGCCTTTTAAATACATTTGTTCATGGTGAGCAAGATTACATAAAGCACAGACAGTAACAAACCTGCAAAAGGATGTTAGACTATAACGTGACATGATTTATTGTGTTTGTAGTTAAGAAGCCTAAAGCTTGCTGATAAGCAAATTCTGGCTAGGCTTTTGTATTAATCTTTAGACTACTTTTACACGCATCACAACTAGAGATGGTGTAAAACGTGACTTGAGGTAATTTTCTTGCATCACAGGAAGCAAAATTCCTGTGGACAGAACCAGAAGTTTGCACAGGGCTAAGCAAGTTATGAAACTAATGATTAATAACCTGACAACTGATTATTTAATCAAGCTGACAAGTATGAATAATTAACCTTTCCAATCGTATTATTCCTAAGCACAGTCTGGTACAGCAACACCAGGTGCCAAAGTTCCCTGGTCCACAAAGCTTTGGACTAGCAGGCCCTCATTCATATGTGTCTGAAGACCACAATGAGATGCCTCCATCCAGCAGGGTAAGGCAATGAGGGTCATGTCATCCAGGATTACTTTTTAAACATCTTTGTTTCCTGGGGTGTATGTATTAATATGAACTAGTATGCACATATATCCCAACTGTCCCTTTTTTAGAGGGACAGTCCCTCTTTGGAAACCAAATCCCACTGTCACTCTTTCTTTTTAATTTATCCCTCCTTCAGGACTGATGTGCAGATCTGTGTAAATATATGAATTTTCTATTGAAGAATGTGTTTAACCACTTGAGGACCTAGGGCTTTACCCCCCTTAAGGACCGGCCACTTTTTTTCCATTCAGACCACTGCAGCTTTCACGGTTTATTGCTCGCTCATACAACCTACCACCTAAATGAATTTTGGCTCCTTTTCTTGTCACTAATAAAGCTTTCTTTTGATGCTATTTGATTGCTCCTGCGATTTTTACTTTTTATTATATTCATCAAAAAAGACATGAATTTTGGCAAAAAAATGATTTTTTTAACTTTCTGTGCTGACAGTTTTCAAATAAAGTAAAATTTCTGTATACATGCAGCGCGAAAAATGTGGACAAACATGTTTTTGATTAAAAAAAAACCATTCAGTGTATATTTATTGGTTTGGGTAAAAGTTATAGCGTTTACAAACTATGGTGCCAAAAGTGAATTTTCCCATTTTCAAGCATCTCTGACTTTTCTGACCCCCTGTCATGTTTCATGAGGGGCTAGAATTCCAGGATAGTATAAATACCCCCCAAATGACCCCATTTTGGAAAGAAGACATCCCAAAGTATTCACTGAGAGGCATAGTGAGTTCATAGAAGATATTATTTTTTGTCACAAGTAAGCGGAAAATGACACTTTGTGAGGAAAAAAAAAAAAAAAAAAGTTTCCATTTCTTCTAACTTGCGACAAAAAAAAATGAAATCTGCCACGGACTCACCATGCCCCTCTCTGAATACCTTGAAGGGTCTACTTTCCAAAATGGGATCATTTGTGGGGTGTGTTTACTGTCCTGACATTTTGGGGGGTGCTAAATTGTAAGCACCCCTGTAAAGCCTAAAGGTGCTCATTGGACTTTGGACCCCTTAGCGCAGTTAGGCTGCAAAAAAGTGCCACACATGTGGTATTGCCGTACTCAGGAGAAGTAGTATAATGTGTTTTGGGGTGTATTTTTACACATACCCATGCTGGGTGGGAGAAATATCTCTGTAAATGACAATTTGTTAATTTTTTTTACACACAATTGTCCATTTACAGAGATATTTCTCCCACTCAGCATGGGTATGTGTAAAAATACACCACAAAACACATTATACTACTTCTCCTGAGTACGGCGATACCACATGTGTGGCACTTTTTTGCACCCTAACTGCGCTAAAGGGCCCAAAGTCCAATGAGTACCTTTAGGATTTCACAGGTCATTTTGAGAAATTTCGTTTCAAGACTACTCCTCACGGTTTAGGGCCCCTAAAATGCCAGGGCAGTATAGGAACCCCACAAATGACCCCATTTTAGAAAGAAGACACCCCAAGGTATTCCGTTAGTAGTATGGCGAGTTCATAGAAGATTTTATTTTTTGTCACAAGTTAGCGGAAAATGACACTTTGTGAAAAAACACAATTAAAATCAATTTCCGCTAACTTTTGACAAAAAATAAAATCTTCTATGAACTCACCATACTCCTAACGGAATACCTTGGGGTGTCTTCTTTCTAAAATGGGGTCATTTGTGGGGTTCCTATACTGCCCTGGCATTTTAGGGGCCCTAAACCGTGAGGAGTAGTCTTGAAACCAAATGTCGCAAAATGACCTGTGAAATCCTAAAGGTACTCATTGGACTTTGGGCCCTTTAGCGCAGTTAGGGTGCAAAAAAGTGCCACACATGTGGTATCGCCATACTCGGGAGAAGTAGTACAATGTGTTTTGGGGTGTATTTTTACACATACCCATGCTGGGTGGGAGAAATACCTCTGTAAATGGACAATTGTGTGTAAAAAAAATCAAAAGATTGTCATTTACAGAGGTATTTCTCCCACCCAGCATGGGTATGTGTAAAAATACACCCCAAAACACATTGTACTACTTCTCCCGAGTACGGCGATACCACATGTGTGGCACTTTTTTGCACCCTAACTGCACTAAGGGGCCCAAAGTCCAATGAGTACCTTTAGGATTTCACAGGTCATTTTTGTTTCAAGACTACTCCTCACGGTTTAGGGCCCCTAAAATGCCAGGGCAGTATAGGAACCCCACTAATGACCCCATTTTAGAAAGAAGACACCCCAAGGTATTCCGTTAGGAGTATGGTGAGTTCATAGAAGTTTTTATTTTTTTGTCACAAGTTAGCGGAAATTGATTTTAATAGTTTTTTTTCACAAAGTGTCATTTTCCGCTAACTTGTGACAAAAAATAAAATCTTCTATGAACTCACCATACTCCGTACGGAATACCTTTGGGTGTCTTCTTTCTAGAATGGGGTCATTTGTGGGGTTCCTATACTGCCCTGGCATTTTAGGGGCCCTAAACCGTGAGGAGTAGTCTTGAAACCAAATGTCGCAAAATGACCTGTGAAATCCTAAAGGTACTCATTGGACTTTGGGCCCCTTAGCGTACTTAGGGTGTAAAAAAGTGCCACACATGTGGTACCGCTGTACTCAGGAGAAGTAGTATAATGCGTTTTGGGGTGTATTTTTACACATACCCATGCTAAGTGGGAGAAATATCTCTGTAAATGACAATTGTTTGATTTTTTTACACACAATTGTCCATTTACATAGAAATTTCTCCCACCCAGCATGGGTATGTGTAAAAATACACCCCAAAACACATTATACTACTTTTCCTGAGTACGGCGGTACCACATGTGTGACACTTTTTTGCAGCCTAGGTGCGCTAAGGGGCCCAACGTCCTATTCACAGGTCATTTTGAAGCATTTGTTTTCTAGACTACTCCTCGCGGTTTAGGGCCCCTAAAATGCCAGGGCAGTATAGGAACCCCACAAGTGACCCCATTTTAGAAAGAAGACACCCCAAGGTATTCCGTTAGGTGTATGGCGAGTTCATAGAAGATTTTATTTTTTGTCACAAGTTAGTGAAAAATGACACTTTGTGAAAAAAAACCAATAAAAATTAATTTCCGCTAACTTTTGACAAAAAATTAAATCTTCTATGAACTCGTCATACACCTAACATAATACCTTGGGGTGTCTTTTTTTTCTAAAATGGGGTCACTTGTGGGGTTCCTATACCGCCCTGGCATTTTACAGGCCCAAAACCGTGAGTAGTCTGGAAACCAAATGTCTCAAAATGACTGTTCAGGGGTATAAGCATCTGCAAATTTTGATGACAGGTGGTCTATGAGGGGGCGAATTTTGTGGAACCGGTCATAAGCAGGGTGGCCTTTTAGATGACAGGTTGTATTAGGCCTGATCTGATGGATAGGAGTGCTAGGGGGGTGACAGGAGGTGATTGATGGGTGTCTCAGGGGGTGGTTAGAGGGGAAAATAGATGCAATCCATGCACTGGGGAGGTGATCGGAAGGGGGTCTGAGGGTTTGGCCGAGTGATCAGGAGCCCACACGGGGCAAATTGGGGCCTGATCTGATGGGTAGGTGTGCTAGGGGGTGACAGGAGGTGATTGATGGGTGTCTCAAGGTGTGATTAGAGGGGGGAATGGATGCAAGCAATGCACTGGCGAGGTGATCAGGGCTGGGGTCTGAGGGCATTCTGAGGGTGTGGGCGGGTGATTGAGTGCCCTAGGGGCAGATAGGGGTCTAATCTGATAGGTAGCAGTGACAGGGGGTGATTGATGGGTAATTAGTGGGTGTTTAGGGTAGAGAATAGATGGAAACACTGCGCTTGGGTGGTGATCTGATGTCGGATCTGCGGGCGATCTATTGGTGTGGGTGGGTGATCAGTTTGCCCGCAAGGGGCAGGTTAGGGGCTGATTGATGGGTGGCAGTGACAGGGGGTGATTGATGGGTGGCAGTGACAGGGGGTGATTGATGGGTGGCAGTGACAGGGGGTGATTGATGGGTGATTGATAGGTGATTGACAGGTAATCAGTGGGTTATTACAGGGGAGAACAGATGTAAATATTGCACTGGCGAATTGATAAGGGGGGGTCTGAGGGCAATCTGAGCGTGTAGGCGGGCGATTGGGTGCCCGCAAGGGGCAGATTAGGGTCTGATCTGATAGGTAACAGTGACAGGTGGTGATAGGGAGTGATTGATGGGTAATTAGTGGGTGTTTAGAGGAGAGAATAGATGGAAACACTGCGCTTGGGTGGTGATCTGATGTCGGATCTGCGGGCGATCTATTGGTGTGGGTGGGTGATCAGATTGCCCGCAAGGGGCAGGTTAGGGGCTGATTGTTGGGTGGCAGTGACAGGGGGTGATTGATGGGTGATAGGTGATTGGCAGGTGATTGACAGGTGATCAGTGGGTTATTACAGGGAAGGACAGATGTAATTAATGCACTGGCGAATTGATAAGGGGGGGGGGGGGTCTGAGGGCAATCTGAGCGTGTGGGCGGGTGATTGGGTGCCCGCAAGGGGCAGATTAGGGTCTGATCTGATAGGTAACAGTGACAGGTGGTGATAGGGGGTGATTGATGGGTAATTAGTGGGTGTTTAGAGAAGATAACAGATGTAAACGATACATTTGGGAGGTAATCTGACGGCGGGTTTGCGGGCGATCTAATGGTGTGGGTGGGTGATCAGATTGCCCGCAAGGGGCAGGTTAGGGGCTGATTGATGGGTGGCAGTGACAGGGGGTGACAGGGGGTGATTGATGGGTGATAGGTGATTGGCAGGTGATTGACAGGTGATCAGTGGGTTATTACAGGGAAGAACAGATGTAATTAATGCACTGGTGAATTGATAAGGGGGGGTCAGAGGGCAATTTGAGCGTGTGGGCGGGTGATTGGGTGCCCGCAAGGGGCAGATTAGGGTCTGATCTGATAGGTAAAAGTGACAAGTGGTGATAGGGGGTGATTGATGGGTGATTGATGGGTAATTAGTGGGTGTTTAGAGGAGAGAATAGATGTAAACAATGGATTTGGGAGGTGATCTGATGTCGGATCTGTGGGCGATCTATTGGTGTGGGGGGGTGATCAGATTGCCCGCAAGGGGCAGGTTAGGGGCTGATTGATGGGTGGCAGTGACAGGGGGTGATTGACGGGTGATTGATGGGTGATTGACGGGTGATTGACAGGTGATTGACAGGTGATTGACAGGTGATCAGGGGGATAGATGCATACAGTAAACAGGGGGGGGTGGTCTGGGGGGGGGGGGTCTGGGGAGAATCTGAGGGGTGGGGGGTGATCAGGAGGGGGCAGGGAGCAGGGGGGGGGGATAAAAAAAAAATAGCGTTGACAGATAGTGACAGGGAGTGATTGATGGGTGATTAGGGGGGTGATTGGGTGCAAACAGGGGTCTGGGGGGTGGGCAGGGGGGGGTCTGATGGGTGCTGTGGGCGATCTGGGGCAGGGGGGGGAGAAATCAGTGTGCTTGGGTGCAGACTAGGGTGGCTGCAGCCTGCCCTGGTGGTCCCTCGGACACTGGGACCACCAGGGCAGGAGGCAGCATGTATAATACACTTTGTAAACATTACAAAGTGTATTATACACTTTGTATGCGGCGATCGCGGGGTTAACATCCCGCCGGCGCTTCCGTATAGCCGGCGGGATGTTGCGGCGAGCGAACGGTGACAGGCGCCGGCGGAGGATCGCGTCACGGATGACGCGATCGCTCCGCCCATGCCCTTAAATGGACCGCCGCCTCTGTGGGTGAGGCCGTCCTGCAGGGCTCCACTTCCCCGCCGCCCCTGTGTAGTGGGCGGTCGGGAAGTGGTTAAGCGACTCCAAATGTTTCTCCCATTCATTAAATGTATATATGTCTTAATTCCAAATGTTAATATCAAGACAAACCACTAGTTGGACTTTATGGACAAATGTCTTTTTTCAACCAAACTAACTATGTAGTGATGGTAGAAAGGACCAGTGTGGTTTGAATTCTAAAATGTCATCTTTTGCTTATTAATTTTTAGTAGTATGTGTGACAAGGGTGTGATTAGAGGTGTAGCAGGGGCGTGTCTTAATGTGTCCCTCTTTCTCATCTCAAAACGTTGGGAGGTATAAGTATGCATGCACTTTAAAAACTTGGCCAGATTGTGGCACCCAAAGGAATGGGACATTCCACAGGTCACAGTACCCAGTGTTTTCACTAACCAGTCAGCTAGTAATTGAAGACAGAAGCCTTGTCATTTCATAAATAGCTCAATAAGTGGGCTCAGTATGCTCAAGTTAGGTTTATAGGTTATCGTCAAATTGCTTCAGAGCAGGGCAATTGGTCAAACGTTAATTTGCAGCTCCTTTTCTTATTCTGATCGTTTTCCTTCCTTCAAAAAGGAATAATGTTTGTTTATTTTGCATTCGTTGTGTTTGTTACATATACTTTGAATCTATGACAAATAACATTATTTCCCTTTATAGGAAATCTTTATTTGGAAACAGTCATTTTTGCTGACCTATGGAATTCCTAGAGTTACTAGAACAAAATAATTCCATCACACTTTGAAGTTAACATTCACAAAGCTGCTAGTTATTAAGCTTCTGACATAAAGGCAGTTATATATTTTGTTGATATGATGTTCCCTTCAATACTTACAAAAATAGACAGAAAACACATCAAAATATATGTCTGTCATTGCAAATTAAACTGTAGTAAAAATAGACAAAAATACAAAAAGATTTTGAAATGTGATTCAGCTTAGGCTGGTTCCTTTGTAGAGCCGCCCACAACACAGCCCGTTTAGTTTATGGTTGGTCTGCTTAAGAGTAACATCAGATCTCTCCAAGACTAACTCAGGCTTCACCTATGTGCAGTTTGTAAAGCAAAACACTTTTACGCCTGAGACACCTAAAGATGTAAGGTCCCTTTAGTCGTGTCTCCATTTAAAGGGACAACTTGGTATACTAAACCTGAACCACATTGTGGGAATTTGTTTGAGTTGAGTGGTGTGCAGTTGCATGGTTTGAGTCTTGAGAATTTACATGTAGTGATTGCAGGTGAGTTGTCTGTCCTCGGTAGAGGTAAGGCTTGCAGTAAGGGGGTGTGATCTTTTCCTGTGGCCCTGAAAGCTCTCTTTACTTTTAAACTGCATGCAGCCCACAGGCCTTTGCTGCCGCATTGCATATATCAATGTTCGTGATCAACTTGCATCTCTGCTCTGCTTCCTCCTTCCCTCCCCTGTAATCCCATTACAATAGGACTACAGAAAAAATGTCTTCCGTAGTTTGCATTCAAAAGATATATTTTTCACAGTGTATACTCCAGGTGCTTTTCTTTGTAGTCCTATAAGTGATATGAGAATACAGAACAAGGCCATAGAAGTCCCAGGTGAGGAAGAGTGGAGGCAGAACTGGTAAGTAAAGGAAGTGAAGGAAAGAAGAGGCGGAGACAGGAACAGGAGGCGGCAAAGTGGGAGCACAGATGGAGAGAAGGAGTACATATGAGGAAAGGAGGCAAAAAGGGGGCACATGGGGAGATGGAGGTACATTGGGGACACAGAGAGACATGTGGGAGCACAGGGTGACAGGAAGAGGCACAGAGGGAAGAGGGACATGAGGAGACATGGGGACTGGAGGGGGCAAGGGAGAAAGGATGCACAAAGGAGACACAAAAGACAAGAGAGAGCACAGAGGGAGCACATGGTGACAGAGGGATGCACAAAAGGGCACAGAGAGGCACAGGGAAACAGTAGGAGGCACAGGAGGACATGAGGAGAACACACAGAAAGACAGGAGAAGACACAGAGGGGACATAAGAGTACATGAGAAGGCAGACAGGGACAGTAGGAAACACAGAAGAACATGAGGAGAAGGCACAGAAAGACAGGAACCTACACAGAGGGGGCAAAGGACATGAGAAGGTACAGATAGGGCACTCACAAACTGACAGGAGGACAGAGACAGACTCTAGTGGCTCTAGAGGGGCACAGTGGGACACTGGAGTCGCAGGGAGATAGAGGTGGCATAGATGAGCATACTGGAGGCACAAAGGGCACGGTGTTCAACCTACAAATTCAGCTTAAGAAGGAAGATATAGTCTCTATCTAAGTTGCTACCTGGGGACTTCCTGTATGATTGACATGGCGCACCAAGAGGAAATAAGAAAACATTGTGTTCAATTTCACAAGTTTGCCCCTATCAATTTCAATAACGGCGATTTAGACCCTTGGTCTAAAAAGTTTGGACACCTAGGCCAACAGCTTTAGTGATGATATTGGTGTTGTTGCTTGCTCAGAACATTGAGCCACAAGGGTTAATGTGTGCTAGCATTCATTCCATTGTAGATGTGCTAAGGACTAAGAAGATGGAGCTGTGATAATTGTTTGCCACACACACAACAGACAATTTTGGTTGACCAATTTAACCCAGAATTCATTATTTACGGACACCATTAAAGTATTGAAAGGGAAGGGTGCTGCCCTATGTTTGGCCTTTGAAATACTATCAGCTGGTTGCCTGTCCTGCTCATCTTTTTGGTTCAGTAGTGCCCGAATCACACACCTATAAAAAAAAAGCATGGAACTAGTATACGGCCAGGCAATATGAATGGTTTTAAAAGTCAATACATATGCCAGCCTTTATATCCCTATCGCTATGGGGTCACTTTAAGTAAAAAAAAGACACTTCTAAGTCAGACTTTAGCCACTGATGCTACACATAAGTGTTACATTAAACAAAGCCCTATATGCAACTTTACACAGAATAGCACACTATTTATAAGCTTATGTGCTTCTGATTTTGGGTAGGCTTTCATATGATTCTGGGAGCCCTCCCACTGTGTTTCTGATCTGTACATTGATCTGTACTTCAGCCAGCTACCACCCTTGGAAATCTGATCTTTCTGTCACTGGTGGGGCAATCTCAGGGGTATTGACCTAGTGCCTACCAGGCAGCAAAATAATCTGTCAACCACATGAGGTGGTGACCCAAGCATCCCTGGCCTTACTTCAAATTTCAGCCTGTGAGGCAAGGAGACTCTGGACTCACTCTGGAAGTCTTCTAAAACAGGATACTGTGCTTGGCTCACAAGGCTGGAGCTGGAATGAGGTTGTGATGGGGAGCCCCTTTAGGGTTTGGGTTGCAGGCCTAGGGAAGGGGATGTGGTGTGCGTTGAGTCTTATCTCAGTTTCTCTCTCTTTCTCTATCATTCTCCTAACCAACATTTGTTGTGATACTATCGACAAGTTTGGAGGCCTTACCTTGCCTTATTTAAGTCCCAAAGTTCCCACTTTAGAAATATGGAATTCGGACGATATCTATAGAGCTAACTGAACAGGATCTATGAATCATGATAAGGATAATTAACAACTTGAAATGCACCTGGGATTTTCAAATGACACCTACACTGAAGCACTTACAAGATGTGACCATATATGTGAGGCCAAGCTTCAGTAAAAGCAGGTAAGTCTCACTTTTGCTATAATAAGTTATTACCACACAGTTTTATACCCTTTCCACAGAGATGTCTAAAATGTAACTTTCATAGAGGGGAATGAAGTTCGACACACACAAGCAATAGAACACAGCAATACATGCATGCAGCTACATTTAAGTCGTCAGCAGGTGCTCGTCAGCCAATCAGGATGCACTGTCATACACCCTTTACCTGCCATACCACATATAGCAGCCATTAGCATTCAGGTGGGAGGCTTCAGTTGGACGCAAATCGCAAGATTGCGTCGCTAGCAGGACCGCCCCGTGCAGGCATTCCTCCCACAGGGGTCCCTCCCTAACCGCTCACCTGTCTGCCATGTCCTAGAGCTGAAAAAAAAGTTTAAAAACACACGATTGGTTCGCACGATGGCCAGGGGCCCCGGACCTCTCTCACTGGCCGGGGCCCCAAGGTCAATGCGCGATACCTGGAGGGGAGTGCAGGTGGGCCCGGACCTCTCACACCCAGGCTCTGGACCTCTCACATCCAGAAAACCCACCAACACTGTCTCCATACTGAATGCTAAATTCAACACACACAAGCAATAGAACACAGCAATACATGCATGCAGCTACATTTAAGTTGTCAGCAGGTGCTCGTCAGCCAATCAGGATGCACTGTCATACACCCTTTACCTGCCATACCACATCTAGCAGCCATTAGCATTCAGGTGGGAGGCTTCAGTTGGACGCAAATCGCAAGATTGCGTCGCTAGCAGGACCGCCCCGTGCAGGCATTCCTCCCACAGGGGAATGAAGTTCACAGAGCCCTTTGAGTGAGGCTATATAAATCCTTACACCGTAGGTAAGCCCTCTTTCCCAGATTGTATCTTATCTAAACACACATCATCCCCCCAAAAACATGTTTCACCCCGTAAAAGATAGGGGCTTTGTCAGGGGTACTATAAAAAGTGCTAGAGTGCTAAAAGTGCTATACAGACAATAAAAATACATTAGACATGGAAAACAAAAAACAGGATGCATGTCATAGCCTCACGGCTATTATGCCTGTGTATGTGAATTTCCTTCCCCTCTCCCAGTTACGTTATGGGAACAGTTTTACAGACTTAACACTTTTAAAACTATTTATTAGAAGTTATGTTTTAGATATCTCTGTCGGGTATACAACTGTGTGTTTATTACTGAATCAGTAGTGTTTGTTCTTCCAGTATTGCTCAGTTGGTGGAGTTTACAATGAGACTGGATTATTTTTGTACGTCTATTCTACACATTTTCTGTTTTTCCCAACAGCAACCCATCAAACTATTATTTTCCATTACAGGCTTGAATCTGATGTGTTGCTAAGCAACAGTGCAGGCTATTCGTAATAAAGACACTTTGATGAATAGTTTCAAATGTGGGGAAGCATCTAATTCAAATGAAAAGTGTGTTGGTGGTTGGTGATGTCATTAGCCTCGGGCCCAGTGGAGGACAGTTATGTTCCTGCTAACATGTCTTCACAGTATATAGCAAAAGGACAGTTAGAAACGTGAATGCATCCATTTTACTGATACTCACAGGCAGAGGATCAGTGCAAGAAATAAATGCACTTTGTTAAAAGAATTAATTCCACAGAAAAGAGCTGCATGCAATTAGACTTTTGGTGGCGAGTACTGCAGCTGGTATTGAACATACACTCTATATCGTATATTTTAGTTGCTTTAGTGAAACTTGGGAATACTGTACATTGGATTCTATTACTTAAAAGCATTGCAGAACACTTAGAATCTTCTTGGCACAGAAGCTTTTGAAATGAGTGATGGGGAAATCGCAATATACTTAGAATTACACTGAGATATTCCTGGAAATTCTCAAATCTGACAATGAATTAAAATGTATTACTTGTGATTCATGCGTGCCCCTGAAACTGCACGTAAGAAACAGAACAGATAGTACATCTCAGCCATTTGTTACTGAACAGCAGGGAGTTAAAAAAAATATATGCCTTTGTGGAAAAAAAATTCCATGACCTTCAGAGCAGTGAGGAGTACACCGATTGCCTAAACTGGCATTCAGATCAGGCAGAAATGACCTTCAGCAAGCATTTTTCTAATGCTGTATAAATGATCTGTTCATTATTTGATAAAGAGGTCCTTTAGACATCTTACAAGCTCATCATGGGAAGATATAAATTGTGATTGACAATGAGTAGATGAGTGTAGGATCAAATGGTGAATGGTGATTCCATTTTAAGAACTAACAGTGATTGTCAGGAAATTTTGGTTTTTTTATGGCATCTACAGGGATCTGAATCCACACTCTTTAATTGTTATCAATCAGTGATGTACAGCTGTTACTCTGTTAATTTACACTTTCTTACCTATTTGGGTAATCTATGCGCTGAGCTATGTGGGCTTGGTTTTCATGTAAAGGAGCCCTGGGTGAACATCAAATTTGTGCACCCCTCCCCCTCCACTATACAAAACATAACGAGGCTGCATGTCCTCCAAATCACAAAAAAATATCATATCCTTCAAATAGCACAGTTAAGTAGCATGTCCTAACTCATGTCGCCTGTGTAATTAGGCTGGCATATCCTGCAAATAAAACAAGTAGCATATTGATCTCCAATTAATACAGTTATGCCCCAAAATAACACAGCTGAGAAACCCACCCTCTCATAAAACAGCAAAGGCGTCATATCCCCCTTCATAACAGAGGCAGCATGTACCACATATTATACTGCTAGCAGCATGCCTCTAAAATAACAAAATAAAGCAAGCAAGCGCCTCACATAGTCCTGCAAGGTAGCAGTGTGCCCCGAATAACATCCCCAACAGACCACTTAAGAATAGCCATCATAAAACTCATCTGTGTCATATTTGATTATAGTAAGGATTGCTGCCGAGTGATTGAAATAGCAGTTCTGCAGTGTAGATGTATCTGCAGTGATACTCCAGGTTCCTCCCACATCCCAAAAGCATACTGATAACCTTTTTGGTCCCCAAAACTGCCCTTAGAGCTTGTGATAGAAATTAATACTGAGACCTTTAAAAGATCATGTTGGCTGGAAATATAAAGTGTTTCAATGTCATTGGTTAAGGTCAGGTGTGGGTTGGAGGGGGATTGTCATTATTGGTATCAGTAGTGGAGGGAAACACAAAAACCCCAACAGAAACATTCCTGTATAACTACATTATGAGAAGATAGACAATCGCATAGCAATGTCTGGCACCGGCACCCAGGCCTCTTCCCACTTTCCACTGCATTCAAATGTAAACAGGGGCCACTTGTCAATTAAAAGAAAAACAGTCAAATGGCAAGAATACGATTTTACGGTTGGTTTATGGTTAGCACAGGGAGGTGCCAGGGTGGCTGGAAGGGGGGAAGGGCACAGCCTATTTGATGCCAAAAGTTTGGCAAAATAATAAATGTACCTATCTCTGTTTAACTGGGACCATATATTAATATACATAGCTAAACAAAGACAAATGCGTGACGTTAGTCTACGGTTAATTTAAAGTCAATTAACTGTGTGTTTTCTGTGAACTCCGAGCGATACTGTCTCATACACCACCTGTTTCTTCTTTGTGGACTCTTCAAAAACGATGCAATAAAACCAGTAGTTATTCAAAGTGTGAACCTTTGAAGTTATTAACAGTGTATTATAGATTAGCTCCTGAAAGCCGTGAGCCCTGCTGTGGTTAAATAAGGGAGTAGACTGTTGGCTTTAGTTTACTGAATTATAGCACTGGATTGTGCTACATGAAAAGTGATTTCCAGCTTCCTGCTTTGACCCATGCAGCTCAATAAATGATTTTTTTCATCGTTTCTCAAGCTCACCCCTTTACAAGCCATAGAAAAGCCTTCCTCTAAGAAACCAGATTCTATTGTAAATATAACAAAACCAGGAATAGTAGGGAAGAATTGTTTGCTTTACAGATGGCTGGCTAGGCACATATTATTTTGCTTTCTTTCGTGTTTCTCCTTTTTATGGAATCAGAAAAATTCAAAGAATAATGCAGAGAGAGTATTTTGCAAGCAATATGTAACAAAAAATATTTTGGTTGTATTGTACAGTCGAGGACACATTTATTGGCACCTCCCTGCAAAGAAAAAAAGAACTAACAGCGGACGGAAATAACTGGAAACTGACAAAAGCAACTGGCACCCACCGTTGTTTATTCCCTATTTAACCACTTGTTGCTGGCAGTACAGTATTTCACGTTCTCTCTGCCACCAGAAGGACGTGAATGTTACACTGTAATGCCAATGTGCACAGTGTGTGTTAGTGCACCTGTGCTCATCGCCCCAGGCAACAGTTAGTGCATGAACTAGGGTGTTTTTTGCTTTATATAAGCCTTTTATTCCCCTGTTTACCATTACACACATTTTTATTATTGCCTTGCAAGGAGGAAAAAAGTACATAATGTGGAAGAATAAAATTGAGATAAATAGCCACATTTAATTTGTATTTTTTATACAGTGCAACTTATTTTAACCACTTCACCATGAAGGGTTTATCCCCTTAAAAAACCAGAGCAATTTGCACCTGTCAGCGCTCCTTCCATTCATTTGCCTATAACTTTATTACTACTTATCACAACGAAACAATCTATATCTTGTTTTTTTTTTCGCCACCATTAGGTTTTCTTTGGGGGGTACTTTTTGCTACGAATTATTTTTCTATAAAAGTGTTTTAACAGGAAAAATAAGAAAAAAATGGGAAAAAAATCATTATTTCTCAGTTTTCGGCCATACAGCCATATCAATCCCTGCCATGTACTGATGAGGACCAAAAGTCCGAAACAGGCTGTCTACATGTGGGGTTAATGTGGCTCTGTAATATTTAAAGCTGTAGGCTTGCTATACACCAGCGGTTTTGGATGCTTGCCAGGCTTACAAGGGCAAAGAGATAATTTGCATATTCAGTAGTGGTGCATTGTGGGTAATGACAAATGTTCACTTATAGCTGAATAATTGCAAGTTTCCTTCTGTTTTAAGAAGGCAAATTTCACCAAGCATTGCTTATTAGTAGGAGGGCTTTTTGGTCTCTTTTATTCCCCTATACATTCCTAATGGTTTGGATCACCCCGAGCTGCTTGGTTACTCTGTTAAAATAATACTTGCTAACGTAATTAAAACCAACACATTTTATTTGTCCTAGTTATTGCAACATTTAACATTTTTCCCTAGTACGATGTTTTATTTGCCAATATTTTATTTGGAAATAAAGGTGCATTTTTGCAGTTTTGCGTGCATCTCTAATTACAAACCATAATTTATAAAGTAATAGTAATATACCATCTTTGTATACATATTAAAAAGTTCAGTCTCTCAAATAACTATTTATGTTTTTTTTTTAATTTGTACGTTTAAAAAAAAATGGTAACTATTGGGGAGTGTGGGAGATCAGGGGTTAATTTAATATGTAAAGATAAGTTAGTAATAGGTCCTTTTTTGAAAAAAAAAAAGTAGATGTAATTTTACTATTTGGCCACACTTCCTTATGCGTAGTATTACTACGCAAGCACCCACGCAAGCAGGAAGCAATGCGTGGGCAGGTTTTGTGAATGACGGCACCGTCTCATAGACAGCTGCGGTCGTTTACACGGGGACTTAGATCAATGGATGGGAACTGTGTTCCCATTCATTGATCTAGCGGCTAATGACCGGAGGTGATAGTGGTCCTTGAACTCAAAAACAGTAAGCCAGATGTGGGACCATGTCAGTTTAGTGGTACATGCAATCCAAAGGTAATATGTATACTGCCCTCTCTGAAGCCCTGTGGAAAGATGGCAGCCCCAGCCAGCCTTTGGTTCTCAGAATTTTGCTCTGTCAGTGATGGATTCTCTGCAACTCCAACACTAATCAGAAGTCCCTGCTGTCTCTATTCATTGGTTTTAGTTAGTATCTATCTGTTCTCAGAGGTGGACTGTGTCTCCCCAGCGGATTGCTGTCCGCTGCTTTGTCACTTCTCAATTGCCTCTAATTAGCTGTATTCTATTTAACTACATTTCCTCTCCTCTGTAATCGGCTAACAGTCTTCACATTAACTGCTCTGCCCTAACCCCTTTTCCTTTCTGCACAGCTGTGTCACCTCACATCACAGCACTTCTCTTCCAGGTGTGCTTTTCTATGTTCAGCGTCACTGTTTTTGAATATGCTGCCTCACTCTCTAATCTGCATTTCCTCAGGACCCTCTTTCTTAGCTGATTCAACTACTTGGAGACCGCCTAACGCCAATTGGCGTCAAGTCCTGGGGCTGCAGTTTCCCAGGGAACGGCCACACGATCGTTCCCTGCCACTTCACGGAACGAAAGGGGAAAGAAATCCCCTTTGTTTACATCCGTACAACCTCTGATTGGCCAGGGATCACCGTCCTCTCATAGGCTGATGCTTATGAGAAGCGGAACAGGACGGATCGCCATCCTGTTCCAATTCAGAACACGGAGGGGAGGAGGGGAGGGGAGGGAGGAGGGAGAGAGAGCCTCATAGAGGCTAGGAAAGAAAGAAAACAAAAACGGCCACAGCGATCGGACACCTCAGGCGGCATGTCCCCTTAAGGACAAAAAAGGAGGTGAGTCCGATCACTGGGCTCCATAGCTGGGCTGTGCAGGAGGCTGAAAAGGCTGCACAGCCCAGCTTAACAAAAAACAGCCTGGTCGTTCGGGGGGGGGGGGGGGGGGTTGGGGGTAACACTGTGGTCGTCAAGTGGTTTGACCTTTTTTCCTCACAGACAGCTGATTTTTCTTTTGTCTTGCCAACTTTCTGTCCCACACTCTCAGGGTATTGTCTCTACAGCCATCCTGTCATGGAGGTGTTTTTCTAGCCAAATACTCCTCTTATGTGCTGATGTCCATGTAGTCAGCCCCTCTCTATCTCTAGGGATGTCTCTCACTTCCAGCAGCCTCATCTTTTTTACCACTCCTCTCATCAGCATCTTTCCTCACACAGCTAAGTAGTCTGTTTACTACCTCACCAACTGTCTCAGCTATTTAACTGCCAAAACTATCACCTGTTTCCTCAGCCAATCCCAATCCCGTGCCTTGTTGCTAGGTCACTGCAATGTTTTCCAGTCCACCTTGGCTCTGTGTACTGGTTGCTATGATCCCCAGATGATGCTCGGACTGTACAGCTGAGCATCTCTTAAATCCCAACGGAGCTGCCAACCAGATTAATGTGAGTAAATGAGAAAAGAAAATGAAACACAAATGACAAATAAATCTTTGGCAGGGGCTCCATATGCCCCACATTCTCAGTGTAATCACCTCTGACTATGTATTTCTTACATTTCTTTTTTTCAGGTTTTTGACAGGTTTTCTTCAATGGAGTAAAAAAATGTGCAGTTTAAAAACATAACAGCTAAGCAGAATACATCTTTCAGTCATTCTGATCTGACCTATATAAAAAGTAATCTGATCCACTGATGTGGGTTGCTGCACTCACATCACGCCAACAGTGCTCTTTGCCCTGCTTATTAAGACCAACTCTGTACAGAAAGAATTCCTCTGATACTATTTTAAGATTAAGAAATAATAAATGTCTTTCACATTGCAGTGCTAGATGCCAAAAAGCAGAGATTCTGATGGTTTGTTAGCAGCAGGGCCGGTTCAAGTAACAATTGGGCCCTAGGGCAAAATTAGCGTGGGGGGCCCCCCAACAGACACCCCCCGACCAAAAAGCGTCATTAGAGGCCCTTTGTTGCAGCTAAATTTCCCTCCTGGGCCCCTGAGCTGGCTGCTGACCCTCCCCCAATCACCTCCCAACTTAACAGACTCTGCAGAATCCTTGGGGAGCAACAGTTAAGATGGGGAGGGACAACTTGGGGGCCCCTACAGGCTCTGGGGCAATTGCCCATTTTTTCCTATGGTAGCTCCGGCCCTGGTTAGCAGGGGTGTATCTGGGTAATATAGCAGCTATAGCGGCAAACACTGAAATTGTGCCTCAATGATCCCCTAGATATTAGAATTAAGTAGCCATGTATTAATTCCCCTGTGTCTCTGTGTCCGCGCATTTGCGCTGCTGCGCATGTGCCGCACGGACAGCCGTTGGGACAGGAGGAGGATGGGCCAGGGCGGGCGTGTGTGTGTGCCCACGCGTGGAGTGCGTGCGCATGTGCTGACATGCGGCGGTGACAGACCTAGAGCCCGTTTTTAAACCGGCTTAGGTCAACTAGTTATAGTAATATAGAAATAGCCACATTATTCCAGATTAAAGAATCAAGTAGTCACCTGCCCCCAGATTAAAGACTCAAGTAGTCACTTGCCCTCCAGATAATTTATCAAGTAGTCACATAATTACATATCAAAGTAAATATCCAAGTACACCCTATATACATAAATTAAGAAGCCATGTTCCCCAGATAACAACATTAATCTGATCTGAGGTGTGAGTGACAGGGAGGCATGGGGGTGGTGGCGCAGCACAGGAGCAGGCATGGTGGTGCAGCACAGGGGCAGGCTATGATGCCCATGGCACGAGCCATGTCTGTGCACCTCTAGATACGCCACTGTTTGTTAGCTCTGCAAGTATCTGTACAAAGCAAAAAAGAGAATGATCTGCAGCAGAAACTGGACTGTGTGCACAAGCCTATAATAACGAACAGGTTAAGCTCCCAGAAATTAGGCTAAAAAAGGTAGCACCACTGTTTGCATCATAAAAATAGGTATCTTTATTTATGAATGATAGATCATGACATAATATAACACATAAAAACACTGAAAAGTCAATCAAGTATGTTCCCCAGAGTGCATAATTTATATTTCATTTAGTATAATAACACTTCATGCATGAAAATCATTAATGCATATAAAAGATTATCCTTGTGTCTCCTAGAAAGGACCCCACTCGGATTGAGATTAAATATATTATGTGCAAAAAAATGCAAAAACCGGTCTGTGCCAAAACCTACAAGAAACTGCACCAACGGTAGGGAGAAGAAGTGCCAGTACTGATCATAATTATCTGCGTGGAATCAGCATATACAGTAGATATCTAATACACAGGAAAGTGCAATTGCACCAGTAATATATTAGATGAGAAAATATAATACTTACCCCAAAGAGATTGCACAGAATCCCGGTCAAAAGAGGTGATCCGCAGTGCTGCAGGTTAACTAAGGAAGATTATGTGGCTGCCTGGTAATCTTCCCCGGCTTAACCTGGAGCACAGAAGATACTTTCCTATTTCCCAGGATAAAATAAATCTTGTGTATGGGAGCAAAACGTAATCCCACCTACGATTCTATGAATACCACAGTTTATATTAGTCATAAGTCTATCCCTTGCTTTAAAAAAGATCTTCTGCCTTCAATTTTTGCTGGTGCCAACATTTCGTAATTCAATATCTGGAAAAACTGGACTGTGTTAATAAATCAATCTGAATACACACACAGATTTATTGAGGGCAGTGCGTAACACATTTGTCCTATTTTACTATAGACAGGAAAGACTAACTGGAAATTAGAGATGGCCCGAACGGTTCGCCGGCGAACGGTTCCCGGCGAGCTTCGGTGGTTCGCGTTCGCGGAGAGCCGCAAACTTTTCCGAAAGTTCGATTCGCCCCCATAGTGTATCACCAGGGTCAACTTTGACCCTCTACATCACAGCCAGCAGGCACATTGTAGCCAAGCAGGCTACACTCCCTCCTGGAGCCTCACCCCCCTCCCCCCCCCCCCCCCCTTATAAAAGGCAGGCAGCGTCAGGCATTGGACTCACTCGTGTGCCTGCAGTAATTAGAGAAGGGAGAGCTGCTGTGCAGAGACCTATAGAAAAAGCTTAGTTAGGCTCTTGTAGGCTTCTTAGCTTGCTCCTTGCTGATTCTTATTGCTAAAAAAAAAGCACCCCTCAACAGCTCTTTTGAGAGCTAATCTTGTTCTTGTGATTTTTTTTTTTTTTGTGTGGCCCACTTGCATTATATACAGCCCTGTCAGTCAGTCACAGCTGGCCTTTGGCCCCTTGGTGGTATAATTACTACTGTGCCCGGTGCACATTATAATACCCATCACTGCATATACCTACCTGTTGTTAACAGTGCACCCACCTACCTACGTGAACGCACACAGTGTTACTGTGCCTGTCCGGTACCTGTCTGTGAGTGACCGGTGCACATTGTAATACCCATCACTGGATATACCTACCTGTTGTTCACTTCAGTGCACCCACCTACCTACGTGAGTGCAGTGCACGCAGTGTCACTGTGCCTGTCCGGTTCCTGTCTGTGTGTGACCGGTGCACATTGTAATACCCATCACTGCATATACCTACCTGTTGTTCACAGTGCACCCACCTACCTACATGAGCGCACAAAGTGTCACTGTGCCTGTCAGGTACCTGTCTGTGTGTGACAGGTGCACATTGTAATACCCATCCATCACTGCATATACCTACCTGTTGTTCACTTCAGTGCACCCACCTACCTACGTGAGTGCAGTGCACGCAGTGTCACTGTGCCTGTCCGGTTCCTGTCTGTGTGTGACCGGTGCACATTGTAATACCCATCACTGCATATACCTACCTGTTGTTCACAGTGCACTTACCTACCTACATGAGCGCACGAAGTGTCACTGTGCCGGTCAGGTACCTGTCTGTGTGTGACAGGTGCACATTGTAATTCCCATCCATCACTGCATATACCTACCTGTTGTTCACTTCAGTGCACCCACCTACCTACGTGAGCACACGCAGTGTCACTGTGCCTGTCCGGTACCTGTCTGTGAGTGGCAGGTGAACATTGTAATACCCATCACTGCATATACCTACCTGTTGTTCAATTCAGTGCACCCACCTACCTACATGAGCGCACGCAGTGTGATATTTAATACCACCAGTCACTGTACCTGTTCACGGTACGTGTGTGTAACAGGTGCACATTTGTAATACCCATCACTGCGTATACCTACCTGTTGTGTTCAGTGCACACACCTACCTATGTGAGTGCACGCAGTGTGATATACTACTCCATGCATACCTGTTAACTGCACCTGTGTGACTGCATATTGTATTAGTCAAGTCAGTGCATACCTTTTATTTCATCCCCCCCCGATATGGACAAGGAGACGAGTTCCTGAAAGAAGCAGGGGGAGCTTGTTGTCAGAAACAGCTGGTGGCAGTGTCCGGCGCCATGTATCGCCACCTATGTACAGCCAGCCAACATGCCCTTCAACGTCAGCTGCTGATGCCACCATAGTGCCATCACTCCAGGGGGGCTCAGTGGTTTGGAAATTTTTTAATGTGTCTGCCTCAGATCAGAGCAATGCCATCTGTACTCTCTGCCTCCAAAAATGGAGCCGTGGAAAGGCCAACACCCACGTAGGGACAACTGCCTTACGAAGGCACATGCAGAAAAAGGAACAAACTGCAATGGGAAGAGCACCTGAGCAAAAGCAGCACACAAAAGAAAAGCCACCCTCCTTCCCCTCTTCCTCCTTCAGGTGCAACATCTTCAGCCGCTTTCTCCCTTGCACCTTCACAGCCACCCTCCTCCATTCCGCCTCTGACTTTGAGCGGTTCCTGCTTCTCTGCCCACAGCAGCCAGGTATCTGTGAAGGAAATCTTTGAGCGGAAGAAGCCAATTTCTGCCAGTCACTCCCTTGACAGCTGGCTTGGCAGAACTGTTAGCTCGCCAGCTGTTACCATACCAGCTGGTGGACTCTGAGGCCTTCTGTAAATTTGTGGCCATTAGAATAAGCGCAGTGGAAGATACCAGGCCGCAATTATTTCTCTAAAAAGGCAATACCCAAACTGTACCCTGAAGTTGAGAGGCAAGTGGTGTCATCTCTGGCACACAGCGTTGGGTCAAGGGTCCACCAGACCACGGATGCCTGGTCATCACTGTCGTCATCCTCCTTGGCTGAGTGGCAGTTCAACTCTACTGGTGCTGCGATCTCCTCTCCAGCTACACAGCCCCAGCTCCCCAGGGCCTATGCTGCATGCCAGGTATGACGGTGTCACGCCATCTTAGACATGTCTTGCCTCAACGTGGAGAGTCACACTGGACCAGCTCTCCTGGCTGCTCTTAATAAACAGGTGGATCAGTGGCTGACCCCGCACCAGCTGGAGATCGGCAACGTGGTGTGTGACAACGGCAGCAATCTGATTTCCCCTTTGAATTTGGGAAAGCTGACACATGTACCCTCCATGGCACATGTGCTGAATCTAGTCATTTAAAGATTTGTGTCAAAATACCCAGGCTTAGAGGACGTCCTGAAGCAGGTCAGGAAGTTGTGTGGGCATTTCATGCGGTCTTACACGGCCATGGCATGCTTTGCCGATATTCAGCGGAGAAACAAGTTGCCAGTGAGACGCCTGATTTGCGATAGCCCGACTCGCTGGAATCCGACCCTCCTTATTTTCTCTCGCCTGCTAGAACAGGAGGAAACCGTCACCCAGTACCTCTACAACTACAGTAGAAGGACACACTCTGGGGAGATGGGGATGTTCTGGCCCAATAACTGGACACTTATGCGAAATTAATGCAGGCTCATGCGGCCGTTTGAGGAGGTGAACAACCTGGTGAGTCGCAGTGAAGGCACCATCAGCGACTTGATCCCGTACGCTTACTTCCTGGAGCGTACCGTGCATAGAGTGGTGGATCAAGCGGTGGAGGAGCGTGAACAGGAACAGTTACAGGAGGAAGCATTGTGGGATCAATTCTCATCAGAACCAGATGTTTCCTCAACACCTGCGGCAGCACAGAGGGGAGAGGAGGAGGAGGTAGAGTCGTGTGGGGAAGAGGAGTCAGACTCAGATAATGAGGAAGGTGTTTCTTTGGAGGAGGAGGATGCGGCGGCAGAAGAACAACCGCAGCAGGCGTCGCTGGGGGCTTGTGCTGCTCAACGTTTCCGTGGTATTGAATATATTGCAATCTGCGCCTATGGGTGGGCAGCAGCTGTTATGGACTAGGTAACCCTCAAACACCTCAAGATAAATTAGTAATAAATGTCCACAGCGCTAAAAGAATTTTAACTTTATTAAAATAGTATAATGGGTATTTTTTCCAATTTTAGGCTCACTATGAAGCACCTTCCCCCATACATCACACCCATACAAGACACACAGCACTCACTCAGCCTCACTGCAGTGAGGTATCCTGAAAAATGATCACATTTTACTGGGATCCCCCTTTTGTGATCACATTTTTCAGGATACCTCAGTGATAGTGAGCCTAAAATTGGAAAAAATACCCATTATACTATTTTAATAAAGTTAAAATTCTTTTAGCGCTGTGGACATTTATTACTAGTTTCCGTGGTATTGTTCGTGGCTGGGGGGTGGAGGAGGACTTACCTGATGTCACTGAGGAAGAGCAAGAGGAGATAGATAGTACGTCTGGATCCAACTTTGTGCAGATGGCATCTTTCATGCTGTCCAGCCTGTTGAGGGACCTCCGTATAAAAAAAAAAATCAAGAAGAGAAAAATACCTCGTGAGATAAATTATGGAAGGGGTATGGCCTGATTGAATACAAATATTTTTATTATAAAAAATACAAAACTTTATTAAACACTTGCAAAACAATACCTTAAAAACATGTACATGACAGCGGAAGGCCCCATAACCCTCAGCATCCCCAAACCCACAGACCCACTAAACCCAATCCCCTCTAAATCCGCAAATCCAAAATTTGGACTAAGTGCACATGAATTGATGAATAGGAGCTGCGCAGCTCAAAAAACAAAAACAGGGGAAAAATTAGTAAAAAAATCAAGGGGAAGGACAATTACTCGGTGGCCACGCTACTAGACCCTTGGCATAAGCACAGAGTGGCGGAGATGTTTCCAAATCACCAGAAGGCAGAAAGGATGCAGCACTTGCAGAACAAGCTGGCAACTATGCTTTACAATGCATTTAAGAGTGATGTCACAGCACAACGCAATAAAGGTACCACTGCCAGTAATCCTTCTCCCATGTCCATGCAGGCAATGACAGGACGCTCCAGCGATCTCATGGTGATGTTGGACATACGGACATTCTTTAGTCCAATGCCTCGTCTTAGCCCTTCCTGATCCACCCCCCATCAACACCTCAACCGGCAGGTAGCCGACTACCTGGCCTTAAAGAGACTCTGAAGCGAGAATAAATCTCGCTTCAGAGCTGATAGCTAGCAGGGGCACGTGTGCCCCTGCTAAACCGCCGCTATCGCGCCGCTAAACGGGGGTCCCTTCACCCCCAAACCCACCCCCGCAATCAATGGTCGTAAATTTAGTCGTGAATTTACTCTTCCTGGAGGCAGGGCTAACGGCTGCAGCCCTGCCTCCAGTCGCGTCTATCAGCGGCGCATCGCCGCCTCTCCCCCGCCCCTCTCAGTGAAGGAAGACTGAGAGGGGCGGGGGAGAGGCGGAGATACGCACTGACAGACGCGCGTGGGGCAGGGCGGTTAGCCCTGCCCCAACCAGGAAGCACTCCCCCGCTGCACTGAGGGGATTTGGGGGTGAAGGGACCCCCGTTAAGCCGCGGGATAGCGGCGTTTTAGCTGGGGCACGCATGCCCCACAGACAGGAATTAGCTGTTTACAGCTGTCTCTAACAGCCAAAACAGCTAGGAGCAGCTACATAACCTGCCCACAGTAACAATGTCACCATGTAATACATGTCAGAATGTGAATCTGGGAGAGGAAAGATTGACTGACTAAATCATTTATACATAATTATGGTAAAAAATGAAGCACTTTTTTTTACTACATTATTTTCACTAAAGTTCCTCTTTAAAGGACACAGGAATATGGAGGCAATCATATTTTCTTTTTAAACAATACACATTGCCTGGCTGCTCTTTTACTCCTCTGCCTTCAATACTTTCAGCCATAGACCCTGACCAAACATGCAGATCAGATATTTCACTCAAGTTTCACTTGATGTGCCACATGCTTGTTTCTGGTGAGTGATTCAGACCCTACTGATGCATGAAAGATCAACAGAATGCCAAGAAACTTGAATTGTTTAAAAGGAAATAAATATGGCAGCCTCCATCAGGGGCAAACGCAGGATTTTAAGGGGGGGATTCCTGAAAGGTCCAGAAGCACTTACAGTATGTCCCCGAGTGCTTCCGAATACAGGTGACTCCATACTGCCCATGCACAAAAGTGCGCTGGCGTATTATGGAGCTGCCTATCTTTGGAAGTACTCAAGGACACGAGTGTTTCTGAGGGCTTCTGGTAGCAGCAAATTTGAACGGGGTACAGCGCTGGAACAACTCCCCGAGAGAGGAACGGGAGATAGACTTAGTTTGGACAATTCAGTGGAATATGCCACATAGTGTCACATAGCGCAAGCAATACCCATATGATGCAGGGATATATGCATCTGCGGAAGATGGCGGCGCTATATAAATACTAAATAATAATATTTTGCCTCACCAGAATTGCACTTTTATTTAGCTTTCTTGTATGACAAGAAGACACAGCCAGCACTAGGGGAAGAGGGAAACAAAGGTGAATGAAGGAGGCTGGTGCACACCAAGAGTGCTTCTGAGCGTTTTTCAAATCAACAGTGATTTGAAAAGCGCTTGACTAATGTTACCCTATAACAGTGTTCTCACAGCAGCGTTGTGACTTTTTCAAAATCGCATGTATACTGCATGTAGCATGTTTTTGAGCGATTCATTCAAAAAAATTGCTCTGAAAATCGCTTCACAAAATCACACTCACAAATTGCTAGCGATTGCTATTGTCATTTTGGTGTTGCACTAGCCCAGAGACAGGAGTGGAGAAATTGAGAATAGCCTGAGATGGAGCAGAGAACTTATCTGTATTGCAGTCCTACATCAGACAGGCTACTTGCCTGTAATCGGACTCCTGTCCCTGCCAGTCTCCCACACAAGTCAGCAAGCAGCCCTCCTGGAGTCTAGGCACTGTCAAAAACTTTTCAACTTGTTTAACACCTTATCCACACATGCAGTCATTATAACAATGGGGATAGACCAGACAGATGTTTGCCCACGGACCCTGAGTCCAGGCAAGCTCTGCATCATGCTGTGCATATTTACCAGCTTGCCTGCCCTCTAATTGCATCATGTCTGACACTTCTGTGCTGTGGAGAGTCCAGGACTCCAGAATCCACATTCTCTCACTGCAGGCTGCATCTTCTTGTGGGGGAAGCTCGGCTGCCTCTTTCATTCTATTAGCTGGAGGGAGGCACCAGAAGTAAGAAGGAAGGGAGAATGAGGCTGTTTATATTATGCGGGCTTCCCTGGCTGAATACACAGCTTAGTGCAGGGGAGGTGTTCCAGACAACCGGAATAGCCCCCTCCATTCGCCAGTGCTCCATATTCCTCTCACTTTAGTTGTCCTTTAATATGTCCTTTGTCAGGACATTTTGTATTTTCACCACACCTCTCTCTAAGAATGAAGTTCAAGTGCGGAGGTGGCACACCTTACCCAAGGCGTGGGTGCTATGGCCTGAGGATACTGAGCCCTAGTATCCAGATTCAAACAGCAGGGTAGAAAAGTCCAGGTCAGCACACCAAATAGAAATTTTTCTCAATTTATTGCTCCATAAGCACGTGTAAACTTGACAATTGTTTCGGGGCCACGGCGGGTCCCCTTCTTCAGAAAGTGCAAACAAACAATTCACCAACCAGTGCACATAAAATATATACTCTGTAAGGTGGGAAACCACCCATGCCAATCAAAGACAAACTCCTCCCCTGCATCCCTCCCATCACATGTAAACATTGTACAATATCAGTAATCATACAGTGAATCCTTATGTTGCCTGTCTGCATACTAAACGCATGGCATCTGTCTCTCTTATTGCAACCAGCCCTGCTTAATCCGCCTGTCTACAATCTCCCACGAGGGCAGCGTCAACTCACCCCAGCGTGCCACTCAATGTCCCTGGGGGCGGAATTCCGTTTCTGTTCAAATCCAATAGGCTGTTACTTCGCGCCACGGCCATTCCAGCCGTTACCGAGCGCTTCTCAATGCCCATTGCTATGGTAACGGCATCACTTCCGCCACCCGGACACCGCAACCGCGTCACTTCCGCCCAATGGTGGGTACCTCCTCGATGTCACCATGGTGACCACTGCCACGCTGCGCACCTGCTGACGTCACATCGGACGTCGTGGTGGAACGCTCAGGCCAATCCCACAGCGCAAATACATCACACTGTGGGTATTGGCCTGGGGTCCACCGGCCAATCCTGGCTCTCTCCGCATTGAATGTAGTCCGCTCACTGCACGGCTGCCATGGCAACCTTAAACAATAAGCATACACATATAGCCGCAATAAGGACGCGGTCCAGGGGGGAAAAACGCATATCACAACAGTGCGAGACGCACACTGTGCATATGGGTGACACACTGATGATGACACCACCCTCGTTACAGGACAATGTAATAAATGTATAATACATATTTTTATAGACTCCCTACACAACCATATATGTGGGATGCAGGATCAGGCCAAGCGGTGGGTGGAGGTGAGAAGAGGAGATAAGAAGAGAAAGGAAAGAAGGGGGGGAGGGAAAGAAAAGGGGGGAAAAAAGGGGAGAGGAAAGAAAAGGGGGGAGGGGAGGGAAAAAGGGGGGGAATGAGGGGGGAAGGAAGGGAAACAAGAAAAAAGACAAAAGAAAAAAGAAAGAAGAAAGAAGAATAACAAAACAACAAATAATGGTCATGAGGGTGACAACAATTCCCAAACAGATTAGTAATGTGAATGTACTCCTAATGAGGCGGATCCCATCCCCCACATCCCACAGTGTCAGATGCCCAGAGATCAATTCAAACAACAAAACCAGCAAAGCATGAACAACATGACATCACTCCCGACCACATAAGCTGTCCGTTCCCACAAGCTCATAATAGTGAGCTATCTTTCATTCAGGAAACAGTTCAGAGAATTATACTGGTTCAGTCCTCTAGGAGAGACAGAATCAAGCGTGTATATCCAATATGCCTCTCTCTGGAGTAACAGTCTGTCCCGATTGCCACCCCTCCGTGGCTTTTTAACACTATCGATGACCAGCCCCTCAAGGTCACTAGTGCGATGGCCCATATTGGCAAAATGCACCGCCACTGGTTTAGTTACGTCTAAGGTTTTACCTTTCTGTAGCGCTTCAATGGCAAGTCGAATGTCACTCCTATGATGTTGGAAGCGTACCTTAAAGGCATTCGTGGTCTTCCCCACGTATGCCAATCCACAAGGGCACCGTAACATGTATGTGCAGTATTCTGTATTACAGTTGTAGTAATCCTTGAGATAGTATCTCTTTCCACTCCTAGGGTCAGAAAAGTATTTTCCAGTGATTAGTGAATTGCATACATTGCACTTATAGCATTTATAACAGCCCTTCCTGTCTGAGAAAGTAAATGGAGGTTTTTCATATTTATTAGTGGGGTCAGCTTGTACCAATATATCTTGTAAACTTCTACTCGACCTATATGAGAGTATGGGGGATTCATGCAGAGTTGGATTCAAATCTGCATCAGAACGTAAAATGGTGAGATTTTTGCCCACTGATTTTTTGAGAATCATTGCCATAGGGCTATAGTCGTGGACCAGGGCTATGTTATTTTTTGCCGTTCTTTTCTCCCTGCCTTCCATTATATCTGTTGCCCTTTGAAGGGCCTCAGCCAGTACATGCTCTGGGTACCCTCTCTCAAGGAACCGCTCTTTCATGACCTCCAGTTCACGAGAAACCTCCTCTTCCACATTACATATCCTCAACACTCTCAGGTATTGCGATATGGGCAGGCTGTTAATCAGATGTTTCGGGTGGGCACTGTTGTAGTGTAGCAAGGTGTTACGATCAGTGGGTTTCCTATAGATATTCGTACTCAACCCACCATCCTTCTTTGTAACCATTACATCCAAGAAGGGGACCCTCACATCTGACACCTCTGGATTAAACACTATCCCCTCAAACAATGAATTTAAGAACTCGATGAATGTCACAAGCTCATCGGATGTCCCTCTCCACAGCAAGAACACGTCGTCAATGTACCTCGTCCAAAGGACCACGTGGGCAAGGTACATCGGCGAACAGAACACCCCCGTCTCCTCCAAAAAGCCAACAAACAAATTGGCGAATGCGGGCGCTGCTGAGCTGCCCATCGCGGTTCCCCTGCATTGTCTGTACCAGTCCCGTTCAAATCGGAAACAATTTTCTGTGAGAATCAGCTCTAGACCAGCAAGAATAAATTCCGCTGGCAACAGTTTGTTATCTTGTTTGGATAGGAAGTGTCTCACAGCCCTCAACCCCTCATCATTGGGGATCGAGGTATACAAGGAACTAATATCCATTGTACACAGCAGAGTCTCATCACTCACCTCCCCAACGGTGGTCAACTTTTGCAGGAAGTGCCCCGTGTCCTTGAGGTATGCTGGCAATGACTGTACCAGGGGTTGAAGATGAAAATCTACAAACCTCGCCAGTGGCTGTGTGGCGGAGTCCGTGCCCGAGATAATAGGTCGAAACTTTAGGGGTGCGGTGCCCTTGTGGATCTTCGGAAGCCCATAAATTACGGCCCTCTGTGGAAATTTGGGTAGAAGGTACTCATATTCCTTTTCGGATATCCATCCATTTGCCATCGCAAGATCAAACAGGTTCTGTAATTTCCTTAAGGTGCTCGGCGTCGGGTCAGATTGTATATGCGTATAGCTTGTACTGTCAGCCAGCATGGTTCTAATTCCTGAACTGTAATCTTGATAATTCATAATGACGACTGCTCCGCCTTTGTCGGCTGGCTTAATAATTATTTTATCGTTTTCTTTCAGGCTTTTCAAACTGGCCTTTTCTTTCCTGGTTAAATTATTGCGGGTGGATATCATCTGCTGATTGTGTAAAACATCATGCTTCACAGATTTAATGTAAGTCTCAATACTCGGGAACGTTCCCGGGGGGTTAAACGCACTCTTTAGCTTGAACCTTGTACTTTGTTCCACGGGTTGACTCGACATTGGTTGTTTATAAAAGAATTGCTTCAATTTCATAATCCTTTCGTAGCGGAATAAATCCACCTCCAACTGGAAGGCATTAAATTTGGCTGTAGGGCAAAAAGAAAGTCCCTTAGACAAAACGGCCAACTCCCCTTCATTCAGGGTCTGATTACTGAGGTTCACTATGGGACACGCGGTGTGCTCCTTGTGTGCGGGCGCTGTGATTGTGCTTTTGATTTTGCGGCCCCTCCTGATTCTTCTCCTCCTTTTCCTTGTTGAAACCCCGATGAACCTGGGGTGTCACTCTCAGAGGAGGGATTCTCCGTATGAACCTCACTGTCTGTGTTAGGGTTCTTTTTAGGGGGGCCCTTAGGGCCCTTTCTGGGTCTCGGTCTCCTATATGTAGGACGTGGTCCACTCCTCTCACCGGATAGTCCCACAAGCCAGGGATATACACGACCCTCCTGATGATCCTGGCAGATCTGTCGAAATTTGTCTCTCTTCCTCTGTTGGATTTCTTCACGATATTTGTCTATATCTTTATCCAAAGCAACCAACTGCTCGGATAGTTTTTCATCAGTGTTGAGAAGTTCTTGTATGCCCGTCTGTATTGGAACGATCTCTTTCTCTACCTGGAGCAGCAGCACCCTCACCTCCTCGATCACCATCAACATATAATTGAGTGAATGTTGTGTGGACAGTGCACACCATCGGTCGCAGAAGTCCCTCTTGTTCCGGCTAATTGTCGGCTGTATCCCCAGTCTGAAGCCTTTCGGGATCTTCTTGCACCTGTAGTATTCGGAGAGTGTATGGCCGTGTAGCTCCAGGTCCACTTTACGTTTCTTTAGTCTGCGTAATTCCCGCAAGAGGTCAATTCCTTTATCAGATCCAAAGCCAATCCGTCTGCTCCCCACGAACAGTATGTTGTTAATCTCTTCAGCTGAGTATGAGAAAGTGGGATCCCCCTCATCAACGGTCTCCATGTGTGATCCCGTATGTGGCTGTTAAAAGAGTGCTATCTTCACTCGTAGGTGACAAGCACACAGCAGTACAATCACTTCTGATGAGATACTGTGCAGTCCACGTTCAGAGTAGTGACATATAGTCAAAGTTGCTCCGGGGGGTGCTCACCTCCAGGGCTCAATCAAATCATAAAGTTCAAGTGCGGAGGTGGCACACCTTACCCAAGGCGTGGGTGCTATGGCCTGAGGATACTGAGCCCTAGTATCCAATACTAGTATCCAATCCAATAAATTGAGAAAAATTTCTATTTGGTGTGCTGACCTGGACTTTTCTACCCTGCTGTTTGAATCTGGATACTAGGGCTCAGTATCCTCAGGCCATAGCACCCACGCCTTGGGTAAGGTGTGCCACCTCCGCACTTGAACTTTATGATTTGATTGAGCCCTGGAGGTGAGCACCCCCCGGAGCAACTTTGACTATATGTCACTACTCTGAACGTGGACTGCACAGTATCTCATCAGAAGTGATTGTACTGCTGTGTGCTTGTCACCTACGAGTGAAGATAGCACTCTTTTAACAGCCACATACGGGATCACACATGGAGACCGTTGATGAGGGGGATCCCACTTTCTCATACTCAGCTGAAGAGATTAACAACATACTGTTCGTGGGGAGCAGACGGATTGGCTTTGGATCTGATAAAGGAATTGACCTCTTGCGGGAATTACGCAGACTAAAGAAACGTAAAGTGGACCTGGAGCTACACGGCCATACACTCTCCGAATACTACAGGTGCAAGAAGATCCCGAAAGGCTTCAGACTGGGGATACAGCCGACAATTAGCCGGAACAAGAGGGACTTCTGCGACCGATGGTGTGCACTGTCCACACAACATTCACTCAATTATATGTTGATGGTGATCGAGGAGGTGAGGGTGCTGCTGCTCCAGGTAGAGAAAGAGATCGTTCCAATACAGACGGGCATACAAGAACTTCTCAACACTGATGAAAAACTATCCGAGCAGTTGGTTGCTTTGGATAAAGATATAGACAAATATCGTGAAGAAATCCAACAGAGGAAGAGAGACAAATTTCGACAGATCTGCCAGGATCATCAGGAGGGTCGTGTATATCCCTGGCTTGTGGGACTATCCGGTGAGAGGAGTGGACCACGTCCTACATATAGGAGACCGAGACCCAGAAAGGGCCCTAAGGGCCCCCCTAAAAAGAACCCTAACACAGACAGTGAGGTTCATACGGAGAATCCCTCCTCTGAGAGTGACACCCCAGGTTCATCGGGGTTTCAACAAGGAAAAGGAGGAGAAGAATCAGGAGGGGCCGCAAAATCAAAAGCACAATCACAGCGCCCGCACACAAGGAGCACACCGCGTGTCCCATAGTGAACCTCAGTAATCAGACCCTGAATGAAGGGGAGTTGGCCGTTTTGTCTAAGGGACTTTCTTTTTGCCCTACAGCCAAATTTAATGCCTTCCAGTTGGAGGTGGATTTATTCCGCTACGAAAGGATTATGAAATTGAAGCAATTCTTTTATAAACAACCAATGTCGAGTCAACCCGTGGAACAAAGTACAAGGTTCAAGCTAAAGAGTGCGTTTAACCCCCCGGGAACGTTCCCGAGTATTGAGACTTACATTAAATCTGTGAAGCATGATGTTTTACACAATCAGCAGATGATATCCACCCGCAATAATTTAACCAGGAAAGAAAAGGCCAGTTTGAAAAGCCTGAAAGAAAACGATAAAATAATTATTAAGCCAGCCGACAAAGGCGGAGCAGTCGTCATTATGAATTATCAAGATTACAGTTCAGGAATTAGAACCATGCTGGCTGACAGTACAAGCTATACGCATATACAATCTGACCCGACGCCGAGCACCTTAAGGAAATTACAGAACCTGTTTGATCTTGCGATGGCAAATGGATGGATATCCGAAAAGGAATATGAGTACCTTCTACCCAAATTTCCACAGAGGGCCGTAATTTATGGGCTTCCGAAGATCCACAAGGGCACCGCACCCCTAAAGTTTCGACCTATTATCTCGGGCACGGACTCCGCCACACAGCCACTGGCGAGGTTTGTAGATTTTCATCTTCAACCCCTGGTACAGTCATTGCCAGCATACCTCAAGGACACGGGGCACTTCCTGCAAAAGTTGACCACCGTTGGGGAGGTGAGTGATGAGACTCTGCTGTGTACAATGGATATTAGTTCCTTGTATACCTCGATCCCCAATGATGAGGGGTTGAGGGCTGTGAGACACTTCCTATCCAAACAAGATAACAAACTGTTGCCAGCGGAATTTATTCTTGCTGGTCTAGAGCTGATTCTCACAGAAAATTGTTTCCGATTTGAACGGGACTGGTACAGACAATGCAGGGGAACCGCGATGGGCAGCTCAGCAGCGCCCGCATTCGCCAATTTGTTTGTTGGCTTTTTGGAGGAGACGGGGGTGTTCTGTTCGCCGATGTACCTTGCCCACGTGGTCCTTTGGACGAGGTACATTGACGACGTGTTCTTGCTGTGGAGAGGGACATCCGATGAGCTTGTGACATTCATCGAGTTCTTAAATTCATTGTTTGAGGGGATAGTGTTTAATCCAGAGGTGTCAGATGTGAGGGTCCCCTTCTTGGATGTAATGGTTACAAAGAAGGATGGTGGGTTGAGTACGAATATCTATAGGAAACCCACTGATCGTAACACCTTGCTACACTACAACAGTGCCCACCCGAAACATCTGATTAACAGCCTGCCCATATCGCAATACCTGAGAGTGTTGAGGATATGTAATGTGGAAGAGGAGGTTTCTCGTGAACTGGAGGTCATGAAAGAGCGGTTCCTTGAGAGAGGGTACCCAGAGCATGTACTGGCTGAGGCCCTTCAAAGGGCAACAGATATAATGGAAGGCAGGGAGAAAAGAACGGCAAAAAATAACATAGCCCTGGTCCACGACTATAGCCCTATGGCAATGATTCTCAAAAAATCAGTGGGCAAAAATCTCACCATTTTACGTTCTGATGCAGATTTGAATCCAACTCTGCATGAATCCCCCATACTCTCATATAGGTCGAGTAGAAGTTTACAAGATATATTGGTACAAGCTGACCCCACTAATAAATATGAAAAACCTCCATTTACTTTCTCAGACAGGAAGGGCTGTTATAAATGCTATAAGTGCAATGTATGCAATTCACTAATCACTGGAAAATACTTTTCTGACCCTAGGAGTGGAAAGAGATACTATCTCAAGGATTACTACAACTGTAATACAGAATACTGCACATACATGTTACGGTGCCCTTGTGGATTGGCATACGTGGGGAAGACCACGAATGCCTTTAAGGTACGCTTCCAACATCATAGGAGTGACATTCGACTTGCCATTGAAGCGCTACAGAAAGGTAAAACCTTAGACGTAACTAAACCAGTGGCGGTGCATTTTGCCAATATGGGCCATCGCACTAGTGACCTTGAGGGGCTGGTCATCGATAGTGTTAAAAAGCCACGGAGGGGTGGCAATCGGGACAGACTGTTACTCCAGAGAGAGGCATATTGGATATACACGCTTGATTCTGTCTCTCCTAGAGGACTGAACCAGTATAATTCTCTGAACTGTTTCCTGAATGAAAGATAGCTCACTATTATGAGCTTGTGGGAACGGACAGCTTATGTGGTCGGGAGTGATGTCATGTTGTTCATGCTTTGCTGGTTTTGTTGTTTGAATTGATCTCTGGGCATCTGACACTGTGGGATGTGGGGGATGGGATCCGCCTCATTAGGAGTACATTCACATTACTAATCTGTTTGGGAATTGTTGTCACCCTCATGACCATTATTTGTTGTTTTGTTATTCTTCTTTCTTCTTTCTTTTTTCTTTTGTCTTTTTTCTTGTTTCCCTTCCTTCCCCCCTCATTCCCCCCCTTTTTCCCTCCCCTCCCCCCTTTTCTTTCCTCTCCCCTTTTTTCCCCCCTTTTCTTTCCCTCCCCCCCTTCTTTCCTTTCTCTTCTTATCTCCTCTTCTCACCTCCACCCACCGCTTGGCCTGATCCTGCATCCCACATATATGGTTGTGTAGGGAGTCTATAAAAATATGTATTATACATTTATTACATTGTCCTGTAACGAGGGTGGTGTCATCATCAGTGTGTCACCCATATGCACAGTGTGCGTCTCGCACTGTTGTGATATGCGTTTTTCCCCCCTGGACCGCGTCCTTATTGCGGCTATATGTGTATGCTTATTGTTTAAGGTTGCCATGGCAGCCGTGCAGTGAGCGGACTACATTCAATGCGGAGAGAGCCAGGATTGGCCGGTGGACCCCAGGCCAATACCCACAGTGTGATGTATTTGCGCTGTGGGATTGGCCTGAGCGTTCCACCACGACGTCCGATGTGACGTCAGCAGGTGCGCAGCGTGGCAGTGGTCACCATGGTGACATCGAGGAGGTACCCACCATTGGGCGGAAGTGACGCGGTTGCGGTGTCCGGGTGGCGGAAGTGATGCCGTTACCATAGCAATGGGCATTGAGAAGCGCTCGGTAACGGCTGGAATGGCCGTGGCGCGAAGTAACAGCCTATTGGATTTGAACAGAAACGGAATTCCGCCCCCAGGGACATTGAGTGGCACGCTGGGGTGAGTTGACGCTGCCCTCGTGGGAGATTGTAGACAGGCGGATTAAGCAGGGCTGGTTGCAATAAGAGAGACAGATGCCATGCGTTTAGTATGCAGACAGGCAACATAAGGATTCACTGTATGATTACTGATATTGTACAATGTTTACATGTGATGGGAGGGATGCAGGGGAGGAGTTTGTCTTTGATTGGCATGGGTGGTTTCCCACCTTACAGAGTATATATTTTATGTGCACTGGTTGGTGAATTGTTTGTTTGCACTTTCTGAAGAAGGGGACCCGCCGTGGCCCCGAAACAATTGTCAAGTTTACACGTGCTTATGGAGCAATAAATTGAGAAAAATTTCTATTTGGTGTGCTGACCTGGACTTTTCTACCCTGCTGTTTGAATCTGGATACTAGGGCTCAGTATCCTCAGGCCATAGCACCCACGCCTTGGGTAAGGTGTGCCACCTCCGCACTTGAACTTTATGATTTGATTGAGCCCTGGAGGTGAGCACCCCCCGGAGCAACTTTGACTATATGTCACTACTCTGAACGTGGACTGCACAGTATCTCATCAGAAGTGATTGTACTGCTGTGTGCTTGTCACCTACGAGTGAAGATAGCACTCTTTTAACAGCCACATACGGGATCACACATGGAGACCGTTGATGAGGGGGATCCCACTTTCTCATACTCAGCTGAAGAGATTAACAACATACTGTTCGTGGGGAGCAGACGGATTGGCTTTGGATCTGATAAAGGAATTGACCTCTTGCGGGAATTACGCAGACTAAAGAAACGTAAAGTGGACCTGGAGCTACACGGCCATACACTCTCCGAATACTACAGGTGCAAGAAGATCCCGAAAGGCTTCAGACTGGGGATACAGCCGACAATTAGCCGGAACAAGAGGGACTTCTGCGACCGATGGTGTGCACTGTCCACACAACATTCACTCAATTATATGTTGATGGTGATCGAGGAGGTGAGGGTGCTGCTGCTCCAGGTAGAGAAAGAGATCGTTCCAATACAGACGGGCATACAAGAACTTCTCAACACTGATGAAAAACTATCCGAGCAGTTGGTTGCTTTGGATAAAGATATAGACAAATATCGTGAAGAAATCCAACAGAGGAAGAGAGACAAATTTCGACAGATCTGCCAGGATCATCAGGAGGGTCGTGTATATCCCTGGCTTGTGGGACTATCCGGTGAGAGGAGTGGACCACGTCCTACATATAGGAGACCGAGACCCAGAAAGGGCCCTAAGGGCCCCCCTAAAAAGAACCCTAACACAGACAGTGAGGTTCATACGGAGAATCCCTCCTCTGAGAGTGACACCCCAGGTTCATCGGGGTTTCAACAAGGAAAAGGAGGAGAAGAATCAGGAGGGGCCGCAAAATCAAAAGCACAATCACAGCGCCCGCACACAAGGAGCACACCGCGTGTCCCATAGTGAACCTCAGTAATCAGACCCTGAATGAAGGGGAGTTGGCCGTTTTGTCTAAGGGACTTTCTTTTTGCCCTACAGCCAAATGTAATGCCTTCCAGTTGGAGGTGGATTTATTCCGCTACGAAAGGATTATGAAATTGAAGCAATTCTTTTATAAACAACCAATGTCGAGTCAACCCGTGGAACAAAGTACAAGGTTCAAGCTAAAGAGTGCGTTTAACCCCCCGGGAACGTTCCCGAGTATTGAGACTTACATTAAATCTGTGAAGCATGATGTTTTACACAATCAGCAGATGATATCCACCCGCAATAATTTAACCAGGAAAGAAAAGGCCAGTTTGAAAAGCCTGAAAGAAAACGATAAAATAATTATTAAGCCAGCCGACAAAGGCGGAGCAGTCGTCATTATGAATTATCAAGATTACAGTTCAGGAATTAGAACCATGCTGGCTGACAGTACAAGCTATACGCATATACAATCTGACCCGACGCCGAGCACCTTAAGGAAATTACAGAACCTGTTTGATCTTGCGATGGCAAATGGATGGATATCCGAAAAGGAATATGAGTACCTTCTACCCAAATTTCCACAGAGGGCCGTAATTTATGGGCTTCCGAAGATCCACAAGGGCACCGCACCCCTAAAGTTTCGACCTATTATCTCGGGCACGGACTCCGCCACACAGCCACTGGCGAGGTTTGTAGATTTTCATCTTCAACCCCTGGTACAGTCATTGCCAGCATACCTCAAGGACACGGGGCACTTCCTGCAAAAGTTGACCACCGTTGGGGAGGTGAGTGATGAGACTCTGCTGTGTACAATGGATATTAGTTCCTTGTATACCTCGATCCCCAATGATGAGGGGTTGAGGGCTGTGAGACACTTCCTATCCAAACAAGATAACAAACTGTTGCCAGCGGAATTTATTCTTGCTGGTCTAGAGCTGATTCTCACAGAAAATTGTTTCCGATTTGAACGGGACTGGTACAGACAATGCAGGGGAACCGCGATGGGCAGCTCAGCAGCGCCCGCATTCGCCAATTTGTTTGTTGGCTTTTTGGAGGAGACGGGGGTGTTCTGTTCGCCGATGTACCTTGCCCACGTGGTCCTTTGGACGAGGTACATTGACGACGTGTTCTTGCTGTGGAGAGGGACATCCGATGAGCTTGTGACATTCATCGAGTTCTTAAATTCATTGTTTGAGGGGATAGTGTTTAATCCAGAGGTGTCAGATGTGAGGGTCCCCTTCTTGGATGTAATGGTTACAAAGAAGGATGGTGGGTTGAGTACGAATATCTATAGGAAACCCACTGATCGTAACACCTTGCTACACTACAACAGTGCCCACCCGAAACATCTGATTAACAGCCTGCCCATATCGCAATACCTGAGAGTGTTGAGGATATGTAATGTGGAAGAGGAGGTTTCTCGTGAACTGGAGGTCATGAAAGAGCGGTTCCTTGAGAGAGGGTACCCAGAGCATGTACTGGCTGAGGCCCTTCAAAGGGCAACAGATATAATGGAAGGCAGGGAGAAAAGAACGGCAAAAAATAACATAGCCCTGGTCCACGACTATAGCCCTATGGCAATGATTCTCAAAAAATCAGTGGGCAAAAATCTCACCATTTTACGTTCTGATGCAGATTTGAATCCAACTCTGCATGAATCCCCCATACTCTCATATAGGTCGAGTAGAAGTTTACAAGATATATTGGTACAAGCTGACCCCACTAATAAATATGAAAAACCTCCATTTACTTTCTCAGACAGGAAGGGCTGTTATAAATGCTATAAGTGCAATGTATGCAATTCACTAATCACTGGAAAATACTTTTCTGACCCTAGGAGTGGAAAGAGATACTATCTCAAGGATTACTACAACTGTAATACAGAATACTGCACATACATGTTACGGTGCCCTTGTGGATTGGCATACGTGGGGAAGACCACGAATGCCTTTAAGGTACGCTTCCAACATCATAGGAGTGACATTCGACTTGCCATTGAAGCGCTACAGAAAGGTAAAACCTTAGACGTAACTAAACCAGTGGCGGTGCATTTTGCCAATATGGGCCATCGCACTAGTGACCTTGAGGGGCTGGTCATCGATAGTGTTAAAAAGCCACGGAGGGGTGGCAATCGGGACAGACTGTTACTCCAGAGAGAGGCATATTGGATATACACGCTTGATTCTGTCTCTCCTAGAGGACTGAACCAGTATAATTCTCTGAACTGTTTCCTGAATGAAAGATAGCTCACTATTATGAGCTTGTGGGAACGGACAGCTTATGTGGTCGGGAGTGATGTCATGTTGTTCATGCTTTGCTGGTTTTGTTGTTTGAATTGATCTCTGGGCATCTGACACTGTGGGATGTGGGGGATGGGATCCGCCTCATTAGGAGTACATTCACATTACTAATCTGTTTGGGAATTGTTGTCACCCTCATGACCATTATTTGTTGTTTTGTTATTCTTCTTTCTTCTTTCTTTTTTCTTTTGTCTTTTTTCTTGTTTCCCTTCCTTCCCCCCTCATTCCCCTCCTTTTTCCCTCCCCTCCCCCCTTTTCTTTCCTCTCCCCTTTTTTCCCCCCTTTTCTTTCCCTCCCCCCCTTCTTTCCTTTCTCTTCTTATCTCCTCTTCTCACCTCCACCCACCGCTTGGCCTGATCCTGCATCCCACATATATGGTTGTGTAGGGAGTCTATAAAAATATGTATTATACATTTATTACATTGTCCTGTAACGAGGGTGGTGTCATCATCAGTGTGTCACCCATATGCACAGTGTGCGTCTCGCACTGTTGTGATATGCGTTTTTCCCCCCTGGACCGCGTCCTTATTGCGGCTATATGTGTATGCTTATTGTTTAAGGTTGCCATGGCAGCCGTGCAGTGAGCGGACTACATTCAATGCGGAGAGAGCCAGGATTGGCCGGTGGACCCCAGGCCAATACCCACAGTGTGATGTATTTGCGCTGTGGGATTGGCCTGAGCGTTCCACCACGACGTCCGATGTGACGTCAGCAGGTGCGCAGCGTGGCAGTGGTCACCATGGTGACATCGAGGAGGTACCCACCATTGGGCGGAAGTGACGCGGTTGCGGTGTCCGGGTGGCGGAAGTGATGCCGTTACCATAGCAATGGGCATTGAGAAGCGCTCGGTAACGGCTGGAATGGCCGTGGCGCGAAGTAACAGCCTATTGGATTTGAACAGAAACGGAATTCCGCCCCCAGGGACATTGAGTGGCACGCTGGGGTGAGTTGACGCTGCCCTCGTGGGAGATTGTAGACAGGCGGATTAAGCAGGGCTGGTTGCAATAAGAGAGACAGATGCCATGCGTTTAGTATGCAGACAGGCAACATAAGGATTCACTGTATGATTACTGATATTGTACAATGTTTACATGTGATGGGAGGGATGCAGGGGAGGAGTTTGTCTTTGATTGGCATGGGTGGTTTCCCACCTTACAGAGTATATATTTTATGTGCACTGGTTGGTGAATTGTTTGTTTGCACTTTCTGAAGAAGGGGACCCGCCGTGGCCCCGAAACAATTGTCAAGTTTACACGTGCTTATGGAGCAATAAATTGAGAAAAATTTCTATTTGGTGTGCTGACCTGGACTTTTCTACCCTGCTCTCTCTAAGAATGGAGGGCAGAGACACATACAGGCTGCACTTCTTGTCTTGCTAAGGGGAAGGGGGCGGGGGGCAGATAAGACAGGATCTAGCAGCAGAAACATTAGGACTGGCTCTGGGTATTGGTACACATCATTTGGAATAAATTGCATTGTCCCAATTTAGAAAAAAAAAAACAACTGTCAAAATTCAAAACAAACACAGCACTTAACCTCTAAAAATAGGTATTTGTTGGTTGTGCGGCTCAAAAAAAATTGTCCCAATATGCATACCAAACCAGATAATAGCGATACACAGTCCTTCCTATGCTCAGAGATCATGCATAAACTTTCAGGCAATGGAGCCCCTTGATTTCCAATGAGTACCTCCACCACATCCCTTTGCTGGAGAACTCCAGCACTCCAACCATTGGCAGGGAAACCTCTTGTTATATGGGTCTGCATTGCTTTAGGGGTAGCCAATGAGGCCTCCCTCTGCCTTTATACGATACTCTTGATCACTTCCTCTGTCTCCAATAGCTTTGCATAGACCAATCACCTCTAAAATAAACCCTATTGCTCTCCATAGGGAAAACTGTATAACAATGTATTTAAAAATGTTGTTGTGCACTCACACATAACTTGAAGTAAAATCAGCATGAGTTTTAATGGGATTATCCCCATGGGTAGCCAACCAGACTGGCTCCCAGTCATGCTGCTGTTAGGGATGCTCATATCACATTACCTCTCCTCTACTCTCAGAGCAGGGATCGTGTTAGCGACAGTGTCTGCCTGTATACTCATGCACAGTGGCATAACTAGAGATTATGGGGACCCATATCGAAACTTTCATGGGGCCCTCAGATGCAATCACTCTTAAGCAATGCCACCTGCCCCTACCCTATGGATATGAGTTCATTGGGCAATTTACATACATGCAATCAGCACTGCACATCGTTCATGGGCACTGAGACACAACCAAAGGCAGGAGAAACACAAGAAAGTTAATGATGAAGACATTAAGCACCACCTGGCCCCCCTGTGCTTCAGGGCCCCATAGCTGTTGCTATGGCTGCTATGGCTATTGCTACGCCCCTGCTCATGCACGGGACAGACAGCTGGGCCGATCTTTCGTGTGCCGCCCTGTATGTCACTCTTTGGGTAACACATCTATATACGAGTTTCACTTTTTGAACTTAATTATTGGCATACAGTATATTAACTTTTCCTTAACATGCTGATTCGTTGAGATGCACCTATACGTTACATTCCCTTAACGGGCTATGATTTTCTGACCAAAATCTATTCCCAGGAGTTTCTTGCTACTTAAATAGACATCTACCTTTGTGTGTCTGCTACTAACAACACCAAAGGAAATTAGAGGGCAATATAGGAACACAGTGCAGGTGTTAAAACGGACATCTGTCAAGTACAATAGTTGTATGTCTTATCTTTGTATTATAAAACAATAAAGGTAGCAGGTGTCATGCTTGAGACTTCAAATTACAATCATGTAAAATAGGTGTAAATCTGATTAGCATATAAACCTATCAATAAGCTTCAGATACCTTGTCAGCAAGTACAAAGGGATATCATATAAACAGAAGATATTGCGCACGCATGCACACAGAAGTTACACTTCAGTGCTATTTACTTACAAAACCAGCTTTATTCTTTTATTCTGCAATTTAAGACAAACTATAGTTAAAAAGGGGATTTGTATGGGAAAGCTTAAACAGCTCAGCATATGTCTGTCTAAAACATGTGTCAATGAATAATTTAATTAAAAAGAAGTACGGTATGTTTATAAAACAAAAAAATAACATTTTGCATACTCATCTGTAATTCTCTATATGCCTCTTAGCAGTCTATGTTTGTGGACTGTAGGAGTCTGATTGGCTGTTGTGATATTCTAAGCAATACGGAATAGTTGAGCTACTTATAGCTGTAGCTGCTCATGGACCATTGAAGTGAATAGGAGATCAGTGCCCCCATGTGCACATTTACCTATACGTCTCCAGCGACTACACACTGCTGACATGGAAGCACATTGATGAAATATTATTGCTTAGGTTCCCTGAACAATACCAAGACACACAAGATTTATACTGCGCTTACCTTCAGCTGCCCCATTGTTTGCTTGTATTGTGGATTTATATACACACATATATATATATATATATATATATATATATATATATATATATATATATATATATATATATATATATATATATATCTGCGCCAAGGACCTATGATACTCCAAAAAAGCCACCAAGAAGTTAAAAGTCCTCAGATAGACTTCCTTGACACACACTTCTCAAAAAACGCCAACGCTGATTGGCATCATAATTTCAATTCCACCACCACACCCTTCATAGTGCAGGCTTACCAAGTGGATGAAAGACCCGGATTATAAGGTCTGAGCACTTGTGGTAACCATTCAACGATCACTGCTTCTCCAACATATACCAAAAGGATCCACTCTTCTTCATCCGTCACAATAATCCTCATTATAAAACCATAATCAAAGAATAGATCTAAGTGTACTTCGTTTTAAAAACAACAACTTTTAATTGCTCAGCAAATACCAATAAAATACTCACATCCGGGCCCTTTCCACGTGAGTATTTTATTGGTATTTGCTGAGCAATTAAAAGTTGTTGTTTTTAAAACGAAGTACACTTAGATCTATTCTTTGATTATGGTTTTATACTGAGGATTATTGTGACGGATGAAGAAGAGTGGATCCTTTTGGTATATGTTGGAGAAGCAGTGATCGTTGAATGGTTACCACAAGTGCTCAGACCTTATAATCTGGGTCTTTCATCCACTTGGTAAGCCTGCACTTTGAAGGGTGTGGTGGTGGAATTGTATTGCGGATTACCCACCACCATCAATGAGCGGCTTTTTCTTGGAGAGTGAACTCATGTATCCAACGGGCAGTGAGTGCAGGTGTCACTATCAACTCCTCCCAACGCTGAGATAGTGCAATGTTATTAGAATGATGATGTCATTGGGATATTCAAAAAATATAAATTTTAGGGTACCAATATTTATTTTCAATTGTGTTGTTTAATATTTTAAAAGTAACCTGCTCTGAATAAATTATTATATAAAATGGCTCAATTGGATTTAGTCCAGCTATAAATGATAAGTGGTGTGGGTGAGTTTAGCTTTCCAAAACTATAGAAATCAATCACCAATATACCTAAAAGCCACATTCCAGTGCATGTGCTGAAAGATGAAATGCACAAGGTGAATGTTTTTATCACAGTGGCACCGTTACTGATATTACGGAAATTGAATCAGACGGATAATGCAGCGCAATGGGTCTTTACTATCAAGATTTTCTTTTTGTATTTAATGAAAATGAAGTGGACAGAGAAAATACGTACGCTATCACTGTGTGGGAAGACATGTCATGCAGAGTGAGCTGCTGATCCCCCAGAGTGCTTAGAGGTGTAGAATTCTGGACAATCTCTCAAATAGAAACATTGTTCATCTGACAAGGCTGGGACCTCTTTTTTTTACTTCTTTTCATGTCTTTTTATATTGTGAATTGTTTATGGCATTTACTGTTTGACTGATGGATTCTATCAGGAAAGCATTTTCCATATCAGAGAAGCCGCTATTTGACATCCATACCTTGGAGGCTGTCTTGGAGCTACGTCTTGATGGATAGGGAGGTGTGAAGCCCAGCACAGGTTCATTAGTACCGTTGAGAGTGTGTGCCTAAAGCACAACTACAGTCACTGTTTCACTGAAGCAGAGAAAACCGATTCTCTCCTATAAAACCACTGGCCTTGTCTTGTTCACAGAGGAACTATAGTCTCTCTGCATATACTGTGTCTGAAATGAAAAGTGATTTATGTTTTTACTCTACCACACGAGTCTGCCTACAGAAAGCTGCCAATCCAGATGCATCCTGGGAGAGAAATTTAATATTAAAGCAGAATTGCACTGGAAAAATAAAAATAATTGTTTGTTCTCCTAGTAGATATAAAACCTATGGTCAGGCTTTGACTATTATTTGTAAACTGCATGTGCATCCATGTTCTGGATTTGGTCCTTGATTTGATCTGGTGTACCCCCCCCCCCCCCCTCCCCCAATCAACAATGGTTCTTCTAGCTCTTTCCATCACCCAGGGAGTGATCCTGAAACGCATGCACATGCATTGAGCTCTGCAATTCACATGGTTGCCTTGCATAATAGAGAAAGCAGGAGAACCTGGGTGTTCTCCAAGCTTTCTATCCTGGGCTCAGCATGGAGGAGGCAGCATGAGCTGCATATTACAGGTGGCATGCAAAATTCTGCAAGACAACAGCCACAATTCACTAAGCATAGCTCCTGTCTTTAATAACATTTCTGAGCTGTTTCTACTGTTGTCACCATGGAGATAAGTAATTTAGTATTTACTAAGTAATTTACCTCATGCATTCCTAGAGTTAAGGATTCTGTCTTGAATTTATGGATTGATTCCTAAAGTTAAGGTTTCAATCCTTAAATTAACGACTTAATCCTAAACTTAAAGACCAGGGCCCCTTATGCAATTAACTTCTTCTCCTGAGTTTTCTCCTAGGTTATATTTTTAAAGTTGTCGATAAAAATCATTTTAAGCCACCAAAAAGCAAGGAAATACACAAAATAATTTAGTACTTTTTCAACTATTTTTCAGTACTTTATGTACTTATTTTTTCTCCTCAGCTTTCTCCTAGGATATAATTTTTCTTCCATATAAGGGCTGGGGCACACCGAGGGGCTTTTTGAGCGATTTTGCAGCCGCGGATATACTAGGGTAATGTATTTCAATGGGGATGTGCACACCACAGCAGGAGGCGTTTTTCAGAAACTAATCCTCCCGGGGTGAGGCATTTTTTGGATTGCGGAGGCGTTTCTGCCTCAATGTTAAGTATAGGAAAAATGCAAACCGCTCTGAAAAATGGCAGATCAGAGCGGTTTGCCAGGTGGTTTTGTTACAGAAGCTGTTCAGTAACAGCTTTACTGCAACAATATATGAAATATGCATGCGTGCGCGCATCGTCCGCCCGCTCACACGCCCGCCTGGCTAACTGACCACGTCCTCCTGTCCCAACGGCTGTCCACGGTGCGCACATACGCAAAAAGCACCGACCCAAGGACACAGGGACAGGATTACACAGGGACAGTTAGGTTTTATGAGGTAGGATTGTATATTAATATATAAATATCAAGTCCTCTCCCTACGGGCAACAATCATTCTGTATGTATACAGGCAACAGTCATTCTTCATGTGTACGGGCAACAGTCCTTCTGCATGTGTACGGGCAACAGTCCTTCTGCATGTGCACGGGCAACAGTCCTTCTGCATGTGTACACACTTCTATTGTTTATCCTAGGAACTTTAATGATTTGTTTTGCTTACTTAAGTTTATCTAATGCAAGATAACGCACTCTTTCTGTGTCTAATTATAATAAACTAACTAGCTACATTTGTCTTTGATAAATGGTCAAAAGGACTGTAAATAGGAAGTATTTTGGGTAATCGCTTCGACTGCAGCAAGCTGCACATATTAAGGATCTTATTTAAAGGACAACTGTAACGAGAGGTATGTGGAGGCTGCGATTTTTATTTTCTTTTAAGCAATACTAGTTCCCTGGCACCCTGCTGATCCTCTGCCTCTAATACTTTTAGCCATAGACACTGCAAAAGCATGCAGCAGATCAGGTATTTCAGATATTATTGTCAGATCTGACAAGATTAGCTGCATGCTTTTTTCTGGTGTGTGATTCAGATACTACTGCAGCCAAAGAGATCAGCATGGCGGCCGGGGAACTGGTATTGGTGGCTGGAGGTGTAATGGTTAAGGGCTCTGCCTCTGACACAGGAGACCAGGGTTCAAATCTCGGCTCTGCCTGATCAGTAAGCCAGCACCTATTCAGTAGGAGACCTTTGGCAAGTCTCCCTAACACTGCTACTGCCTATAGAGCGCACCCTAGTGGCTGCTGCTCTGGCGCTTTGAGTCCGCCAGGAGAAAAAGCGCAATATAAATGTTATTTGTCTTGTCTTGTCTTATTGTTCAAAATGAAATAAATATGGAAGCCTCCATATACCCTTTACTTCAGTTGTCCTTTAGACTTTTATGGTCTGGTGAAAGATATACATTAACCCATTAGCAGCTTCAATAGAGTTATCTTGTTTGAGAGTTGAAGTGCACTGCTATTGACCTTGTTGTGTTGTAAATTCTTGGACTGCTTTGATCTCTTTCTACTAGCAGAAAATATAGCAACTGAAAGCAGAAATCATCCGTTATTGTCTCACACTGCCCCCTAGTAACAAGTGGCCATAAACACATTACAGCAGTACTAATTAGAAGCTAGGAAAGGTAACAAATAAGAAATAAAAAACATGTGCAAAACAAATTGGCCTGAAGCACTTACAAGTCTCTAAATAAAGGGTTAAATAGAATAGTTATCCTATATCTCTAGTTAGCTTTCAATTGTAGTATAAACCCAAATGGGCTCAACCACCTGGTGCTGTACATTAAGCCAAGCAGTGTCTAATGAATGAATATAATGTAACCTGCAGTACCATACAGGAGCCAAATCTCAGCTTTCCACCTGCTTTGAATGCAGCGAAAGAGACTGTATGATTGACGTGTTACCACAGCTTGTGAATGACTCCTTTAACGCCTGAGCTCTTTAGTCACACTTGGGTAGTGTTCTGATGTCAGCGTATGGATAACGGTATTCAGCAGCGAAGGCAAACACACTAGAAAATCATCTTCATGTGACTGCATTGTCTCCGTAGCAGCAACACTTGAGTGCTAGAATTGCTTTTGCCAGCAACACTTCATTGAGCCTTCTACACATCCCTATTCCTTCTGGAACGGGAGGCAAGAAAACGTGAAAGGCATCTCACTGATCTCTCTAATTGCTCCTTTTCAGTAACCTACAATTAATTGTATCTAGGGACACTGCAAATAACTAATTAAAAGTATCTTCTGACTTTTTTTAAATGTTTGCTTCTTTTTAGCACATTTCAGCTGTAACGATGCATGAAATACACAGCTGCCTTGATTAGTCTTGCAAAACGTCTCGCTGTAATTACACCTTTTACTGAAACATACAAGTTGCTTGTAGATGACAGTGTTGCCACAGTATATATACGGTGTATCAACATAATAACCTAACACAAATCATCCCATACAAACACTAAAAAGGCATGTATAGAAACCTTGCATTAATGGTGCACAATCTGACACTGATCAGGAACCACGTAACACACAGCATTTTACTAGGCAGCAAACTAGCAAAACGCTAGCGGATTTTGGAACGCTTTGTCTTATTATTTAGCTGCGTTTTGCTAGCGTTTTGCGGTAGCGTTTTGCATGCGTTTTTGTAGCGTTTTGCGTTTTTAAGGAAAGAGGTATAAAGAGTTGAACCAAAGGGTTAAAAGTAGATATATTGATGACATGTGGATCAAATGAAGGAATTAAAGGGCAATCACCAATATAAAAAGGGAGTGGTCCTTTACAGCATTGTGGGTTAGTTGAGGAGAGGTGACATAGTGCTTGAGAGTGAGGAGATTTTGTTGTGTGAGAAAATGTATCCAGATTTGCTCTTACTAATATGTGTAGCAGCATATATGAGACGCAGGCCAAGGACACGGAGATACTGGGTGCATCCCATACTGCAACAGCGGCGCAGGAAGGGTCAATTTTGGACACTGTATCGTGACTTGAGGCAGCATCCAGACAAGTTCTTTGGCTACACCAGAATGTCTGTGGGCAGGTAAGATGTGTTTTGATGGTTCTGTACCATTTGTCTTAGCCATTGCTGAGCCTTATTTCACACTCTGTTGGACTCCAATGTACAAACGAACACACTCAGCAATCAGGTGTATGCATTAAAAGACTAATATTACCATTATGCTTGTTCCTGGTGTGTTATGCATACACTGCCTAACACCTATAGCTTATTTTGAGTACCCAGTAACTACTATAGTATATAAGCATCGTTCATTTTTGATCAATAACCTAATGTACTAACCCCACGTAACACACATTTCTACCTATACCAATGTCATGCACCTATGAACAGCTGAAACTCAGTAAAGACACTTGTGGCCAGCAATTTTTTTTATTTCTTGTTGGTAGTGGTTGCACAAATAATTCTTTAGGCCATGTTGTGATGATACTTGTTTTGCACAAACATAATGTATATGTGCACCAAAGAATTTTTTGATATCACAAACATCATCAGCAAATTACATATGCATCTATCTTTTTGACAGTTTTGATTGTCTATTGACCAAATTGAAGGATGCCCTTCAACGACAAGATACAAACTATCGCCGTGCAATAACTCCAACGGAGCGTCTCCTCATAACTTTGAGGTATGTGAAAATAACTTTCAAATTTTAACATAAAACATAACGATTTACACTACCTATAAGGCACACTTCCTAGTCATGTTGTGCACGATAATCAGACATGCTACCAGTGTCATGAATGAAAGCTTGTTGGGCTGATTCTGAAGTAGTTTGTGGCTGGGTCTGAGCTGCTAAATCAGTGTACACTGGAGTGTCTGATCTTTGATACCTATTAGCTTGCTCAAAACGCATATTAGGTCCTGTCATTGGATAATGAGGCTGCTGCCCATATGGCAGGTTTGCCATATGCATAGGTGGGTAACTAGGTGGGTCATACATACGGTGACTCTGGTAAGATGGTTGTGGGTATGAATGATACTGAGGAGTGGCATGAGGCATGTGTTGTTGAGGGACATAGTTGGAGATATTTTCTTCTGGCTGGCTCTGAGTGATCAAAAATTTGCCCAGGGTCTCTGATATGGCATGTCTGGCTGCCCATTGCTTATCAGGTGGCACTTTCTGTAACAATGGCACTAAACTTAGCAGATACTGTGTGCATGGCTCTTTTAATTGTTTGATTTCCTCCTCTCGCTTCTCCATATGATCCACAGCCTTTTCAATGGAAGTAATGAGCTTGTGATCATATTCAGCCCTGCTCATCCCTCTTCCTAATCTCCTGCCTTGGTTTGATGCCCTCACACCTCTACTAGATCTGTGAGTTGTGCGTGGCCTAGTAGTTAGTGTACTGAGTTGTGTTTGATCAGCTGTTGTAGAGTCACTCTCATCCAGTGTAGCTGTGTCACCATCCTGTGGAGTGAAATCTTCCACTTCGACGTCACTGCTTGTGTTGTGGCCAGCATCTATTTCCGCCTCCTCAGGATCCTGATCAGGTGGCAGGCTATCTTCAGTTCTAATGTAAAGTAAAAGAGAAAAATTAAGTACTGTTATAGTGGCCAGTGATGTGAAATAGAAAATGTCATTGATGCACATGTGTAACTGGAAAACAATCATAGTTGCCTGTCTCTCCTGCAGAAATGTGGTGTGTATTACTTTAAAGGGGAACTGAAGAGAGAGGTATATGGAGGCTGTCATGTTTATTTCCTTTTAATCAATACCAGTTGCCTGGCAGCCCTGCTGGTCTATTTCTCTGCAGTAGTATCTGATTAAAACCAGAAACAAGCATGCAGCTAGTCTTGTCAGATCAGACTTATAAGTCTGAACCACTGAAACACCTGATCTGCTGCATGCTTGTTCAGGGGCTATGGCTAATAGTATTAGAGGCAGAGGATCAGCAGGGCTGCCAGGCAACTGGTATTGTCTAAAAGGAAATAAACATGACAGCCTCCATATACGGTACCTCTCTCTTCAGTTCCCCTTTAAGGCACAGCCCCTGAGTCATCATGCAGATCAGATGTTTGAAGTGAAGTATTAATGTATGATCTTCATGCTTGTTCGTGGTGTGTGATTCAGACACTACTGCAGGCAAATAGATCCACATGAGTGTAAGGCAACTGGTATTTGTCCACAAAATCCTACCAGATTCCTGACAGATAATCGCATTACAAATTGCTTACTCAAAAATCATATTAAGCAAAGGCCTACTTTACATTGACCTGCAGTGAATCACATTAAGTCTATCACACTCCTGCAATGCATTGTGTGACTTGTATTTAAATAACAGCTGTAGCGGATACTTTTCGCAGAAATGTAATAGGTTAACATTTGCGCCATACTTACTCAGCCGACTCATGATGTTTTCTCAAAAATTCCAGAATCCCACAGAATTTATATCTTGTTCTTTGGGAACTGCCAGAACCACTTTTAGATTCTTGATATTGTTTCTCCAGCTCCTTTTTATAACTGTCTCGCACAGACTTCCATTTTTTGCGCAGGAGACCAACTTTGAAAAAAAAAACAAATAAAATTTTCTCTATTACTTTTCAGATTTCTGGCAACAGGGCATTCATATGCAGCACTACATTATCAGTTCCTGATGGGAAGATCTACAATCCGGTACCTGGTTTTGGACACCTGCAAACTGATCTGGAAAACACTGCAGCCAGAATGTATGCCACCTCCTGATATACCTATGTGGGAGGCTAATATTCAGCATTTCTGGGAAAAGCATCAATTCCCTAACTGCCTAGGAGCAGTGGATGGGAAACATGTCCGTATTGTTATGCCTGCAGCCACTGGCAGTTTGTATTACAACTATAAAAAATATTTCTCTCTTGTGCTCATGGCTGTGGTGGATCCGAATTTGAAGTTTCTATATGTGGATGTGGGTGCTTACGGCAGTTCACATGATTCTGCAGTTTTCCAACACAGCAGATTTGGCTTGAAACTCCTAACTGGCCAAATGACTTTACCAGCACCACGACCCTGGCCTGACACACAACATCCACCTTACCCGTGTGTGTTTGTGGCTGATGAGGCATTTGCTCTATCCGAACATGTTATGCGGCCTTATGCCCAAAGAGATATGTCTCTGAAAAAAATGTTGTTTAATCAGCGCCTTACCAAAGCCAGGCAAGTGGTGGAATGTGCTTTTGGCATTCTTTCGAACAAATGGCGCATTTATCATACTGCCCTAAAAATGCAACCACAGTATGCAATAGCAGTTGTGAAGGCCACATGTGTTTTACACAATTATGTAAGAACATTAGATGGCATGCACACAGAGGAGGAGGAGGAGATTCCACCCTGTGCTCTTCAAAATGTTGTCCCTTCTACCTTACGTGGGCCTATTTCTGCTATTCAAATGCGAGATAAACTCGCAGATTACTTTGTGCCATAACCGATATGTATGTAAATATTACAGGATGACATTTAATTTGATTACATTATGATCTTTAGTTTACTATTAAAAATTAGTTCAACCTGTTTGTATGTGTTAATCTATGATCATGCGCTTTACTGTACTATAACAACCGCATGCAGAATACATGTGCATACATAGACACACATGTACGTGCTGTTCCGATTGAGAGATGCCTATACAGAGACACAGACTGCAAGAGAGACATGTGGTAATGACACTTATGGTTAGCTAATTAACCTTTCAGGGGAGGGGTCTTCACATATTGTAAGCACAGTGCAGAAAGACAACTTAAAACAGTTAACATCACATGTATAACAAATACACTCACTTTTTGCATCTTGACTCTTTGGTGACAATTTATCCCATTTTTCACCCAGAAACTCATGGGCAATGTTTCTCCAGATGTCATTCAGCCTTTGATGATCTTTGTGTCCAGGCAATGTCTTGTCATACAGCTCTGGACAATTCTGTATCTTAATTATTAAATTTTCTGTGGTAAACCACGTGCCAGACATCTTGCACACACCTTCTCTGCAATCCCTCATGCAAAGCAGAACAACAGGAAGTACAAGAGCTTCAAGGAAGTACACTTTGACCTGCAAGAGCAGCTTCTGACAAAAAACGCATCTGCATCCGCTTCCAAAAACGCTATACCAAGCGGTTTGACAAGCGGTTTGCGTTTTTCCTATACTTAACATTGAGGCAGAAACGCATCCGCAATCCAAAATCTGCAGCAGCCCGGGAGTATGCGTTTCTGCAAAACGCCTCCCGCTCTGGTGTGCACCAGCCCATTGAAATACATTACCCTAGCGGATCCGCACCCGCAGGCAGATCGCAAACCGCAGCAGAAACGCTCTGGTGTGCACTAGGCCTTAAAGGATACCAGAGGCGAGCAGCAGGGCCGGCGCTTCCATAGAGGCAAAGGGGGCAATTGCCCCAAGGCCCCTGCACCCATAGGGGCCCCCAAGTGTCCCCCTTTACCTCAAATCATACGGCTGCAGGGCTGGCCAGATACCCCTGCGCACTCACCGTGGCTGCCGCCGGCCAGATATCACCCCTCACTCCCTTCTCCCCCGTGCGCTGCACCCCCTCCCCCTGCAGTGTAATAAAGGCAGAGGGAGAGAGACACACTCACCTCCCGAACGATCCAGGCAATGCAGCTCCCATCTGTCTCCCCTGTAGTGATTGTCTTGCAACTCCTGCTAATCCGTTTGGGCTCTAGTGCCTGAACAGAGAGGCGGGAAGTGAAGGAAATCACTACAGAGGAGACAGATATGAGCTGTACTGCCTTGATTGTTCGGGAGGCGAGTGTGTCTCTCTCCCTCTGCCTTTATTACAATGTGGGGGGCAGGGTGCGGAGGGAAGGGAGGGAGAAGCGAGCGAGGGAGGGGGGTCTGTCCTGCAGCAGCCATGAAGGGGGGGGGGGGGAGTGGGTATTGGTGTCAGGGGCCCGTATTACTTTTGCCCTGGGGCCCCAGTTTGGCTAGAACCAGGCATATACTGTCGCCTGTGCCGATGCCTACCACTACCCCCCATTCTCATTTCCGGGCCCCCCGCCTTTTACCTGAAAGCACCCCGGGATCTTCTTCTAAGTCACCAGATTCGGGGTGACTGAGCATGTGCATAACCTCATACACATGTGCATGGCGCTCTCAGTAACAGGCACTGTGAAATCAACCCCACATACATAAACAAGTAAAAATAAGCAACAGGGTATATATTATTTATTATTTATTTATTGTATTTATAAAGCGCCAACATATTACGCAGCGCTGAACATTAATTTAGGTTACAGACAATATTTAGGGGTGACATACAGCAATATGACAATACAGGAATACAAGAAAACCAGATCACACAGCACAGTATGAGTACCAGGTAATGCTTAGTCAGTCACTGGATGGAGCATGGAGATTAGGCAAGTTAGGTTCACTCAGATGCATAGCATGGGTTCACAGTAATGGAGGTGCAAGATCAGGTAGGACACAAAAGGAGGAGGACCCTGCCCAAAGGCTTACAATCTAGAGGTAGAGGTAAGGACACGAATGGTAGGGGACCAGAGTTCAGCTGTAGGTTTAGAGCACTTGTGAGGGGTAGTAGGCCAGAGTGAAAAGGTGAGTTTTGAGGGCTTTCTTGAAGATGTTGAAGGAGGGGGCTGCCCTAATGGGTGGAGGTAGGGAGTTCCATAGTGTTGGAGCAGCTCTTGAGAAGTCCTGGAGGCGTGCATGGGACTGGGTGATGCGGGGGGCGGTTAGGCGAAGTTCATTGGAAGAGCGGAGTGAGCGGCTAGGTGTGTACCTCTGAGTAAGATCGGAAATGTAGGTTGGACAGGTTTTGTGGACAGATTTGTAGGTCAGACACAGTATCTTGAAACTGATTCTGGACTGGATAGGAAGCCAGTGGAGGGATTCTAGGAGGGGATCTGCCGTGGTGGAGTGATGGGAGCAGTGGATAATTCTGGCTGCCGCATTCATGATGGACTGCAGTGGGGCTGTTCGGGTCATAGGGAGACCAGACATATATACAATAATTATAATATATATATGACTTGGTAAGGCAGGGGTATTATTATTATTTAGTATTTATATAGCACCAACATCTTTCGTAGCGCTGTACAGCTCACAATCTAATTCCCTACCATAGTCCTATGTCTATGTATGTATTGTGTAGTGTATGCATTGCAGTCTAGGGCCAATTTAGGGGGGAGCCAATTAACCTATCCATATGTTTTTGGCATGTGGGAGGAAACCAGAGTGCTTGGAGGAAACCCATACAGACACGGGGAGAACATGCAAACACCTCGCAGATGTTGACCTGGCTGGGATTCAAACTGGGGACCTAGCACAGCAAGGCGAGAGCGCTAACCACTATGCCACCGTACTGCTTCCTGAATTGCTTATATATCCTTAAAGGATACCCGAAGTGACATGTGACCTGTTGAGATAGACATGTGTATGTACAGTGCCTAGCACACAAATAACTATGCTGTGTTCCTTTTTTTCTTTCTCTGTCTGAAAGAGTTAAATATCAGGTATGTAAGTGGCTGGCTCAGTCCTGACTCTGACAGGAAGTGACTACAGTGTGACCCTCAGTGATAAGAAATTCCAACTATAAAACACTTTCCTAGCAGAAAATGGCTTCTGAGAGCAAGAAAGAGATAAAAAGAGGAATTTCTTATCAGTGAGGGTAACACTGTAGTCACTTCCTGTCAGGACTGAGTCAGCCACTTACAAACCTGATATTTAACTCTTTCAGGCAGAGAAAGAGAAAAAGGAACACAGCATAGTTATTTGTGTGCTAGGCACTGTACATACCCATGTCTATCTCATCATGTCACATGTCACTTCGGGTATCCTTTAAATTGAATCTCTACGCTCATAGTGCTATGGGAATGATTTGCAGCTAGTTCTTGTCTAGAAAATTAGTACAGAGAGAGAGGAAGCTGCAGAGAGCTTGAAAGTGATTACAGGTCTAAGTTGCGTAGATTTCTGCATGCAGCTGTGGGTTTTCGGAAGAAATGAAAGGTGAAATTAAGGAGGTAATCAGGAAGTGGGAATGATGCATATATAAGTTAGATAGGATAACAACCAAATCCTTCAGAGTCTATCCAAACAACGAACCATGGTTCTCAAACAAAAACTACAGCAACTGCGTAGGTGCAAAGAATCTGCACCTGGCTACCAAGAGGACTACAGGAGGGCAAGGTATAAAAGGGAACTGAGAATCACCAAAAAAAGACCACGCTGAAAGGAAGAAACAAAACTTCCGCTTGAGTGACTCATGAGCTGCTTGGAAGGGGCTCAAGGCCGCCACCAACTACAAGCCCCTACACCCAACATGCTACCCTGAGCACCGGGCTAGCCGAGAAACTCCGTAACTTCCACTGCAGGTTTGAGAGCCAGGCAGAACCTGGGGGGATACCAATGCCATGCACCCCCCATGCCTCTGATGGAAATACCCTTAGTCTAAGCTCACCCCCTCTGGTTGCATGTGAGGTCAATGTTCTGTGCCACTTAGTAATGTTGAACACTAGGAAATCCACAAGCCCCCAATGGCGTGTCGCCAGCCTGCCTGAAAACATGTTCATGGCAGCTTGCTCCCATCATCACTTTCATCTCCACCAAGTCCTTACAAGAGGGCAAAGTCCCTGCATGCTTTAAAAGGTCCACCATTATTCCTGTTCCTAAAAAGCAGAGTCTCCAACCTCAAGAACTTGGCCCGTGGCCCTAACATCCATCATCATCATGAAGACTTTTGAAAAAGTGGTCCTGTCCCACCTTAAATTCTCTGCAGTGGCCCTACTGAACCCTTTCCAGTTTGGGTACTGAGCAAACAAGTCCACTGATGACGCCATCCATATCTGTCTGGAACTCATCAGCAACTACTTGGAAAAAGCTGACTCGTATGTTAGGATCCTTCTTTCTGGACCCTAGCTCGGCTTTTAATACCATCTGCCCTCGCATCCTACAGTAAAATCTTGCAGCACTTGAGGTCCATAATTTCCTAAGCCTATGGATCACAGATTTCCTCTTTAACAGCCGTCAAGCTGGGTGCCAACTCCACACAAACAAGGGTTACGAACACGGGTGCCCCACAAGGCTGGGTCCCATCACCGATCCTGTTGTCACTCTATATGAATAACTGCAGATCCAAGGCCAACCTTGTCAAGGTCATCAAATTTGCAGATGACATCACCATCGTTGACCTTGTTACCCAAAATGGTGAGCTGGCCTACCTCCAAGGTTGATAGAATAAGCCATTGGTGTAGAGAGAACAGGCTGGTCCTCAACACAGCCAAGAAAATTGAGCTGATCATCGACTTCAGAAAACATGCCCCCCCCCCCTTCCCTTCAATACGGCACTGAAGTGGAAAGAGTACCATGTGACTGCCTCCTGGGCCAAACCATCTCTAACAACCTGGAAAGCCAACACTGCATCTACCCAGAGGAAAGCACAGCAGAGACTATTCTTCCTTCGCCAACTAAAGAAGTTTGGAATGGCCCAGGAGCTTCTGACAAAGTTCAACTCTGCTCCTCCATCCTGGTCTGGTATGCCAGCTCCTACGCCAGTGACAGACGGACACTACAGAGGGTCATCAGATAAGGTGAGAGGATCATCGGTAAACTTCTCCCCACACTTACCCTAATCTACAAAACCAGAATGCGCTCCAGAGCATTGAAAATTGCCAATAATCCCTTCATTCTTGAAAAAAAAATAATCAAAATCCAATAGGAACCATTTGCAAATGCTTTACATAATGGAAATCTCCATAATTAGACTACTAGTGACTCTGTTCAGAGTGTAAGGCAGGGGTGTCAAACTCAATCATGTCAAGGCCCAAACCTAAAACAGTCTAAGTTGCGGACCAAATTTTTTATTAAGATTTAACATTTATTGCTTCAAACTAAGTGGCGTAACTATAGAGACCATGGGTGACCCGCTCCCCCCCTTCTGCAGAGTAGCCCAGTAAAGCACTTTAATATTTACCTGCTCCAGTTTGGAACTCCTCTTATCTTCCTGACAGCCCATGCTCTGTGCTGTGGCTCTGGAATGCATGTCATGTAATTAGGAGCTGGAGGTATAGAAGCATAGTGCGTGCAGTTGCTGGGAGGAACAGAAGAGACCTGTTGCAGCGCTGGAGCAGGTAAATATTACTGAGATGTGTCTGTGTCTGTTTTACCAGCCACACAAGGGGGTTTGGATCCCAGGAGGGGGCCCCATGCTAATTTCGCTGGGGGTCCGGTGGGTTGTTGCTGAACCACAGCCACACCAAACTGACAATCAGCCATAAACTGAGTCACTGCTATGTTCCTTTGGATGGGAAGGCAGTTTGTTATCATTCTTTTACTGCTTACAATGTTGCACAATAATGCACATTTGATGCTCTTGAGGCTACATAAGATGGCAAGTAGGGCCACATTTTTGACATGTGTGGTGTAAGGTGAGAATGTAGCTGACATCAGGGAGAGGCATGGACCATGCTAAAGGTAAACCACCTTCACCGCTAGGTTTACAATTTATTAAAAGAATAGCCCTAATCATGGATGCATTTAATAACCTTCACTGTACATCACGGGAACACACAAATGCACAAGAAGTAAGAGTAGTTTCTCCAATAGCGGATTCATGTAGAGAAGCCGTACAGTGACAGTAAAATATCTTATGTTTGCAGACCTAAAAACCAACAGATGGTAAGAGATGAATAGCTCATATTTCTGTCAAATGATGTTTTACTTATTAGGCTGGCTATTACTTTTTCATCCAGTGAACTAACAGGATTATGTTTAATGGTTTAACCCAATAAAGATCACACAGAAGCATGAACAGCTTCCCACGTTTAATATTAAACTGCTAGATTTAAATTACACTTAAACTGTTCACTGCTACAGCCAAGCTCCTACATCGTACCCTAAGTGGTCAAACTATTTTCATATTTTTAGTTTCCAACATTTTTATTAAACAAGAAAAAATAAAAAAAAGAAATATGACATCCATTTGTGCTTATATTTCCTGGAAACAGCATGAGATGTGAAAACAAAAGGTGTGTGGACTTGTCTTTGTGATGGGAACTAACTCATAGCTTTTGTTTATAAAAGGTAACTAATCCCCCTCACCCCACTAGCATATTAACCACCCATATAAATCAACATGTTTCGCTTAGAAGTACATTTAAGCTTCGTCAGGAAAATAATAAATAAGGTGCAGTGCTCTAAAAGTGCATTGTATAGTGACACATAGATATAGCCCAAGACAGACATGTTGATGTATATGGGTGATTAATATGCTAGGGGTGGGGTGGGGGGGGGATTAGTTATCTGTTGCAAACTTTTGCAAACAGTGGAATTGATGGTTGTACTGACCATTATTCTACAAGTATGCTGCACTGATCTGGAGTAGATCCTTGTTGTATAGGGCCTGACTAAAACTGGGGCTTCAAAAATTTGAGAAAACTCTGCTCCCATCTCTATAGGGTTATTCATACATTGTGGGATGAATGCATGTATTATTGATCTACTTGATTGTATGTTCACTTATATATAGTGGGCTATCTTGCCTCAGTAAGTGAACCCAGCAGCAGCCTAGCCCACTTGGATGCATAATACCATTTCCCCCCCCTCTCCTATATGTTTGGTGTGTGGTGATGGTTTAACCACTTGAGGACTCAGCCTTTACCTCCCCTTAAGGACCAGCGTGTTTTTTTATGATCTGTGCTGGGTGGGCTCTGCAGCCCCCAGCACAGATCAGGTTGCAGGCAGAGCGATCAGATCACCTCCCTGTTTTCCCCCCTATGGGGATGATGTGCAGAAGGGGGTCTGATTGCTCCTGCCTGCCTGGGTGTTGCGGGGGGGGGGGGGCACCTGAAAGCCCCCCTCCACGGCGAAATTCTCCCCCTCCCTCTCACCCCTGGTGATCGGGGCTGTACAGGACGCTATCCGTCCTGTGCAGCCTGTGACAGGCTGTTCTCTGTCACATGGCGGCAATCCCCGGCCGCTGATTGGCCGGGGATCGCCGATCTGCCTTACGGCGCTGCTGTAGCAGCAGCGCCGTTCAATGTAAACAAAGGAGACAAACGTCTCCTGCGTTTACATTTAGTCTGCGAGCCACGATCAGCGGCTCGCAGGCTATTCACAGAGACCCGCTCCGTGATCTAACAGGAAACGGCCGCTCGCGCGAGCGGCCTTTCCTGATTAATTAGGGAGGCACCTGGCGACGCAGATGTGCGTCGCTGGTCCTCCAGCTACCACTTTGCCGCCGCACGGTATGAGTGTGCGGTCGGCAAGTGGTTAATAGCCCTGATCGATTTTATTAAAATTTTGATTAAAAGTTATGTTTTAGGTAAGACATTACCTCTACCAATAGCGATGATAGGGTGAATGGGGATTTTTAATCCCAGTGTGTGCTGTCAATTACCCTATCTCCCTCCAGTTTTTCAGTGTTTGTCAATGTTAAAGAGAACCTGAAGTGAGAGATTTTAATAGGCTGCCATGTTTATTTCCCTGTAAACAATACTAGTTGCCAGGCTGTCCTGCTAATAATCTGCCACTAATACTTTTAGCTATAGACCCTGAACAAGCATGCAGATCAGGTGCTCTGACTGAAATCTGGCTGGATTATTTGCGTGCTTGTTTCAGGTGACTACTGAAGCCAAATAAATCAGCAGGACTGCAAGGAAACTGGTATTGTTTAAAAGGAAATAAATATGGCTTCCTCCATATACCTCTTGTTTCAGGTTCCCTTTAAGATACCTCCTTCCATCCCAGTCAACTACAGCCATAATAAGGTCTTTATTAGCAGAGAGGTATAGTTTCAGCTAGTCTCAGTTTTTAGACTCACTATTGCTATCTTTTTTTTCTCTAATTTTACTTCCAATAACAGGCAGATAATAATAACATAAAAATAATACCAGCAAAAGGTATGCATTAGCAATAGCAGGCAAATAACACATGCAGATATTAATAATGTACAGTTATCCTGAAAGGCAGATATTTCTAGTGACATGCGGATATCAACAAGATACAGACTCCATTAATAGGCAGATGATACAAGGAAATGTAGATTCCCCAGTAACAGGTATCCTAGTGACAAGCAGGTAGTTTAGCAACAGGCAGATTTGAGTGAGCATCTGGTTTTAGTAACAGGCAGACTCCAGAGACAGGCACATAGGTTTTAGGGAGACAAGTGCCAAGGAGATAAGTGGTCATTTGAAATGATCATTTTTGATGGTTTGGGCAGCCTTCCCCTGTATAAACAAGACAGTCAGCCATCTGCTGAAGAGCATGTTCCCACCTCCTATAGCAAAGAGAGAATGAGAGCGAGCAGAGCTTCCAACCAGTAAGTGGGCATCAGGAGACACTTCTTTACACTTTCAAAATGTGCAGAAAAAGTTCATGAACAACAATTTTTGGAAACATACGTGGAAATTGTGTACAAGCACAAAGCGGTAGCAAAGTGCCGGCTGCTTACCTGGTAGCAGTGTTCCGGCGAGTCCTCCAGGACGGCCCTCCTGAGATTGTGTGAGTCTCCCCTCCCAAGTCGGAAACACCTGACAAGAATTTAAATAACAATTAGTATAAATCCCACCTCCTCACAATCTCCCCCAGTTTAATGAAGAGAACCGAGTCCACCAACCACTATCACATCAATAATAATATAATATAATAGGGTCGGGAACTTAGGCGGCCGTCCTGGAGGACTCGCCGGAACACTGCTACCAGGTAAGCAGCCGGCACTTCCTCCCTACGTCCTCCAGGACGGCCCTCCTGAGATTTAGCGAGAAATTTACCTTAGGGTGGGATAACAGCTTGAAGAACCTTGCGGCCAAAGGCCTGGTCCTGACTGGAAAGCACTTCCACTCTGTAGTGTTTGATGAATGTCGAGTGGCTGGACCAGGTTCAGGCTCGGCATATCTGATCCAGGGAGGCTCCCGACCTTTCCGCCCATGATGTTGACAGTGATCTGGTCGAGTGTGCTGTAATGTGGTCAGGCACCTGTCTCTGAGCCTCTGAGTAAGCAAGGGTAATTAGCTGTCTAATCCATCTAGATACTGTAATCTTAGATACCTGGGATCCCCTCCTTGACCCTCCAAATGCAACTAATAAATTAGTGGAAGTCCTCCATTCCCTGGTTCTATCTAAATAAATCAAAACCGCTCTCCTGACATCAAGAGTACTTAATTTCCTTTCCTTATCGTTCTGTGGAGTGGACAGAAAAGAGGGGAGTATAATATCCTGGGTCCTATGAAAGGATGTAGATACCTTAGGTAAATAAGAGGGATCAAGTCTAAAAACGATCTTATCGGCATGAATTACCATGTAAGGATCCTTAATTGACAGGGCCTGAATATCACCTACTCTGCGAGCCGAGGTAATAGCCACCAAGAAAGCTACCTTCAGTGTGAGAAACTTTAATGGAACTGAATCTAACGGTTCAAATTTGTCAGAGGTTAGAAAATCCAGCACCAATGACAAATCCCAAGGAGGGATCAATTTCTGAGGAACCGGCTGAGAACGTTCTACCGATTTCAAAAAATTTTTAACGTAAATATGCGCGGATAACCGCCTGGAAAGAAAAATGGAGAGAGCTGATACCTGAGCTCTAAGGGTACTAACAGTTAACCCTAACTTAACCCCCTCCTGCAAAAATTCCAAAATTGAAGATATATTATTTGACCTGGTAACATTCTTCTGTTTCCAGGCCGAGAAAGTGTACCAAACCCTATTGTACTTCTTCCTAGTAGCTGGCTTCCTACAGGCTAACAGAGTTTTAATCACGTCACCCGAAAACCCCTGACTCCTCAACATCTGCTCCTCAGGATCCACGCAGTGAGGTTCAGGAACTTTGGATTCGGGTGGACCTGTCCGTTTTGCAACAGTATGTCCGGTCTGTATTGAAGATGCCAAGGACCCCGCATTATTAGGGACTGTAGGAGAGGGAACCAGGCTCTTCTCGGCCACCAAGGAGCAACCAGTATAACTTCCGCCCTTTCTGACTGGATCTTCCTGAGAACTCTCGGTATCAATTTGAACGGGGGAAATGCGTAAAGCAAACCCTCCGGCCAAGGGATCGACAGGCCGTCTATCCTGCCCGTTGAAGCAGAAGGATCTAGGGTACAGAAATCTTCCACTTTTGCATTTTCTGGATTTGCAAAAAGATCGAGTGTCGGGACTCCCCAACTCTCTGTGATCTCCCGGAATGTCTCCGGATTGAGTTCCCATTCCGAATCCTCCACTAGGTGTCTGCTTAGGGAATCTGCCCGCCTGTTGTGGACACCGCGAATGTGGACTGCTGACAAGGACTCCAGATTCGTCTCTGACCATGTCATGATTTGGTATGTCAGCTCCTGAAGATCCGGCACTCTCGTGCCCCCCTGCTTCCTGACATAGCAAACCGAGACAAAGTTGTCCGAAAATATCAGAACCTCCGAGTTGGAGACTATTGGAAGAAGGGCCTGTAAACCTAGCAGAATCGCTTTGAGTTCTCTGTAATTTGATGACATGTGGGACATCTGCTGGTCCCACACCCCCTGGGCCTGATGACCTAGGCAGTGAGCCCCCCAGCCCCAAGCGCTGGCATCTGTGTACAATTTTAACGGAATTTCCTGGGTCCACCTGCGACCCTGATTCAAATTGGGCAGGTGAGTCCACCAGCAAAGGGAATCTGTCACCTCCTCTGGCACAGTCACCGACACATCCAGTGATCGATGATCCCTGTCCCAGTTTGTCAAAACCCAGGTCTGAAGTCTCCGAGTATGGGCCTGGGCCCATTCCACTGCCGGAATGGCAGATGACATCAGACCCAGGACCGACACCAACTTGCGCAGGGAAACTTGAGGATTCAACCTCAATTCCTGAGCCTCTGCTATCAACCTGTCCACCTTTGGCTCTGGCAAAAAGACACGTCTGACCGTCGTGTCCCATTTGAGACCTAAGAAAATTAAGCTTTGAACTGGATTCAAGTGAGACTTCTCCGAGCTCACTATCCATCCTAGTCTGTGAAACAGCTGCAGAGAAAAACCTAGCTCCTTCTGCAAGGCTTCTCGCGTCTCTGCCATAAAAAGAAAGTCGTCTAAATAAGGAAGAACTCTTACATTGTGGAGATGTAGAAAACACATGACCTCCGCCACCACTTTCGTAAATATCCGTGGGGCCGACGATATTCCGAATGGGAGAGCCTGATATTGAAAATGGCATATCGATTCTCCCATTCGAACCGCGAATCTCAAAAATTTCTGAAAGAGAGGATGAATAGGGATGTGGAGGTAAGCATCCTCCAGATCCACCGTAGCAAGAAAAGCTCCTGGAGACATCAGGTTGCGGACCGATGCAATGCTTTCCATCCGGAATCTCTTCTCCACAATGTAAGGGTTCAAGGGTTTCAAATTCAGAATCATTCGAAATTTCCCCGACTGTTTCTGAATCAAAAATACCGTCGAGTAAAACCCCTTCCCCTGATCCAGCCTTGGGACTGGCTGAATAACCTTCTTGAGGAGAAGGGAAGAGACTGACTCGATCAGTGCTGCCGCTCTGACCTGATCCCTGGAGATCGGTGTAACCACAAACCGGGGGGGGGGGGGGGGGGGGGAGATACAAACTCTATCCTGTACCCCTGTTGAATTAAGCTTAGGATAAACTCGCTCTTTGAAATTTCTCGCCATGCTGGCACAAAGTAGCGTAGTCTTCCCCCCACCGGAATTTGTCCGTCATTTTGCGGATTTTGCTGTGGCGGAGTTTGGCTGAGACCTGTTGAACAAGAATGGTCTACCTCTGCCTGCGTTGTAAGTCCATCTCTTATTCTGTCTCTGCCCTTCTGACCGCCTATGTTCCTGTCTGAAGAAGGGCTTCTTGCTCTGAAAGGGCCGCTTCTCCTTCTTCTTTTTCTCCGGAAATTTCCTGGCTCTATTGGAGGATCTTTCTAAGACGGAATCTAAATCGCTCCCAAATAACAGATTACCATGGAACGCCATTCCACAAAGTTTCTGTTTGGAAGTGACATCCCCCTCCCAAGTATTTAACCAAACGGCTCTGCGAGCCGAGTTGATTAATGCTGCCGTTTTAGCCGAAGCCCTAAGACTCTCCGTGGCTGCATCCGCTAAGAATGCTACCGATTTAATTATAACCGGTAAACTTTCCAAGATCCTTGCATGCGGTGTGCCATCCTCCAAACGTTCTTGGAGTCCCCGAATGCACTTATCGAGATTGCGGGCTACACATACGGAGGAAATGGCCGGCTTAAAGGAAAACGATGTTGAGTCCCAAGCTCTCTTGAGAAGGGCCTCAGCCTTCCTGTCCATTGGGTCCTTTAAGGCTCCCATATCCTCAAACGATAAATCCGTATCCTTTGAGCACTGGGAGAGCGGGGCATCTAGTCGTGGACACTTAAATAATGATTCATGCTCCTCAATATCAAAGGGAAACCGACGCTTGAAGGATCTCGGCACAAAAAGCCTACCTTCAGGATCCTTCCACTGGGCAGAAATAACACTCTTGATTGCTCTATGAATTGGGAAGACTAGACCTCCCCGATCCTCTAACCCCCTATAGATGTCATCCTGAGGAGTAGAGGAGGATCTAGGCTGTTCAATCTGTTCTGAATCATATACCGCCTTCAAGAGCTCTAAGGTGTCTTCAGCTTCAAACAAATACCTAGGAATCTTGGCCCCCCCCAAACCTGAATGGTCTGATTCGACCAGCTCTCCCTCCTCAGACTCATCAGATATTTCTTCCACAGACAAGGGAGAGGTATCTGTGATTCTCCCCGACTGTGAGGTTCCTGCCCTGACAGGAACCTCTGGAAGTATAGGTACAGGAAGAGCCTGGACTAGGGGAACAGGATTGGACTGGGGAACCTGGCCCTGGGAGGTAACTACCGCTGGCTGAGCAGTGACCACTGGAGGCACGGCCGCAGGTGCCTGAGATACCAGACCCATTTGTACCGGGCAAGGAGGTAGTGCAGCTCTAAATGCAGAAAATGTAGTAGCTAGCTCCTGCTTCACTGACTTCATCAAGTCTAATAATGCTACCGTAGTGCTTTCTGGCCTAGGGGTATGTGACTTTGATCTATTATAACAGTCTATACATAAAGTCTTGGTAGTCCCTTCAGGTAGCCTGCAACCACATTTAGCACACTTAACAGATTTTCCTGCGCTCTTAAGTAGTTTCTGCAAGAAACAAAGAAATATATACAAGGGACTCCAAGGGACATTCAGCTGACAAGCCACAATACATCAAGCCTGTAACCACTGTAAATGCATCTTACCGGCTGCTGCCCCGCCTCCTCCGAGCCAGCCGGAGATGTCTTTTGTGCCTCTGGAGCGGGCTCTGTTGACTGCTCCATAGCCCCTGCAGAGTGACACTGCCTCCGTGCAGTGTATCAGGCGTGCTGGGTGGTCCGTTACTTTCGCTGTAGGCGGCACCAGATCAGGCCAACGTGGTCCTTCTAGCGTGCTGAGCCTGGCCGGAACGCAAAGCCGACCTGTGTGCTCGGGCCGCCTCTAATACATGCGACCACACTTCCGCCTTGCGTCGCATCCTCTCCGCATCACTTCCGGCGTGCTCCAACCCATTTCCGTAACGTTGATGCGGAAACGCCATACAGCGTGCACCCAGCTGCCAACGGACAGTCCGAGCAGTGGCCATGAAGAAATCCTCCGATCTCCTCACTCCAACAAGTGAAAAAGAGGTATGGCTGCCCCCACATCCACCAGCTAGGTCGCACCCAGTGCTGACCTAAACTGCTCCTCTATCCATACTTCTTACAGAAATCCTGGCCTCACTAGTGGGTGCCAATAGGCTCCCCCACCACCAGGAACGCTTCCAAGGCGCTTCCGTGACGAGTCCAGGAAACAAACAAAAAACTGGGGGAGATTGTGAGGAGGTGGGATTTATACTAATTGTTATTTAAATTCTTGTCAGGTGTTTCCGACTTGGGAGGGGAGACTCACACAATCTCAGGAGGGCCGTCCTGGAGGACGTAGGGAGGAAATATGTGGCAGGCAACAGGTGGTTGGTAAACAAGTGTCAGAAAGATGGATGACAGATATGTTGTAGGTTGATATGTGGGAGGGCACTGCAAGGTTGGGGAAATACTCTGCTCTGTAATTAGTGCTCCCTCCCCAAAATACTTAGTGACCCTGCAAATAGTGTTTTCCCCGGGGCCCCGCCAATGCTTTAAGTGCCCACCTCCCCAGTATTTAAGAGACTTCTCTGTAGTCTTTTCTTTCTGCCCCTGTAATTAATGCCTATTCATTCTACCACAAGCTGCTCCTCTGTCCCCTGCCAGTTTATTGACGGAAGTTGTTTTGTGTAGCTCACTTGAGTTCTTAATACTACTGCATCATGGGATTTGACACAACATAATGGGATTGATTCTTGCAACATTGGAAAAAATTGATGTGCGCAGGCAGCATACAGCAATGTTACTGGTACTTATTTTAGTTATATCTCCCTGTGAAGCTGTGGAAATTATATTGTTTTTTCTCCAACAGCTCCCACAATGGCCATTAGTCCAGCAGAGGCAGTGGGCATATCCTAGTAGGCCTTAGCAGGCCATACAGCAAGGTATTCCACAAAAACTTCCTTGTATAAACATTAGGTGCCACTGAGGACAGGTTTTCTGCTATAATCTGCACATGCCTTAATTGGTACATGCACAGTACATAAACAGTGTCCTCCAGGTTGGTTTATAGGGAGGGCAGTGGCATACCACCTCTTCACTCTATATACACTGTACTTATTGCTATATGTACTGCACATGAGCAGTTTACAGCAGAGAGGTACACATCATGGAGCTTTCTATGGTAGTGCCTACAGTTCATACTAAGAGGCATACCTATAATTCAGCCGAATTGGGTGCAGGATACAGCCGATAAACAGCTCCCCCTGCTCCTGCACAAGTCCCGGTGGCGTTAATTACAGGCCGCCATGGATAGTGGGGGAAAGATGTAATTCGGCTTTCAGCTATTGCTGGCGGCCGAATTGCAGTGTTTTTTGTAGTAATTTGTGCTCCGTCTGTTGACGGCGCCCAAATTACTCACTGAGAGCCGCTACAGCTGTAATTCCTAGTATGCCTATAGTGGCCCTGGCTGTGCCCAAATCTCCTGTACTGTTTTTACAGCACTCGACTAAAAGGGCCTTGAGGGATATGCTGCTCTAAGGGCTGGTAGGTACTAATAGGGGATGCCCTTTGCCTGTGCTGGTCTCATAGGTGCTGTGGAAGCTGTTAGGATAAATCAACTCAACTTGTATATACAGCCTCAGAGGGAGGAATAGGGATTTGTATTAGAACAGCTGCATTTAATCTCCCATGTTGGAGAATATAATGTGCCACAAGCCTGTCGGGAAAACAAGAAGCACATCAGTAATCATAACAACCTTGTCAGTAATGAGGAAACAAAATTCTCTTTTATAAAACACAGATTTTGTCACCATCACTGCATTATTAAAATTCAAGTTATTTGTAATAGTTTCCCTTTAATCTGTGTTTTCTACAATCAGTACGGCACTTTTGGATTTGTCTTATTGAAACATTCAGGTTTGTGAAAATATCCCTATTTTTGTTGTTAAATATTGTATGGTATAACCACATAAAGTCAAACAGAATGTTTACCAGCTATCAAACCTGTCATCTCAAACCAACGCAGATGGGACACTGGGACTGCGGGATGTGCTTTGATTGACAAAAGACAAGCAGAAGCAAAGGGACAAAACCCTCCACAGCAGGCACTGTGATAAAGAATAATAAAGAGAAGGGGGCTCCTCTCCAGAAGAGCAAGGTCATCCAAATGATAGGAATAAAATAAACAATGTTTGTGAAGTTCACTTTTCAAAAGCATTCTGGGCCTCCTGCCTCCATGGTGTGTGCGGCACTAGGAATGTTTGATATCACACACTTTGAAATGATGATATATTCATCGCTTTCTCCTGTATACTCACCAAGAAAGTTTCTAAACAGCATCAAAGAGCAAATCAAAAGGCCAGATCGGAGGCTTTTAAAAGTAATAAGGGATGTTCAAACACAGCACTGAGTTTGGATATTTCCAGGCGTCCATAGAATCGCGCTCTGCAGGAAATAGCGTGAGAAAGGATTTTGGTGTTGGATTGCTTGCTGCTTATTATGAATGATGCTGCCTAACTCATTATGTGATTTTTTTTTCCTTTACTAGTTTGCAAGGACACCGCGTCTGACATGAAAGGACTGTAAGCTGAAAAACATGTCATTCTTCTCATCAGTGAAGGAGAGGACAAAATGAGCTAATTTTCCTGCTTTCCTTTTTTTGTGCCAGAGGTAGCTTTAAATACCTCTGAATAGCTAAAAAGCCTGGTTGTCTTCTGAAACGGGGTCAAAAGCTCTCTGAACCCTAGGTACTAGTCTGGCTTCATCCAATACATCTGCATGTGGCACACATCAAGGGCAGCAGGGCCTCAAAAGCTTTTTTTATTCATTAATTCTTGTTGTCCTTTTAATCAGTGATCAGAATGCCAAAGCTATTGAAATCTGCTCAGAGAGGTTCCGAAAGCTAAACTTGGTTTAGATTGCGCCTCTTTACTTCAGAAAACAATATTTGAAAAAAATAAATTTTAGAAATGAGTGCTTATATAGAAATATAGTTGCTAAAGTTTTTTTAATTGTTTGTTTCATTTGTTCCCACTCTAAGGCCTTGCTCACACTACAAATTGCAAGCTCAATCACAAGTGCTTTAATTGCGTTTGTGAGCGATTTTGTGAAATGTTCACTGGCGTTTTTTGTACGCTTTGCGCTTTTTTTTGCAACTGTTTTTGTTTTGTGATTTGCAATTTTTGTGTGTGCAGACAGACAGGTAGTAAATCTTTTAAAGCAAATTTGCCTAAAAAAATCTTTTAAAGCAAATTTGCCTAAATAAAAAATCACAGTTCAAAGAGCTTTTAGGGCCCATTCACACTTGCTAATTGCAAAACGCTAGCAATTTTGCTAGAGTTTTTTTCTGGCATTTTTTTGGCGATTAACGGCAAAAAGTCACCATTCACACCTGCCGATTTTTTTTAGCGATCGCGTTTTGCGCTTCTATCGCACTAAACCGCGATCACCGGGAAATCGCCTGAAAATGGTGCAGGCTACGCATTTGCGTTTAGCATTTTTGGGCGATTTGCGGCGATTAGCGCAAATCGCCCAAATGAGAACGAGGCCATAGACCTTTATTACCCTAGCGCTTTGAAAAGCTCTAGTGTTTCAGTGCTTTGCTGAAATCGCCAGCAAAACGCTCAAGTGTGAATTGGCCCTCATAGTGATTTGCGATTTTTCCTATACCTTGCATTGAAGCACAATTGAGCAACAAAATGGTGCAGGAACCGCGTTTGCGAGTGGAAAAAAGCTCATTGCTCATGAGAACACTCACATAGGATTTGCACACTTTTACAGCGCTTTTAAAAACGCTAGAGATTCAACAGTGTGAACTAGCCCTTAATCAGGTGACATAGATAGAGTCGGTCATCAGCTCAGCAGTAGCTGAAAAACTCACTTGTATAGAGAAAAACAGAAGTTTGCCTTCTTAAGATAGAAGGGATTTACAATTATTCAGAGGCAGTGCCATTTGGCTTGATCCCAGACTTGTACTAGTTTTTACTCCTTTGATTGCCTGATGAAGCGGGATAGAACATGTGAAACACGTTGCATTGTGGAGTACTTAAATAAAAGGTATTTTTGTTGAACTTTAATCAACAGTGTTTTACTTGTTGGCGAGGTAAGCCCACCACTGCCGCCCTTTTAAAATGTTTTTACTCTATTCTGGCGCCTCTATTCAAGCTTCTCTTCATATTATAATTATTAAAGTTGGAGTGGGCCCTGATATGTCTTCCAGTGCATCACTGCTGAATATGCATATAGGTTTGGTTAGCTTTCAGGGACATCAAAGAGATTATTTGCATATTCAGCAGTGATGCACTGGGAGACATCTCAGAGCTCACTCCAACCTGAATAATTGCAAATACCTTCCATTTTAAGAAGGCAAACATCTGTTTTTCATATCCCAGTAAGAGGGCTTTTCTGTCATTTTTAGCCCCTTACACACTCTTGGGAGTTCTGGTTTTCTATGAGCTTGCAGGGTACTCTAACGCTTGCATAGTGGTGTGAAAAATTATTTAACCTTGTCTCCACTACACTACAGTATTTCTCAATGTGACAAAATGTAGATTTGTTTGAAAAAGATAAATACAATCATCCCAAGATACTGTATATTGTACATATATATGGTAAATAAATGGTAGATTTCTACTATGTACAGCACTAAATATGGCACTATATAAATATTAATACAGTAGAATATCGTTATAGCAAACCTCTGGCTATAGTAAATTCAGTCCTCGGGTCCCGACCGACCGTGTGCCTGTATGCATATGCAATGTATGACTAAACTGCTGGTATAACAAACTACTTGGCCAGGTCCCTTGAAGTTTGCTATAAAGAAAGTTTACTGTAGCTTATATAATTATTGCCCCCTCATTTTTTTTCCACACTGCATGATGTATGTAGAATACACAGCGTGCATTTTGGTGTGGAATGCTTTGACTCCATAGTTTGTAGAACGTATCCTTAGATAAGTTTGTAGGACTTATCTTAACCACTTGAGGACCACAGTGGTAAACCCCCCTAAAGACCAGGCAGATTTTTACAAAAATGGCCACTGCAGCTTTAAGGCCAAGCTGCAGGGCCGCACAACACAGCACACAAGTGTTCCCTCCCCCCCTTTTCCTCCCACCAACAGAGCTCTCTGTTGGTGGGGTCTGATTGCCCCCCAAGTTTTTTTTTTTTTTAATAAATATTTATATCTTTATTTTTATATTATTTAACTTTTTTTTTTTTTTTTTTTTTTACAAATCCCTCCCTCCCCCCAGCCGGCCAATCCTGTCAATCGGCTGTCATAGGCTTCTGCCTATTAGAGCCGATTGTTCTCAAGTGCCCCAGGGGGACAGCCGTGTCACACGGCTGTCCCCAGTACAACGCTGCTGCTGATCGCAGCACTGTACTAACAGAAAAGACGGTGGAGTTGCCGTCTAACAGTCTGCTCAGAGACTAAAGGCGGGGTGGAGCTCCGCCCCCCCGAGCAGGGGATGCGTGTGCGGCCTGCGCGCGATCGCTTGCAAACTGCAGCCCCAGGACTTGACACCAATTGGCGTTAGGCGGTCCTGGGGCTGCCGCCGTGGCCACGCCCATTGGCGTGTAGTAGTAGTTAAAGCAAAGGCCCCTTGCGCGCTAAACCGTAACTTTCATTAGCCAGTTAAAGTAAATGTGGGACAGTGACAAACACCAATGGCCTCAATTCTTAGCTTTGTCCGTATAATATCTCATGTGATATTTTCCTTTTTCTTTTGCAATACTGAAAGGTTCTTCCACATTACCTAACATACGGTAAAACGTGTGGAAAATGCATAAAGTGCAGTAAAAAGTGCAGTATTTCAGCGGTAAGCATGTGGTAGTAGTCTGTAATTGTCTTCCATAAGTTAGGATAATCTTTGGAAGATTTTTGTTTTGAGGGAAGGAGGGTGTATTTGATTATGTAGCAATCTATGAAAAGTATATGTATAGGCATCCCCTATAAAAAAAAAATGCAGTAAATATTGGGAGTTTTACTATACTTTTCCATTGCACAGCCTGAATAGGAACTCCCCTAAAACAGCAATAGGAACTCCAGTTTAGGGTAGGAACACACTAGGCAGAATCACATATGCGTTTCCATAGCACATAGTGGAAAATACATATGCGATTCTGCCTAGTGTGCTCCTACCCAAAAATTGCAAAATGCATACAAATTGACTTTACCTCCAGGTACAGGCAGGTCTTAAACTGATCAATAAATTATGTACTAACATGCACCCTAATTTCCATGAGAATAGCGATTTTTGGTAAAATGAATGCAAATTACCACACAAATGAGCGCATAATTTACTGCATGCGGTAAAACATGACTAAAATCTACCAGAATTGCTAAATGTCATTGCTGCATGCGGTAAATGAAGATAATTTGCTCAAAAACCCTACCAGAATTGAGGCCATTGTGTATTTGGACACAGTGATTAGTATGGCGTGTGCCTTCCAACACCCCCCCCCCCCCCCCCCCCTTTGATTTACAAAAATAATGCCATACCAATCAGTGTGCTAAAATAAAGTGATTGAGTGACCGCACTGTACTGTAAAAATGTTGTGTCACCTGACATTGTCACCCAAAGCTTTTCACATCACTGTTGCTGTGTTAGGCCCACACTGCGCAAGCAGCATATTTAGTGACCACAGTATACTTTAAAAAGGCAGAGGATCAGCATTACAGTCAATAAACTAGCTTTTTTGGAAATAAGTCATGACCAATGGAGAGCCTCTCCATCTAATTAAGATATAGTCAAGTGTCAACATGGGCCCATAGGTTTCCCACAAATGGGGTCCATAAAATTCTAAAGGTGACCCTTTGTCAGTACTTGCAGCTTGTAGGGCCTCTAGCTGGGAGGAGGGGAGGGCTGCTGTGCTAAGAAGCAGTTCAGCAAACCAGACCCAGTTACTGCAGAGCCATCCTATTAGGTAAGTTAATGTTTTGCTGCGTTTGCAATGCTCAACTCTTTTAAAATTGCAGAATGAGATAGGCAAAGCATTACTTTATGCCCCTGTGGCCAGCTATATATGCAGAACAGTTGGTTTATCACAGAAATTCAGCCTAATTTGAAGACCAATTTATCCTACTTGCATACAGCTCTTTCCAAGTTGTTAACTCCCATTTAAGTAATATATGGCTTCTATGGAAATTTAGAGACAAGCTAACCAATAAGCTGCTAGAATACATTAAACTCAGAACTCTTCCAAACTAACTTATGTATAACTAGGCCATGAAGTATTCCCAGGTTTATAGGGTGCCTTGCAGATTAATTTGATGGTTTTGATGGATTATCTCCAATAAATGTACAGATACAATTATCAGTAATGTTGCGATCATCCTGCACATGTTTATATTTACAGATAAACAGGTTTCCTTTTGTTTTTTTCATACATGAATTACTATATTTAACCACTTGAGGACCCACCCTTTACCCCCCCTTACGGACCAGCGTTATTTTTTGTGATCTGTGCTGGGTGGGCTCTGCAGCCCCCAGCACAGATCAGCTGGCACACAGAGCGATCAGATCGCCCCCCTTTTTTCCCCCCTATGGGGATGATGTGCAGGGGGGGGGTCTGATCGCTCCTCCTGTCTGGCATGTTGCGGGGGGGCACCTCAAAGCCCCCCTCCTCGGCGAAATTCCCCCCTCCCTCTCCTATCTGCTCATCCCCTGGTGATCGGGGCTGCACAGGACGCTATCCGTCCTGTGCAGCCAGTGACAGGCTGTCCCCTGTCACATGGCGGCGATCCCCGGCCGCTGATTGGCCGGGGATCGCCAATCTGCCTTACGGTGCTGCTGCGCAGCAGCGCCGTACAATGTAAACAAAGCGGATTATTTCCGCTTGTGTTTACATTTAGCCCGCGAGCCGAGATCGGCGGCCCGCAGGCTATTCACGGAGCCCCCCGCCGTGAATTGACAGGAAGCAGCCGCTCGCGCGAGCGGCTGCTTCCTGATTAATCAGCCTGCAGCTGGCGACGCAGTACTGCGTCGCTGGTCCTGCAGCTGCCACTTTGCCGACGCGCGGTATGAGTGCGCGGTCGGCAAGTGGTTAAGGCAGATTAACCAGTTTACTCCCGCCCATACGAATTTCTCCGCCCCTTTTTCCATCCTTTCACCCCCAGGGACGGAGAAATCCGTACTTTCCGCGCTCCTGCCGCTGCCCGCACTCCCGCTCGTAAACACGCTGCCAGGAAAATCTATTCCCGTTCATTGATCTAAGCCCCGCTATGATCCGCTGCTTCTCCGCTAAGCAGTGCAATCATTGTGGAAAAAAAAAAACGTTCCCAGCCTCCTAGTACTTCCTCCAAGCGTCCGGAAGGACGCTTGGAGGTCGCATTAAACAAAAAGTTACTGTTGCCATCTTGTGGCCAAATAATAAAACTACACCCTCAGGGCTCGTTTCCACTATCGCGAATCTGCATGCGTCCAACGCATGCAGATCCGCACATGTAATACAAGTGGATGGGCCTGTTTCCACTGTAGCGTTGTTGAGGTGCGTTTTTTTTAGCGTGAAAAAAACGCACAAAAGAGCCAACGATTTCGCCTGCGTCGGGAATCCGTGCGAATCGCCGCTAATGTATTTAATAGTAAAAACGCATGCGTTTGTTACATGCGTTTTTACCCGCGATTTCGCGTGCGATTTCGCACCTTTTTCAATTTTATTTAGCCCTGGCAGTGTCATGGTTACTTTCGCATGGCACCCTGCCATGCGAAATCGCAGGCGAAATCGCGGGTAAAAACGCATGTGGAAACGCATCCGCATGCGTTTTTACAAGCGTCGGAATGCGGCCGAAATCGCGTCGCAACAGTGGAAACAAGCCCTCAATCATTTACAAATACATTACTTATACATAAAAAATTAACTCATTACCTCCCACACTCCCCATTTTTTTTTTGTAATTAAGAAAAAAAATTAAAACATTTACAATTAAAAAAAAAATACATAAATAGTTACCTTAGGGACTGAACTTTTTAAATATTTATGTCAGGAGGGTACAACACTGTTACTTTATAAACTATGGGCTTGTAATTAGGGATGGACGCAAAACTGAAAAAAATGCACCTTTATTTCCAAATAAAATATTGGCTCCAAACATTGTGATAGGGACATAATTTAAACGGTTTTATAACCGTGACAAATGGGCAAATAATTTTCATGGGTTTTAATTACAGTAGCATGCATTATTTAAAAACTATAATGGCCGAAAACGGAAAAATAATGAATTTTTTTCCCACATTTTTCCTATTTTCCCATTAAAACATATTTAGAATAAAATAATTCTTGGCATAATGTCCCACCTAAAGAAAGCCTAATTGGTGGTGGAAAAAACAAGATATAGTTCATTTAATTGTGATAAGTAATGATAAAATTATAGACGAATGAATGGAAGGAGCGCTGAAAGGTGAAAATTGCTCTGGTGCTCAAGGGGTAAAACCCCTCAGTGGTGAAGTGGTTAATATAAAAGCAAAGCAAAATAGATTACAAATATGGTAAAACATAAAAAAAAACCAGACGATATTAAAATGCAATTCCTCCTTATTAGCTCCGGGATGGTATTTTAAAAAAAATGTACAAAAAAACCCCAAAAAACAAAACATAAATCTACCGTAGTGTTTGAGATGATTTATTTCACACATTTTAACATTAAAGTGGATCCGAGGTGAACTTTTACTCAATGCATAATTGTTCCTATTGTTTATAGGGCATTCCTCAAGCCAAATACTTTTTTTTATTTATGTTTTAATACTCTAATTCCCTATAAACTAAACAAGCCTCGCCCACTGCTTTCCGGAGAGCATTGGCATATTCAGACAGTAGCAAGGGCTCATAGGAGCTCAGTCTGGGCAGGAGGAGGGGGAGGTATTACTAACCAGAGATTTCAAAGGCAGAGGGGAGGAGGGAGGAGGAGTGGGGATTAGGTTTTTTTTCACAGGCTGAGTGCTGAATATGCAGATAAGCTTGCCTGTGTGTAATGTTTACAAACAACATGGCTGCTGTCATTGTATCACAAGAAGAAATAATCATATTCTGTTGAAGCTGTTTGCAGCTAGATTTGCTGTGTGATCTAAACTTTAGATAAGATATATAGACAAGTTACTTGTTGAAGTTAGTTTTTCATCTCGGATCCACTTTAATCAAATAAAAAATAGAGTCAAAAAAGTTATTTTCAATGCTGTACTTTCTAAACTACTGCCTGTTTACAACAGGTTAATCCTCCCTCCACACAATTGAAATGTACTGTATTTTCTTCAGCACACAATGAACTGGTAAGAAAGCACTTCTCTATGACTTAAAACAATTTTGGATGACGGTGAGTAACAAGCCGCACCCATGTAGACAAAAAAATATGAGAAAGTAACAATAGAAACATTCTTAGATGAGTATGTCTGTTCCTTCAAGGTGTTGTCTTTTTTTAAGTTTGTATTAAAAATAGCCAATACAGTAATATGTTTTATTGTCGATAGGGTGATATGATTTGTATCTCTGTCAAATTATTGTTGCCGTTTCTGTTCTAGCGGTTAAAGCGAAGGCTCTAGGTATCACTGGATAGGAGCAAATGAGATAAAATATAAGAGAAATCTCACCAAAAAACACCTAGACGACTAACTAATAGAGTTTCCAAATCTTTTGCGTACTTGAAAATAAATGAAAAACATATCAGCACCTTCTAGTGTTGGCGGGTTTCACTCCTACTTTCTGATTGGGGATAGTTATCACTCAGAGGGATTGTGGAAAAAATACAATTTCAAGGCGAAAAAACTAATAAAGCTACCAATCCAGAAGGAGGTTACTAGGCAACTTTCACAGAAGCAAAACCTTTCCCCGATCATGTCACATATTTACATTATGTACCATTACAAACACCTCAGGCCTGCACTTTAGCAGCATGTCTGCCATACAATAAGCGTAGTTGGGGTATTGGGTGCTAGTCCCACAGTGACACTATCTACAAGCATTTTTCAGGGGCTTGCCAGGTTTGTGTGGGCTTCATTCAAAACATATATAGATCTGAAAATGTACCTGTTGACTTAGCGGTTGTGATAGAGATATAAGTAAGCAAAGTAAACTACTATTGGAGAAATGGCAGCGCATCTAAAAAACAGGCCGCATCTGAGTGCCCACCAACAGATGCGTGCAGAGCCCCCTAGAGGCAATATACACACCTAGAGGCAACATACACACCTTGTATTCAAAACAGATGCTAACAACTATGCACTAAAGCCCTAACCTCTGATAAAAATGGAATGCAAACATAAAATATCAAATGGGACCAGCTAGTCATAAAGTAAACTTACATTTTTTAACCATTTACCGACAATGTAACTTATTAAAACGTCATCTTTGACCCTGTTAATGGCAACAGGACTTTTTAATAAGTCGCTAGTTCCCACCGTATAGAGCACACAGAAGACCCCTGAATAGCTTTTTACGTACAACACACCATGCTATGCAGGTGGTGTATAAATACACCAAATAAAATAATAATTGGAATGTTGTCCTGTGAATTACATAAACTGACCCAGCACAAAAATATGGCTTTTATATCATAATGTGAGACACAAGCAGTTGGCATTTTAGAGCATAAATTCCTAGCGGGGTTAGGATGATATAGATCATAAGTGGCTTGATAGATGTGCCCTACAGTATTCTTTTTTCGTAATTCCTTTTAAAGAGGTAGTTCTTCACAGTATTTTTCAATCAAATTGTGATGTTAAGTAGCACCAGGTTAACCTTGTGTCGTTTGTTGGATCTTCTGAACAAGGATTTATTGTGGGACCCTCTCCCAAGAAAAGGCAGTTCTGGGAAGATCACCAATTACTTGCCTAGCAGGAGCGTCTTCAAACGCCTTGCCACAGCCGCTCACAGCAGTGGATTAATTTCATTAATGATTTCCTGTAGAAAGAAGATAACCTAAATGAATGAAAACAAAGCTGGGACTCATTTACAAGGATGTCACAGTCTGCAATACAAAGTTTTACATCAAACAGCTAAATATCTTTCATTACTCATTAGGTTTTATCTCCCTTTTCTTTCTTCCTCCAGTCAAAAGCAGGGCTGTTCACGCTAGCTTTTAGAAGCAGGAATGGATTTAAACCAATAGTTTGCTTAAAGGAGGAGTGTTGTTTATTAATTTAATATGCTTCCAAGCTGTTATGAATATTCACAATAACACGACTTTGAAACACAATGAAAAGAATTGTTTATGAAGCAGCGCAGGAGAACAGATCTCAGGAGAGCTACTTGTTAATTCATATGGATTCTTCACCCTAAATGTGTTGGTGAGGTTTGTCCAAACTGATGTTTCTAATCAGAAAAACTATCCCCCCCCCCCCCCCCATTCCAAATTGTGAACTAATATAAACAATGAATCTGCGTGCAGCTTACAGGAGAAAAGGTTACCGTAATAGTCATAACAACTGATCAGCATTCTGTCTACACTGATCTCGCTGAGGCATAGCCTTAGAGCTTAAAAAAAATAAAAATAAACAAACTACTAATAAATCATATATACTGTATTTCTGGACAATAAGACTTAGCGGGATTAAACTCTATATATGATGAATTATAATATATATATTATTTGGCATCCTCACAATAAACGTACTGTATCTAACACCTTTTCCTCTGTCCAAAGCCTGGCACCAGGTAAATACCTTTCTTTACATCCCTCCTCAGAGTGCCTCCATCTCGAGCTTCAAAATCACAATCGCAGAAAAATCTACTTCCTCTTTTTCGGCTTTGGAAATGATCCAACCGAGTAAATTCTAAAGGTAAAGAAGACTTTCCAAAATGCTCATCAGTTTGAATACTACATTTTGTGATGTACATTTCTTTTTTAATTTTATCGAATTTATTGAGTTTCATCCTGCTTTAACCCCCCTAAAGACCACTCCATTTTTCACAAATTGGGCCACTGCAGCTTTAAGGCCAAGCTGCAGGGCCGCACAACTCAGCACACAAGCGATTTCCCACCTCCCCTTTCTCCCCACCAACAGAGCTCTCTGTTGGTGCGGTCTGATCGCTCCCCAAATGATTTTTTTTTTTTTTTATAAAGATTTGTTTTATTTTGTAATATTTTCCCCTATTTTTTTTAAATTAATTTTGTAATCCTCCCCCTGCCAGCCAATCAGCGTGATCGGCTGTCATAGGCTTCAGCGGACACTTTTGTGCCACCCAGGGGGACATCCGTGTCATACGGCTGTCCCCCGTACAGTGCTGCCTTAGATTTCAGCGCTGTACTGTGTTAATAAACAGCAGTTTCGCCATCTAACAGTCTCCGCTGGGAGAACTGAAGGTAGAGCAGCGCTCCGTCATCCAAGCGGAGATGTGCACGCAATCTCCTGCAAACCACGCCCCAAGGACTTTACGCTGATCGGCGTTAGTCGGTCCTGGGGCTGGTGCCGCGTGCACGCCCATCAGCGTGACGCATTCGCCTAATGGTTAATGGCTTAAAAATGCAATTCACGCTACACGGCCCAAAACAATGCACAATATGGAAACCAAAGCACATAATACAGAACAATAGTGGTTCAACAACACAAGGTTTTATTCACTTTTTTCCTTTTACACACGCAATGAAAATAGAAAAATAAAAATGAAGATGATTTTTTTTTTTTTGCAGCCCCCCCCAAAAAAAAATATTTGGTGCATTTTTGGTAGTTTTACAACTAAATTACAAAACATTAAAAACTGCCATCCTTATATTTCATAACATCATTCAAAAAATACCACTGATTTCCCATTGTCATATAAGGCTCAAAAATGTGTATGTTTGTATAGTAAAACTTTTTTTAAACAGTTTCATATCTTTATGATTTTTTTTTAGCACTACTATGAATTGTCCAGTTTAAGTACAAAAAGGTTACGTTTCTTTCACATAAATCACTCACCACCTTGATGAATCTAAAAGAAAAATACAATGACTTATATTTCTAAACATAGCAGAACCTCTGCTTTAATTATTTCACTACAAGAAAGATTGCTTAGCAAATAACGTGTAACGCCACGGTTATATCACCAAATATAAAAATAAGAGCGTGTACTCCTTCACCCCACCTAGAATCACAGCGATGGGGAGCTGCAAAAATCAATAGACCAATGTAGAGAACCTTCAAGACGTGGTTGTAACAATTTAAATTCACAGGCCCATATGAAATTCACTTTTTCTTGATTTTTTTGAGTTTTCTCCTAGGTGATGTTTTTTAACTTGTCAGTAAAATGCATTTTAAGCCCTTAGAAAGCAAGAATATACTCAAAATAATTTTGATAGTGCTTTTTCACCTACTTTATGGTACTTTTTTTAGTTAAAAAGTGCTGGAAAGTTATTTTAAATCGAAAATGAAAAATTATCTCCTAGGAGAAAACTCAGGTGAAAAAGTGAATTTGGGCCACAGTGTGAACTGTGGACCTAGCAAAGTCGTATCTGTGTAGTCATATATGTACATTGGCCCTTATGCAATTAACTTTTTTTCCTGAGTTTCCTACTAAGTGATATTTTCAAACTTGTCAATAAAACACCTTTTAAATCACCAGCAAGCAAGAAATAAGAAAACCTGTAACAAGAAAAAGTTCCCCTGGGGGGTACCCACCTCAGGTGGGGAAGGCCTCCAGATCCTATCGAGGCTTCCCCCGTCCTCCTGTGTCTCACGGCGGCGGCGGAAAAAGTCCCGGAACAGCTGGGATGTAAATATTTACCTTCCCAGCTCCAGCGCAGTATCGGCTCTCCGCTCGGAGATAGGCGGAAATAGCCGATCGCTGTCGGGCCACTCTCTTGCGCAGGTGCAAGACTCCTGCGCCTGCGTAGTAGAGTGGACCTGACTGAGATTGACTAAACCTGCCTATATCCATGCTGAGAGCCTCAACAGCGCCCCCGCTGGAGCCAGGGAAGGTAAATAAATGTAGCTTGTCAGGCTTATCGCGCCAGGATTGCCAGAGACTTCGGGGGAGCCAGCGCTGGATTGCCTGCAGCTACAGGGGAGGGGGAAGCCTCATTGGGACTCTTTAGTCTTTAAAATAGTTTTGACATTACTTTTTCACCTACTTTTTGACAATTTGCTTTTTGACAATTGCTGAAAAGTTATACAGAGTAACCAAGCAGCTCGGGGTGACACAAAAACCGCTAAGAGACATACTGTCTCCATGTTGGGTTGATGTGGCTCTGTAAAATGTTCAAGGTGCTGCAATGCAGTAGTGAATGAACCAAAGCAGCAGGTTCATTGAAAGGTGTCCATTAACGGTATTATCTCACCACTTGTATGTAATAGGAGGAACTACCTAAACCTAAATCCATTCAGGAAGCATGGCAGTGATGTGGAACGTGAGTGGAGCGCATCAGATAAAGCGGAGGCATGGGGAAGGTAACCTCCCTCTGTTGCGGGTAGTGCTAATTTACATTTTGATTACGAGTAGCTACATAATGATATTTGTAGCTTCTCGTAGTGCACAACACTATTGATGGGCACCTTAACCTCTTGAGGACCATGGTGGTAAACCCCCCTAGTGACCAGCCTAATTTTACATTAATTGGCCACTGCAGCTTTAAGGCCAAGCTGCAGGGCCGTATACCTCTGCACACAAGTGATCTCCCCCCCCCCTTTTCTCCCCACCAACAGAGCTCTCTGTTGGTGAGGTCTGATCGCCCCCCCTGTGTTTATTTTTTTTTTTATAAATATTTGTTTTGGTTTTTTTTCAATATTTTTGGACATTTTCTTTTTTTTTTCTAAATCCCCTCCCTCCCCCCAGCCGGCCAATCACGACGATCGGCTGTCATAGGCTTCTGCCTATGAGAGCCGATCGCTCTCTTGTCCCCCATGGGGACAACCGTGTCACACGGCTGTCCCCAGTGCAGCGCTGCTGCTGATCGCAGCGCTGCACATGTAAATACACGGCGGTTTCGCCGTGTAACAGTCTCCCGAGCGGCAATCGCCGCTCGGAGACTGAAGGCGGAGCTCAGCTCCGCCCACCAAGCGGGAGATGCGCGCGCACCATGCGCGCGATCTCCCGCAAACTGCTGCCCCAGGACTTTCCGCCAATTGGCGTTAGCTGGTCCTGGGGCTGCCGCCGCGGCCACGCCTACTGGTGTGACGCGGGCGGCAAGCGGTTAAGCTACATAAGCACACCAGGTTGAGATCAGCTGAGCCACCAAGGGAAAGAATCTAGTGAGCGCAGAGGCGCAATTCCCCCCCCCCCTCCCCACACACACACACACGTTACCTAAAGACCCGGCAAGCTGGATTTTTTGCAACCCCCAAGCTTATTGTTTTCCCCGACCAACCCGCTCACACCTTGGCCCATATGCAATTCACTTTTTCCCCTGAGTTTTCTCCTAGGTGATATTTTTAAAATTGTCGATAAAATCCATTTTAAGCCACCAGAAAGCATGAAATACTCAAAATAATTTTGATAGTACTTTTTCATTTACGTTTTGGTACTTTAGTTGAAAATTGCTGGAAAGTTATTTTAAACTCATGTGAAAAAGTGAATTGCATATGGGCCCTTGTGTCATCCCTCCTGCTCCCTCCGTAGCAACAGTGGCAGCACTAGCCTGCAGGCTACAGATGCATCTGCATGGGCTCAACCGCAAACTGTCACTGGAGGGATGGAGTCCCAATCCCTATCAGGCATCAGTGATTGTATCTGGGTATGAGACTTTGGTGGGAACTTTATCGTAAGTATTCTCTATCTATTCTCAATCAAATATCAAAAGGTACTGCTAGAAATACATAAAAGAATGCTAAAAATGGTAAAATGTTAAAGCAATATCTTAAGTCATGCTATATATTTGTTTCTATTTAGATTGACAGTGAGCTGAAGCAGAAGATTTTGGCTCTATATAAATACTACATCATTCAAAGTTTGAAAAGACAACACAAGTAGACCGTACAAACAGCTATTCCAGGCAAGCAGGATGAATGCAATTCAGAATGGGAGATGTAGATCATTACAAAGCCCTATAAGGAACTCAAGCGCTCTGAAGGAAATTTTGATGCCTTCTGCTTTTTCTTTTTATAAGTTGTTTGATGCTGTCATGTTCATCCTACGCATTTACAGCTTAATGAATTGCTCATCTGGAAAGATAAAGCCTTTATAGTAAAAGCACCTGTTAGAATTTACTGCAAGCTTATTCCATATAATTGTTTCACGAAGCTGTGAACTGCAGCATGAAGACAGCCAGAGAACTATCATCTTCCATAAGAGTTAACAGCAGCAGCAGCTACCATACTCCTGGCAGGTTCACATTAACAGCCTACATAGAATGTACTAGAAGTAATGAGCAGCTATGCTTTATTTAAAGCTCAGTGATGCCACAGTAACACGCCTCTACATACACTAGTAATTTCCTGCCCAGGGGGCGAAAGGAGACTTGTGGTTCAGGAAAATACTGCTAGAAGTTAGTGCTGCTATTGTACAGGTTACAGAAGGCTGCTAGCTAGGCTATTAGGGCACACTGTACACCAAGAGAAAAGTCTCATCAGTACAGTGGGGTTTGGCCCAAAGGAAGGCGTCGGTACCTTTTAGGAGCAGTAGCTGCATGAGTGTCTGTGTACCCTACAGGCAGTACTAGCAGAGTTATTTTCACAATGCTAAACCTCGGTGCATAGCACACACCTTATCATCTGGCTGCATATGGCAAACTCTTTTGGATACCTAAAGAAGCCTTCAAAACATGGCATTACTGTACTACATAAATCACAACTTTACTGAAGCAGCAGTGTCCAGTTCATTTAATTAACTGCAAATAGCAGAAAAACTTTATCTGGTAGAAATGATATGAATATGCCCAAGTATGAATCAATATATTTCTGCTCCAAAAATAGCCTCGCTTTTTACTCTGCATGACACTGTAAATGTGGTCAGGCAAATAAGCAAGTCCAGCAAAATCTCAGATGAAAAAAAAAGGACATTAAAGAGAACCTGTCACACATAGGCATTTGTAGAAAACCTGATCCCCGCTTTGAAAATGCTCTAGCAGTGACGTTTTAACCTCCAGTAGCTGATGTTTGTCCTGTCAATGTACGGTCTTGGCACAACTTTGTGTAAAGCCACAAACGCATGTGCAACAAATAGCGCCCAGCAGGAATCAGGACTCGATCCCTCAGACGGCAGTAGCTTGGGCCGAGTTTCGTGTTCTTTTGCTATGGAGGAGTGACACACAACAGAGCGTGCAAGGAGGGGAAAGAACAATGCCCTAGGCCAAGTTGATCCAGTGTGGCATCAAAGGTGTGTATGTGGGGGAGGGGAGTACGTATGCAGCTTTGATTTTAGTGGAATCCCACAAGGACTGTAATTCACCGCCTGACTTTTATACAGAGATTCTTTCCCTTTTTAATGACTGCAGCATTAAACATAAAAAAATTAATAATAATTACAGGCTTTATTATTACAAACTACTTTCCTATATAACAGATTTAAGGAGTGCCATCTAATTTTATTACCCCAGGCAGGTGAAAAGTATTAATTTAAATGCGACTAATTCAGATTCTTACCAATGACAATGTTGTGCTCTTCAAAGTTTATCTGCACTGCCTGAAAATAAGCCTGAGTGAAAGCAGTGCTTCATAAAGAGGGAGCAATACTGAAACTCCATGCGATCCATTTATCGCTTCTCTGTGGTAAAGCGGAGCACACTGTGTGGATAGAGAGAGGAGGAGTCTGGAACTGCAAGCCTCAGATCGGTTTCACACTACCAACCAGCGTTTTCGGTGCGGCGTGTTTGGATGATTACATCGCACGGCAATGCCCAAAAAAGCCTTCCCGATCGCCTGCGCTAATAGAATTCATGTATGCTAATGAAAGCCTAAAAGAAGCTCTCTAGCGATCATTTCCTGCGGCAAAAAGACGTATTGCAAGGAAGAGTCCAGAAAAAATGTGCTGCCGCATATGCGCGCCACAACAAGAATGCCAAACAGTTTAAAAAAAAGCTGTGTTGCCATAGACTTACAAGACTTTTGGTCACCGCGCACACAGGCCCCTATTGCGCTGTTGCCCGAGCGTCAAATTGGTATGAAATGCCCCATAGACTTTCATTGGTTTAGCGTTACCCTGCGTCAAAACAGGGTAACGCAACACCCAGTATGAAAGGAGCCTCAGGCTCCAAATGACTGCTCTAACAGCTGTCTTTGCCTACAGCTTACTGGAGGGGATTACTTTGTTACACTATGAGGAAGAATAAACAGGGCTTACAGATTGTGAGCATGCACTCCCCTTTACATTGGGCATGTTCCCTTTAGCACTTTTTCAACCACTTCAGGTATACTTTATGTACTATATAATCTTTGATGCGGTTTTCCATGTCCACTGTTCACAGGCAAGGAAAGAAAGGCATAAGGTGGATCCTACATGTCTTTATACAATACATCAGCTGAGCTTTATAATATCTGATTGTGCTGCTGTAAATGCCACCATACCATTTTTCTGGGCTCTCAGCATTCATTCTGATATTCTTCTGGGACTGTAGTTTATTGCAGGACTTTCTTCAGAATCTTGAATCACAAGCTGTACAGGTTGGCATATTAGACAATAATGGCTATTATGTGAAGTAATAAGTAGTGCTGCTATTTTGAGGCATGTCATAAGTAGATATACCCATCTCCTCAGGGGAATCTGAGGGCAAATATAGTATTACATAAAGATTTATGATCTGTAGGAAAACGTCCTACTCTTCCTGATATCTGTTATTATAAAGTAAAGTATCCATCTAGGCAAAGACTCAAATAACTTTCAAGAATCCTCAATTCAATCAATTAATCAATATTTATTAGGGAATGTATCCCACAAACACATAAAAACAACTAAAACCATTAAAAAGTTCATAGAGAGAGACCTGCGCCTCCACAATACATGTGATATATGTCACAAGTTGAAAATAAAGAGGAAGCAGGTAGGAAAGGTTGACCTTAAAGGGTCATAGGAGGCCAGCAGTCCTCTCCCCCCTCGCCCCAAACAGACACACAGAGGAACTACAGGTCTGGGTAAAAGAGACTTCGTATTGCATATTAACAGTTGTTCTGCATTACCTTATATATTATCATACTCTGTATATTACTGGACTGGTATTGTATGACTATCAGAAGTGGCCATTAGTGTTCAGGGGTTATAGCAGGGGTCTCAAACTCAATTTACCTGGGGGCCGCAGGAGGCAAAGTCAGGATGAGGCTGGGCCGGATAAGGGATTTCACAATCGCGGCGCATCGCCGCCTCTGCCCGACCCTCTCACTCTTCCTTCACAGAGAGGGGCGGGGAGAGGCGGCGATCCGTGCGGCGATTGACGTCAGGAGGGGCAGAGCTGAAGCCTCTGCCCCTTCCAGGAAATGCCGGCGGATTGCCCCCCGGGCGATTTGGGGGCTCTGCAGCCCTCGTTTAGCGGCGGGTATGCGGCGGATTACTTGAGAGCCCTGAAGCGAACTATAAGGAAACTTTTGCCAGCGAGGGCCACAAAATATTGTATCGAGGGCTGCAAATGGCCCGCGGGCCGCGAGTTTGAGACCCCTGGGTTATAGAGAGCCCCTTTCCTACCTGCTTGCTCCTTATTTTGAACTTGTGACATATATCAAATTTATTGTGGAGGCACTGGTCTCTCTATGAACTTTTTAACGGTTTTAATATTTTTATGTGTTTGTGGGATACGTCCCCTAATAAGTATTGATTAATTTATTGAACTGAGGCTTCTTGAAAGTTATTTGATTCTTTGCCTAGATGGATACTTGTCTTTATAATAATGTTTAACAAGTCCATGGCAGTTACCCCCAGTTAGGAGCATTTTGCTCTTTTTGTTGTGTTCCTTGATAGCTGGTCACAAAATGTAGAGAGAAACTGAAAACAAAGAAACAGTGCATATTCAGCACTAGAGGACTAAACGCATGCAACCAAAACCATACACAAAAAGTGGGTGGCTAATATTAAATGGTTGGCTCTTTATTTAAAGGTGTCATTATTTTTTATGAAAAAATAAATAAGGAAATTAAAGGGGAACTTCAGCCTAAACAAACATACTGTCATAAAGTTACATAAGTTATGTTAATTAGAATAGATAGGTAATATAATCTCTTACCCACCCTGTTTTAAAAGAACAGGCAAATGTTTGTGATTCATGGGGGCTGCCATCTTTGTCATGGGGGCAGCCATCTTTTTGGTTGAAAGGAGATGACAAGGAGCAGGAGACACAGTTCCAACTATCCTGTGTCCTGATTACCCCTCCCAGCTGCACCCGCTAGGCTTCAAATGTCAAATTCAAAATGTAAAAAAAAAATTTTTCACCAAAACAGCAGAACGAGAACAACAAAATCAGGAATCCCATCATGCTTTGCACAGCATCAGGGGAAAAAAGCCTGGGCAGTTTTCTTCTGTGCAGCTAAAAATGAGACTTGTATGAGAGAAACAAAGTTCTGATGCTGTGAAACTGTTAAAGAAACACAAAGCCTTTTCAGTGCTGCTGAGTCGATTTTTAGTCCGGAGGTTCACTTCAAAGAGTAACTGTCAGGCTGCAAAAGCTAATTTATTATTCTCCTGTGTTAAACAGTTAAGAAGGAAGCCAAAAAGGCAATACTGCAGTTAAAAATCTCTCTTACTTTAGATGTTTGCTGACAGCAAGGCTCCGTATTCCCAGGCTCCTAAGGAGGACGCAAGCCGAATAACAGATACTGCAAAGCATTCTGGGGCCCTCCCCTGGCTGCTAGTGAGGCTCAAGTTTCAACAGCATGTAACAGTCTAGCTCACAGCACTAATAAATCTCGGGCAGAGTACACTGCAGGAGTCCGCTATTGTTCCTAGCCACATGGCTAATTAATATTCACTGCACAGTAGTGTTATTCATTACCAGCATTTGTGAGAGTGGAATCATCAGGAAGCAGGCAGGACATGAAGACACATTTGGCTTCATAGGAGACAGACAAACATGGAACCTGCCATGAGCTGTCAGGAGCATCATTCTCTGCAAATACTATATAAAAATTATGTGAAGTACAAACATGGACAGTGAAATGCATATGTAATGTAAGTACAGCCAATCTTTAGCTACTGATATATGTGTTTATTTTCTCTGAGACCTTATACCTAACAGCTCCTCTTTAATAGTGTTTTTAAACATGTTTGAAATGTTCAGTACTAAAGTATATTTATTTTTGAGTACAGCGAGCCTGAATGATATATGGTTATTCCATGATTGACAGTTCTACCAGCACAAGGAGCTCTAAACACTTTTTGTAAGTTGTACAGCACCTTATTGAATGTCCTGTTCACATGTGTACACATGTATTTTGTATTTAACTACTTGCCGGCCGCTCCACGCCAATCGGCAGCCCCAGGACCACTTCATGCCGATCGGCGTGAATGGCTTTCAATGGGGCTAGCAGGAGATTGTGTGCGCATCTCCGCTCAGCCTTCAGTCTCCTGCCGTCTAATAACCCTGTACAGCGCTGCGATCTAAGGCAGTGCTGTACTGGGGACAGCCGTGTGACATGGATGTCCCCTCTGGAGGCAGGGAAGTGATCGGCTCTCATAGGCTGAAGCCTATGACAGACAATCACGTTGATTGGCTGGCGAGGGGAAGGGGGAATATAAATTAAATAAAAAAATGTAAATTCATTCAAAAGTTAATAAAATAAATATTTATATAAAAAAGCAACAACTTGGGAGCGATGAGACCCCACCAACAGAGAGCTCTGTTGGTGGGGAGTAAAGGGGGGGAATCCCTTGTGTGCGGAGTTGTGCAGCCTTGCAGCTAGGCCTTAAAGCTGCAGTGGCCCAATTAGTAAAAAAAAATGGCCTGGTCACTAGGGGGGGTGTAACACCATGGTCCTCAAGTGGTTAAAAGACCACTACTGCGGAAAATTGTAAAATTTAAAATGCATACAAACACAAATAAAAAGTACATTTCTCGCAGAGTAAAATGTGCTTTAAATTACTGAACTCTGTGTTGCTTCACTTACAGTAGGTAGTAGAAACGTGACAGATCTGACAGGTTTTGGACTAGCCCATCTACTCATGGGGGATGTTAATGGTTTTCTAATTTCAAAAGCACTTAGTGAACGGCCGTTGCTCAGTCCAACTGAGGGGGTGGCAGCCTGCATCTTTGTATAGATCCTTTCTGGGGAGTGCTTTTGTAAAGAATAAATGAAATACTGAGAATCCCCCATGAAGAAATGGACTAGTTAAAAACCTGACAGTTATGCCAGATTTCTACTAACTACTGTAAGCGTCCGCAACACAGAAGAAAAGTAGCTTATAGCTCACTTTACTCTGGAAGAAACAGACCGGTACTTCTTATTTGTATGTGTTTACATGCATTTTATATGTTACAATTTTTTGCGATGGTGGTCCTTGAAGTAATTTATGATAGCGCTCCTTTAAGACAGTGTCTCCAGGGAGTGGGCTGTACTATGTCTTTTTTATGCTCAGGAACTCCATCTGATTGTTACTAATTGGACACATGAAATGACTGCAAGCAATATTTCATATTCACCTGATAAATATTTAGTTCAACCTAATAAATAAAAAGTTCAGATTTGGAGCATGTGGTGACTTCTCGGAAATATAAATAGTGTGCTACTGCTTTTTTTCAGGTAGTGAATACTAAAATAGAATCATGTATTAAGCATTAAGGTGCAGAAATGCCGTATGGAGACATGTAATGCCACCTGTTGGAAGACCTCCTACTGCAACACCAATTAGCACATTAAATACTGTCATTTCCTGTACGTGTTATATTTATATTGTGCTCCATTCTACTGCTTAATTACCTGTAAATAATCAGGCATACAAATAAATATCCACAATTATCACTTTTGCAGCTTTGAAATTAAATTGTACGTTTGTTTAACACAAACCTGAAGCACATGAAAGCTTTTAAAATAAAATACACATTACAACAGAAACTCTTACTGCTGTTAAATTGCCTTCAGGATCCCTCCTGTTTCCAGTTATGCCTCATTTCAATATTTGCCTGGCTGGTCAGTCAAATCCTCTCTGCACGAAGCACCCATAGCTGTGCACGAGTGCATCTGAACTGGGCAAGTGCGAGTTCCAAACTGCACATGCCCAGTAAAGGGTAGCAGTCATGTATGAAAGAAAGAAGATATGAACAAGCACGTTCTTTCACTGGGCTTTTGCAAGGAACAAAAAAAGCCTTGTAGAGCAGATGGGCCCTGAAAGACAACGAGCAGGAGGAACAGTTTGTGCAATAAGTGCTCTGGCGCACCATGATTTTAATTCTAAAGTCTGATCGCACTTCAGATGTGCTTTAACCTCCCTGGCGTTCTGGACGAGCTAGGCTAATTAAGAATAATTTTTTTTTTTAAAACACGCAGCAAGCACTTTGCTTGCTGCGTGTTGTGCCTGATCGCCGCCGCCCGCCGCAGATCCACCGCTACCCGCCGCGATGCAGCCCCCCCCAGACCCCATGCGCTGCCTGGCCAATCAGTGCCAGGCAGCGCTGAGGGGTGGATCGAGACTCCCTGTGACGTCACGACGGTCGTCACCATGGCGACGGGGGAAGCCCTCCTGGAAATCACGTTCAGAACGGGATTTCAGGACGGGTGATTGAGCCGGCGGCGATCGGAGGGGTGCGAGGGACGCCGCAGGGAGGGGGGAATCATGTAGCTAGCGCTAGGCTAGCTACATGCTAAATTAAAAAAAAATTGCAAAAAACGTTCCCGCGGCTGCAGGAATCAGAACGCCAGGCAGTTTAAAGGGGCACCATGGTGCTTTGAGGAAAGAGGGAGGATAAAGCTTACGTGGTGGCATTTCTAACCATGATATTGCAATCATACAATTCTAAAGATCCATTTATGGAACAGTGGTACACAGAAGAGTGATGTGAACAAATTACAAGTTAAATAATCGTATTCAATGCCAAGCCGCTGCAGCTAATGCTAATAAAACTTTGGGATGCATTACAAGGGAAATACAAACTCGAGATGCTAGCATAATATTGCCCGTTTAACTCTCTAGAAAGGCCACATCTGGAATATGGAATTCAGTTCTGGGCACATTACAGGAAAGATATTGCAGTTTTAGAGCAGGTGCAGAGACGGGCAACAAAATTGATACGTGGGACGGAAGGTCTCACTTACCAAGAAAGGACAGATAAACTGGGTTTATTTATGTCTAGAGAAAAGACGCCTTAGAGGGGATCTAATTAACATGCGCAAATACATCAGAGGGCAATATAATAGCTTGGCGGATGAGCTTTTTGTCCCTAGGCCTTCTCAAAGGACTAGAGGTCATGATCTGCGCATGGAGGAAAAACGCTTTAGCCATATATTTAGGAAAGGGTTCTTTACAGTAAGAGTGATTAAGATGTGAAATGCATTGCCACAGGAAGTAGTTATGGCAAACTCTATACCTGAATTTAAAGGGGGCTTAGATGCTTACCTTGCGTTGAAAGACATCCATGGCTACAATTACTAGGTAATGCCCAATGATGTTGATCCAGGGATTTTATCTGATTGCCAGCTGGAGTCGGGAAGGAATTTTTTCTCTTTTGGGGCTAATTGGATCATGCCTTGTAAGGGTTTTTCGCCTTCCTCTGGATCAACAGGGATATGTGAAGGAGCGGGCTGGTGTTGTACTTGTTTTCTAGTTGAACTCAATGGACGTATGTCTTTTTTCAACCCAAATAACTATGAACACATCCCTTCATCTCACTATTGTGGTCTGGAGGTTTGAGGTAAAATTACTCTTTCCAGATCACATTTACCATGGTACTAAAAAGGACCAAAACACCAGATAATAAGAATGAACTATGAACTGCATTTACAGACACATTTTAAAATGCATTATCAAACAAGAATGTACTGAAAATTTGGCTTTATTTGTGAATTCTAACTGTAGAACCGTGTCTATGGGCCTCCTGGTAACCAGTCAGATCCTCCTGGGGCAAGCTGTAGAAAGGGGACAACTGACTGTCTGCTTAGATGGAAGTAGATGTTTTACACTGTGGAATGTTATATACTGTATATGCCCCATATTGTGCCTAAGCTGAAGGCATATGGCCTAAATGACCAAACTAAAGGAACATCTGTGCTGGTTACCAAAACATTCTCTCTACAATAGACAAGGAGCATCTGACTATTATGGGCATAAACAGCTGTTAGTAAGACACTTTTGTAATAAGGCCTGAATACACGATACACAAGAGAAGAAGAGAACACCAAGAACCCAATATAGTGTAGTATGTACTGGTAATGGAAGATTTATAGAGTAATTCAAAATGTAATACTCTTAAACCTGGGTTACCATTAGGCAACCACTGTCAAGGCAGGTGGGGAGATTGTCCTGACCCCACTCAGGACTAAGAAGTCGCTCTCTGTAGCAGAAGAAGGAAGTGGGTACAACCCTCCACCTAGGGTGGACTCAATTTAGCAATAAGATAACAGAGGCGCCAAAAGGATAAAAGGGACTAAATGAGCTTAAAAACCAATTTGGCAATAGCGAAGGCAGTGGTGGACTTACCCCCCTCCAAGCAGAACACAGGACTGTAGATTTTCAGTCAAACGTTTATTGGGTACTCCAAAATAAAGTGCAGCGCGTTTCGCAGGTTAAACCTGCTTCCCCAGGCAATACAGATAGGAGTAAAAAAGCATCTGCTAGTAACATCAAAGCTGAGCGCCTCTGCTGCTTGGACAGAGGAGCTCAGCTTTGAGGTTACTAGCAGATGCTTTTTTTTACTCCTATCTGTATTGCCTGGGGAAGCAGGTTTAACCTGCGAAACGCGCTGCACTTTATTTTGGAGTACCTAATAAACGTTTTTTGACTGAAAATCTACAGTCGTGTGTTCTGCTTGGAGGGGGGTAAGTCCACCGCTGCCTTCTCTATTACCAAATTGGTTTTTAAGCTCATCTAGTCCCTTTTATCCTTTTGGCACTTTGGTTATCTTATTGCTACACATGCACAAGACTTCTAGTTATCTAATTAGGCACAATGAAGTCAGTTCCCTCAACCTAAGTAGATTAACGTCAAACAATATACAGTATTTCACTCAGCAATACAGAAAATGTTGAGATTCCTACTACAGAAGTACTCAGTTGCACACTGGTTTTGCTGGTTGAATCATTACAGATTTTAGTTTTCATAAATAATGACAGTATAAGTTTGCGCTTAGCCTACAGGCTACTGAGGAAGCCCTGCATGATTTGACACCGCTCACCAGTCCCTGCAGCCTATGCTTCAAGTTAAATTTATTGTCAGTATTTACAAAGATCGTGATCACAGGTTCTTGTGACTGTGAGCCTATGAATGTGAAACATCTCAAGTTATATAAAGGTGTGAGAATGCCTTCATAACTATTGTTACTAATGGCTTATCTGTGTAAGGCAGCATGTGGTTAGGTTTTGGAAGCACCTGCAGCACCTTCCCTCATTCGCTCCCTTCCCTTATCTCCAAATCCCATCTAACCACCTGTTCGTTGGATCCTATCCCATCACATCTCATTCCACAGCTATCCACATCCCTCATCCCTGCCCTAACATCGCTGTTTAACCTATCCCTCTCCACCGGAATTTTTCCATCCTCACTCAAGAGGGCTGTTGTAACACCACTACTTAAAAAACCATCTCTAGACCCCACCGAACTTGCTAACTACCGCCCTTGAACGCCACATTCATGCTGAACTAAGTCAGTATTTATCTGCAAATTCCTTGCTTGATCAGTTCCAATCTGGCTTCTGGCCAAACCACTCCATAGAAACAGCCCTCACCAAAGTAGCTAATAATCTCCTCACAGCTAAATCCAAAGGCTATTATTCCATACTCATCCTTCTAGATCTGTCATCAGCATTAGACACTGTCGACCACACTCTACTCCTACAGATCCTTTCATCTATAGGAATAAAGGACCTCTCTCTCTCCTGGATATCTTCCTACCTCTCTGGAAGGTATTTCACTGTTTCTTATTCAGATCAGGCCTCCTCTTCACATCCTCTGTCTGTAGGGGTACCTCAAGGCTCTGTCCTCGGTCCCCTCCTCTTCTTCATCTACATGCACGGTCTTGGTAACTTAATCAGCTCATTTGGTTTCCAATACCACCTATATGTAGACGATACACAACTGTACCTCTCGGCCCCAGACCTTAACTCCCTCCTCACACGGGTTCCTGACTGCCTGTCCGCTATTTCCTCTTTCATGTCCTCTCGCTTCTTAAAACTTAATATGAATAAAACTGAACTAATAGTCTTTCCACCATCCCTGTCCACCCCTTTGCCTGATATTACAATAAATGTTAACAACACGTCTATAACATCAGTTCCCAAAGCACGGTGCTTGGGGGTAATATTTGATTCTTCTCTCTTTTACTCCTCACATTAACTCCCTAACCAGCTCCTGCCATTTCCAACTGAAAAACATAGCACGTATCCGACTTTTCTCTCCCATGGCACAACCAAAATGTTAGTACATGCTCTTATTATATCTCGATTGGACTATTGCAATATATTGCTTGGTGGACTTCCAACTAACCGACTAACACTGCTCAATTCTGTACTGAACTCCGCTGCTCGACTAATTCACCTCTCCTCTCGCTCTTCCTCTACTGACCCTCTCTGTCAAGCTCTTCACTGGCTACCAATTAATGAGAGGATTCAGTTCAAACTCTTAATCCTAACTTACAAAGCTCTCCACAATCTCTCTCCTGTGTACATCTCCTCACTAGTCTCCAGATACCAACCCAACCACAATCTCAGATCTGCACACGAGCTTCTTCTATCTTCTTCTACAATTATCTCCTCACATTCACGTGTACAAGACTTCTCACGTGCCTTACCCCTCCTCTGGAATGCCCTTCCACAACACATCCGCCACTCTCCCACCTTTGAAATCTTTAAACGCTCCCTCAAAACCCACCTTTTCCGACAAGCATATTCTCTAGCTTAGGCCATGCACCCACTAAATAACCTAATTGCGCACTGCCTGTACATATACTGTATACATCCCCACCTCTTGTTTCCACCCCAATACTTTAGATTGTAAGCTCGCAAGGGCAGGGTTCTCACCCTTTTGTGTCATGGTCTGTTATTAATTTAATTGCTTGCACACTGTTAGACATTTATACATTTTAGTCATCATGTTAAATCAAATTGTAATCAGCAGTGCTGTATCTTGTATCAGTGTTCATATTTGATGTATATCATTGTCTGTATCATTATGTATCCCTTGTTTGCTTTCTTACATTGTACAGCGCCACGGAATATGTTGGCGCTTTATAAATAAATAATAATAATAACCAATATTAAACAAATCTATTTGTGAGGAGACAGACAGAAAGTAAGCACTGCTGGAGATGAGGCATAGTGTGACTGCTCATCCCTACCATATACTAATAGGCCTTGTATTTGTGTCCGTGGGCAAGAAGGCTTCGATAAATAGGAAGATATTACTCACCTAATAGAAGAACTCTGCTCATGGAGAGTGTTAAAATCATACTTATACCTCTGTGCATATATTTTAACCGATTTATAATGGAGGCTTTACAACAATGGCGGTTTTACACTTTATGTGTGCGTTTGTGGTGCGATGCTCCTGCCACATCACAAAAATCTGCCTTCATATGACCCTGCGCCACCGTGCGGCCACAGGGTCATATGCATAGCACTGCCTCCGGCTAGTAACATACTCCCTGCTGGACAGGAAGTCCATCACTGGGAATCCAGTTGGTCTGTGCATGCATGCCGCATTCCTGGGTTGCCCATTGACTTGCATCACTGCATAATCCGTGCAGTAGGCACAGATCATGCGGTAATGCGCTTCAGACTTTGCGACAGATGACAGACCGCTACACACACAATACGATTGGCAGGTTTTGACCAGAATAAATGTCTTATCACAGTTAGGCATAGCACTGACTTCTTATTAAAAAAAAACAAAAAAAATGGGCCCACAAGACTTCAATGTGTTCATATGTCAAAATCGACAATGCATCAGCTCAGGGCAGTGATGAAGATGATGGAATTTGTTTTTTTTCATAAGCGGGATTTTGGATTCCTTTTGGCCCACTGGGTGGTCTTGTTTCTGGGTCCCCTTTCTCATTGCTCAACCCACTGCAGGAAGAAGGGTATGGCTAACAAAACAGACTTATGTCACAACACAAACAATAGGTTATCAAAACTCATTAATAGAAAGGCTAAGAAGGTATTTAAAACGATTGTAAAAACGGGTACAACTTTATGAATATTTTTATTTAAAACATCACAGAGTTCTACTTTAAAAAGCAAATAACATCAGGCCCGTATAGAGTCAGATTTATTAAGACATTTCCAATGATCCATGGGAAGTTCCAGTGGAAATACTATGCGTGAATATGGACTTTATTAAATAAAAATGTTCTCCTATTAGGTTGCTAGAGTTTACCATCCTTACCTGGCACATATTAGATCCAAGGCCGGATTTGTTATTTTTCCAGCCCTAGGCCAAGTATGTGGTGCACCCCTTCCATGTACAGCAGTGCCCCACCCATTCCATGTGCAGCCCCCTCTTCCATGTGTATCATCCATGTACTACAGCTCCTCTCTTTTCTTGTACAGCTCCCTTGGGCTTCTGCTTCCGTTGTCATGCATTGCTCCACATATGCAGCCTTCCCTTTCATATGTAGCAACCTCTCTTTCATGTTCAAGTGCCCCCTTAGACTGCAGCTGTCCAAGGCCTGTGCCTTTGGAGAAATCCGGCCCTGATCAGATACCAGTGTGAACAGCCTACGGCTATATAACTGCTAATTACCTAACCTTTCAGCAACCTGCAGTATGGATGCAATCTTTCACCACATAGTAAAGACCAATTTTTACAAAATCCAGTGCAGGGTTGCTAGATCACTTACATTCTCATGGGAGATCCTTCTGGATCACTGGAGATGCCTCAGTAAATGAGGCCCACGGACTGAACACAATAATTCTGGCAAAAGTAAAGAAAAAATTATCTTACACTCAATCCTACACAATATTCCAGTTGATTCATACTCTGTATTATTCCATCACCATTAGGTGTAAAATGAGAATTGTCTGCTTAAATTCTAAGGGTGCTCTTCATACATTTCACAAGCCTGGCACAAAGGTCAGAACAGCGATTTTCAATCAAGTGCAAAATTAGCCCTCAGAGTAGAAGAGGCTACGAGATGATAGAAGTATTCCAGCAATAGTATGTTAAACAGCTTCATTAACCAAAGCAAAAAAAAGAATGTTATTACAAATATAAAGTGAAATAAATAATATGTTAATATCTTGTCCTCTACAAAGGACACTATACACCTTGTTCTCTACTACTGCATATGAGAAGGCAGAGTATTGCTATGTGCAGTGACCATTATCCCTCAGCAAACAGCTGCACTCATACATAACGGTCTCATTTCTCTTTTTAATGATTTGAATTTGGAAAACATTTTATACACTTCTACATGTATAATAACAATCGTTAAAACCCCTTGTATTCTTTTACCATTTTACTTTCTCTTAACCTTCATATTTCCTCCAATTTATGCTGTAAATATGATGCTGAAAGGATTGGAAGAGTTTTGCCACTGCATAATATTCCCTAGGTAGAGTCTGTAATTCAAATACAGAGCAGTAGCTGACAGGGAATACTGAACTCCCTACATTTCCACTGTAGCAGATTTACAGCGCTCCCCCGCTCCATAGGTTGTTCCCGATTTGCATGCAGGGAAAAAAATTGTGCATGCAACATTGTATCAGACATGGCATTTGTATCTCCATTGCTGTGCACTAGCGTGGCTATTGGATTCAGATGCTATTTTGCATCAGCATGGATGCCGCATTAGTTTCCGATATGGGTACAACACCGTATGGAAACGTAGCCTTATAAAAATGATGTGTAGAGCTAGGCAGGACTTCCACTGGTTGCACTAAAGCAGTGCGGAAAATAGACCATGAGATTCTTCTCAAAAACTGTTCAATTCTTTACTTCCTTTTTGCAGCACAAGTGGTTTGGGAGAGCCTAATGGCCATCAGCATAGAGCTGGTGTTATACATTTAGGCCTTGTTCCAATTGCACAAGAAAGTGCACTTGCTATGGAATTTTTGGTGTGATCTGCAGACCCCTATTCAGTGATAAAATGCACAATGTGTTATTTTATTAAAGAATCCAGCATGTATTAGGCCTGCAGTTAAAGGGGCACTATGGCTAAATTCTTCTTATATTCTCATTTAATATAAAATATGTGCAATTGTAGCAATGTGTAAGACTTGTATTGTGGCTGAATAAAACTCTGCTTCAATATTGCTTTATCCTAAATCAGTGCTGGAGTCTCGTCGCCAGAGAAAGCTAAGCGACGCTGAACCAGCACATTCCATTCTGCAGGAGGAGGCTGCCTTATCAGTCGTTTCATCTGAAGTTGTAATCTCCCCCTTTGATGTATCGGGAGAGGTTTCACCCAACGTCTAACTGCACATTAGTGCTGTTACAGCTCCTCTGATCTGCCGTACGTCTCAGGACAATGACTTACGGCTCTGATGAAAAAAATGCTCCCCACTGAGGCCCCCCTTCAGAGAAGCTGGCACAGGCAGGGTCACCACTTGTTGTCAGTTACCATGGAGACCGGCTTCTCTTATGCACAGGATTCCAGCGTCTTGATTCAGCACACGCAAGTGCTGTGTAGCAAGTGTCCTGCTTGTGTCTCTGAAGGGGGGCCTCAGCGGGGAGCATTTTTTTTCATCAGAGCCGTAAGTCATTGTCCTGAGACGTACGGCAGATCAGAGGAGCTGTAACAGCACTAATGTGCAGTTAGACGTTGGGTGAAACCTCTCCCGATACATCAAAGGGGGAGATTACAACTTCAGATGAAACGACTGATAAGGCAGCCTCCTCCTGCAGAATGGAATGTGCTGGTTCAGCGTCGCTTAGCTTTCTCTGGCGACGGGACTCCAGCACTGATTTAGGGTAAAGCAATATTAAAGCAGAGTTTTATTCAGCCACAATACAAGTCTTACACATTGCTACAATTGCACATATTTTATATTAAATGAGAATATAAGAAGAATTTAGCCATAGTGCCCCTTTAAACAAGAATTGCAGTGCACCAATAAAAACAGCATACTATCCAAAAACTGGATTAGATAGCATGCAGTAGGATTATTAATTTTTCTCTTTAAGCTTCTATTGTGTTTCTTAAAGGATACATCTGGGATTTAAAAAAAAAAAAAAAAAAGTCTGTCAGTTCTGGTCTGAGCCAGGCCTCCAGTTACCCCTCTCTAACATCGCAACCCGAGGCTGGGATCTTCTGCACATGTGCAGGCACACCTCTCGTGACCGCGCTCCCAATGATGGACGAATGGCTTGTGCAGTTCAGAGAGGACTGAACACCAGGAGTGCGATCAAGAGATGCACACTGTATACCCGTGCATAAGAACCCGGCCGTGATCTTATAGACGGACAGCAGGAGGCCTGGCTCAGAGCAGAACCATGCCGTGGGACCTAACAGACTTCTAGGGGCCGAAAGAAGCCCCAATTGAGAAAAACTTTTTTTTCTAATTTCCAGATGTATCCTTCAATGGTAAGTAGCCTGGTATAAATATATGGAGAAGTCACACTCGCAACCTTCCCACTATGGCAATACCAGCTAGTATATATGGAATGCTGAGCTGGCATCTTTCAGTAAGGAGAGGCACTGTATTTGGGCAATCACAAAAAGGACTGATCCAAACATGGTAAACACGACCGAGGTGACAGATCAGGCAGACTTCCGATGTAGAGTATCTTCCATAATTATTATCTCATATCTTATCAAAAATACCCCACAAACAATACACCATAATCCAAAGCAAAATTAAAGTTCCATAGACTGATCATCTATGCCCTATGGACACACACACACATACATATACATATACATACATACATACATACATACATACATACATATATATATATATATATATATATCCACACATATATACATATACATATATACATATATACACACACACACACTAGCTATACCCGATAGCTGTTCAAAGCAAAACAAAACTTCCAACAGCTGAAAGAAAATCAATCACACTTCCCTGATTCTACTCAAGATATGTCAAAACCAAAGCCTAATTTTTTAGAAGCCCCATTTCAAGCAAAAAAAAAAAAAAAAAAGCTGAAGGTTTTACTCTCCATTAGTTACTGGAGATCAATGTCTGTAATTAATAATGGAACTAAATGAAGAAAATTAACCACTTCAGCCTACAGGGTTGAGATTTTTTTTACATCTGAGCAACTTTCACCTCCCATTCATTTGCCAATAACTTTATCACTACTCATCACAATTAATTGATCTATATATTGTTTTTTCCGCCACCAATTAGGCTTTCTGTGGGTGGTACATTTTGCTAAGAACCACTTTACTGTAAATGCATTTTAACAGGAAGAATAAGTAAAAAACGGAAAAAAATCATTATTTCTCAGTTTTCAGCCATTATAGTTTTAAAATAATACATGCCTCCATAATGAAAACTCATGTATTGTATTTGCCCATATGTCCCGGGTATTACACCGTTAAAATTATGTCCCTATCACAATGTATGGCGACAATATTTTATTCGGAAATAAAGGTGCATTTTTTCAATTTGCGTCCATCACTATTTAGAAGCCCATAATTTAATAAATCATGTTGATATACTCCTTTGACATGAATATTTAAAAAGTTTAGACCCTTAGGTAACTATTTTTTTTTTTTTTATTATTATTATTGTAATTTTTTATTTTATTTTTTATTAAAACTTGTATGTGGGTATTTTTTGGTGTGGGAGGTAAACAGGGGATTTTACATGTGTAAAAATGTATTTATTCAATGTAAAGTGATTTTTGGTGTAGTTTGCTATTTGGCCACAAGATGGCCACAGTCAAAAAGTCCTGGGAGCGATCGATCTCGCTCCCAGGAAGAAGATAGAAGCAGGGGAACTTTTTGATCTCAGAAAAGCCGCAGCGTCTGAAGAGACGCTGTCGGCTTTTCTCCGAGTCCGATCTGTGAAAGGGATTTATAATCCCTTTCATTGATCGCTGGGCTAACGACCCCCAGCGGAAGCACGCACGGGGGGGGAAGTTGCCCGCGGGGAAAATTTTCGTCCAGTTAGGCTGAAGTGGTTGAATGCTGGTTATGTCCCAGCCTGATAAAAGCATGCTTGCATATGACTCAGCGACGAGGTATTCCCTAGATCAAGCTGCGGCTTTAACTTAAAGATAATACTCTGTGTTGATACAAGCCGCCATGTTGAAAGTGGAGACACTTCTCATTGTGTAGGGCGATTGGCAAAGCACATTTGTTCAACTATTATTTATATTAGACACTGCGGTTAATAGATCACAAAATGATTTCAAGACAATATGGTTTGTCAAGACCACAAATGACTGTATGGCACGTTTAATGCAGTTTGTAACCTAGAATAGTGTGTATCAAGTACCTTTGTTCTAGTCATTCATAAAAAAAGCTAATGTTAGTAAAAATAGACATATTATTCATTTTTAAATGAACTTGGTTGAGCTTGTATTTGAATATGATGAACTTGTCAATCAGCCATATGAAGATGCATATTTACAGTTGATGAAATCAGGGTTGTTGTGCCTTGTTAGGAAAAAACTACTCATGCTCCAGTAGTATTCAAAAAAAAAAAGAAAAGAAAAAAAAAGGGAAAAAAAAGGAAAATTGTTTAGCGGCTTAATCCAGCAAAACAGGTTAATAAATCCATTAATTTGTCAATTAATAAGAAATCATAACCTGGGCATGGCAGCGATAATTTGCCAATGCCCACTGATGCGTTAAGATGGGGAAGGTCAAGTCTAACATGCTACACATCTAATTTCTCTTTGTACATGATTTGGAAAGCCTTCTGGTTTAGCATTGTGCAATCTTACTGGCAATATTTACAGGTAAACGATTTAAACTGTTCTATTCTAAATCCGCTGGAAACCAATGACGTCTTCTTGTGTGGAAGTCTTGTTCGCTGTTCATTTGTGAGTTGTAGATTAAGTTGGCTCTTGTTTTGGAAAAGGGAATGTTCAGTTACTCTTGCCTGAAAGAAGAAAATATTTTATATAAATGGAGATAGAAAGCCATCAACACTGCATAGACAATAGATTGCAAATTAGCAGTCATTTTCTCATCACTTGTTTGACACCTACAGAGAGAGAGCTTCATTGACAGCCATGTAAGAAACAAGAAGGCTGGAAAACCTTCTGCTGATGTTATCTTGCTTCAACAAACTGAAGAACAATAAGGAATCATATTATGATTATTTCTGCAAATCGTCACACTGCAGCTACAGCTGTGTAGACTCAAGATAACAGTTGGGCATGATATGACTGAAAATCTTCAGTCTGCACAACAACGACCATGCAGCCTGTACAACACTGGCCTATTATTCAGTGAAGAATGGTAGGTGGCTTCCTGCTGCCCGATATTAAACCTGGACAACTGCAAAAATCCCAGGTCCAAAGGAGCAATCACATTGCTACAGACATCAGACCATAGTATTAAATGGCCCGAAACACTTGGCCATGCATTTCATGTGTCCATGAAGCTTTATATTGAAAGTATGAGGGGCCATACAATAATATTTTTTCTCCTCCTCTTCTTTTAAGCGAATAGGTTTGCTCTCTTGCTCTCTGCGTATTGTTGCTTTTTGATAAACCCCCCCCCCCCCGCCCCTAAAAAAAAAGTAGCCCTTAACTATAGGTAGGTAGAAGGAGCACCCACCCCTCTCCCCATCCCCCAGTATAGGTCACCAAGGTGCCCCCCAAGCATAGATAGCCAGTCCCCCAGTACCAGACCTGAGGAGAGCAGCACACAGTAACCATACAGCACACTTCAAAAGCAGACATGAGCAATGATATCACTTCCGCATCTGAAGTGCCCTCCTTAGTCACTGAACCACTCTACCCTCTTTTCACATTGGCACTGATCTGAGGTCTGTGTCTGTGTGACGGGGAGGCCGTGGCAGCCATACAAGTCACAGACTTGCTTGGTTCGTCAGGGCCTAGCTGCACTCGTCTGTAGAGTGTTCCTTCAAAAACTGCTCCCCAAAGCCATCTATAAAGCTCATTTTGGGAGGCAAATATTTCAAAAGTGTATTAACCTTAAGAAGCAAATAAAAAATGAGCATGGAGCGGCATAACTAGCGGTGCCTATTGGCAACAGGATGCCAGGGGAAAACTTCATACCTCAGAACCCACCACAAACTGAAAGTGCTACTTTTAGATGACTAGCTGTTAAAAGCATTTAATTGAAAACCACATAGAGCACCATTCATAAACATGTACTGTATATAAACGTACGCCTATTGATTTAATGCCTGCCATATTAGACATCATACTAAGGGCAGTCACATGTATAATAACTGAGTGCACTGACCCTATAAAAGTGACTTACATGCCATGCAACAAAAAGGAGATGAAAAGCATTTCATAAACTGTATATTAACAGGTTGTAAGCTAGCATGGTAATTGCTAATTAGGTCTTTCTTATTCTATCAATGCGGTTAATAAACATACATAAAAATCAATGCAATGTCTATACAAAAGTAATCAATAGTGACATACAGCATGTATTCTGGCTTCTCCCACGGAATAATCAGCGCACGCACACCATGTTTTATCGTGCGTGATTTGCTCTTCCATAGCGGAGATCTCAAGTGATTAGACAGCAGATTAGCATACAAAACAGCAAGGAGCTGTCAATGCGGGGTGAGAGCAAGTCCCATGCTATTTGCTGCTATATCCATGATGTATAGATTTAATAGCAATTCTGCTGCTATAATGTATAAAACATTTTATGGCACTTAACACATGCCCAGTATTAATTTGGGTTGCCAGGCTCATTTTAAAGGTAAATCAGCTGGAGAACATTTATTGATGATACAAGCGCCTACTTCATATAAATGGTAATTCAAACTAATTTCTATATTTTGACTATTTAGGCTATTTTCCCAAGAGGCTCAAGGGCTCTGCAATCCATATCAATAAGCACCCATGCAGATGAGAGTTTACTGTTGATATACACAAGCCTTGAGGGGGGAAAACGGATTGTTTTTCGCTTTTGAAAAAAGAAAAGAAAAAAAATCTGCCTTGTAATTTCAGTAAACGAGGGATTTTCAGGAAAAGGAATCTTAAGAAGCTGCAGCTGCAGTTTACACACATATTTGAATTATTTCTCAGCTCTTATTGTCCAAAGTACACCTGGCCACTTTTACTGCTGTCATTTCACACCATGAAGCAAAACATTTTACACCAGATTACACCAGATTACAGGAGGTTTTCAGCCTGCTCAGGTGCAAGAGGAAGAAGCTGAAGGAAAAGAACAATTCTATAGAAATGGAAAAGGAGCCCACTGGTATTAACATGCTTGGCCTAAATGACAAGTGCTACTTGTCACCAAGACCACATGCAAATTCCAAGAATTCTGATAAATCTGTGCAACAATCTATGGGTTCAAATTCACAAAGACTGAGGTATATGAAATTGTAACAGCATTTATTCTTCTGCACAGCTTGGAATTGCCTTGATTTAATAAACCATACCCCTAGCCTCTCCACATTCATATGTATACAGTATATATATATCCCATAAATAACTGTTGTTTTTCCTCTAACCTCTAGTGCACTGTAGATAAAGGCACCTCTTACAATGAAGGAGAGCAGAGTCTAAAAGCTAGGCTGAAACAGCCACCCAACCTGTAAGAAGTCTTTTGGCAAGACTCTTTATGGTTGGGTCTAAATTGTGACAGGTTCATGCCATGGAGGGTGACATGTCCGACTTCATAAAAATCGTGCAGGTCAGGGCTTGGCATTCCAACACTGCAGAAAATACAGGAAAAAGAATCCGGGCACCAGCCAATGAAAGACCAATCAAATCACACCTTTAATGCTTCCCCAAAAACACCTGTTGGCCGACACTTTACCTTAATGTCATGTGTTTTTAGGGATGCATTAAAGGTGTGTGTTGATTGATCCTTCAGTGGCTGGTGCCTGGATTATTTTTCCTGTATTTGCTGTCTGCTTAGTCTGGAGGCACAGGCATTTCACCTATTACCCCCACTTTTTGCCATCTCAGCATCTGGTGCCGATCTTCCCTTCTCTCTTTTCATTCTAACACTGTAATGGACACAATAGAATGGATAAATTGGTACAAGTCTGAATGGATCCTATATTTAACACAGGATCTGTCAACATGTTCATTCCTCCATTGTGTGTTTTTTTTCTGTGAAATGGATTGATCCAGCCTAACACTTCAAATGCCTGCCAAGGTGGCTTACTGAATGTGCTCTATGTGGCTGCAGCTTTTAATATGCTTTGATTTCCATGGGAGAAAGTCACTTTACGTAATTTTTTATTCCATTTCATTTAGTGTGGTAAACATGATTAATACAACAGCACATAATCAGTAAAACGCAGTAAGGAGTGGTGATGCATGAGATAAACAGATAAGGAGAGCTAAATCATGAGTTATGTCAAATAAGGAGCGCTAAACCATGAGTTATGTCAGATAAGGAGAGCTAAACCATGGGTTAAGTTAGATAAGGAGAAGTAAATCATGAGTTAAAGCCATAGTGCTCCCGAAGACTTCCGAAACCTCCCTTCAGCAGCGGGAGAGGAGAGGGAAGTCTCATTAGGACTCAGAGCCTTCCCTCTCCTTAGGTGAGTATGTGACTTTTGTTTTTTTTTTAATCAGGTAACATTGACTTTAAGTCATTTAAGGAGAGATAAATTGTGAGTTCATAAATAAGGTGAGATAATTTAACAGAAAAGCTTTGTGAACCAGGCCCATGGTGTGATATTCACGTCCGATCATATCCAATCATCGGGCTGACAAAAATCAGATTTGAAATCGGAAGTGGTCATCATGAAAAGTTGATCTAATCTAAGGTGGGCCACAATGAATTGAGAAAGGTTTAGGTGAAACGGTGAATGCACATGTGTATTAATTTTGTGGCGTTCCTGTCCAAACCAATACTGGCTGGGACATCTATAAGAAGGCTCAATGGTATGTGTGATTGGATCAGGATCATATTGTCTGGTTAGTTTTCTTTTTTCTAAATACAACACAATTCTGATATGGGGAAGGAGGAGGGAACGATTATAACTCACATTTTTTTGTCAGTTGAGGCATATGTCTGGAGAGAGAATAATTACAGCAGACATAGGTCAACAGTCTCCAACTGCCTGGCTTTTTTGCTTTTAAATGTCGACTGCCAGGGTTCAATTTTTTTATGTATATCATATGTGCATTCTTTCTACCTTTGGGTGGGTTCCCTCTGGGTACTACAGTTTAGCCACAACATTTGGTTTCTAAATATGTACAGACTAAAACCTATGCAGTTTTGTATATTAAATTATTAAAAACAAGTATCAATTAATCTGTTTATTCCACCTAGCAGGACTCAGTGTTTTTGAATTTTGTAATTTGTGAATAGCCCCAATAAGCATTATTGCTTCATTCACACAGGCGTTTCCCTTGCAATTGCCAAATTTACCAATAGCTGCACACATTGGGTAAATGCCAGGGAAATGCTGATGTGAATGAAGCCATGCACATTTTCCTAGCTGGTTTAAAACTGAAGCTGGTCACTTCGTTGCACATTTTTCCCCACACTGTGTTTGACTTAGGCGCCACCATAGACATAATGTTATGTCTATAGCCATGCAGTGGGTTTTTAAATGCAATTCAGGTGTCTGCAACCTGAATTACTTCTCCCTCCGAGTTGCTAAGACTTGGAGGGGGAATAGTATTTAACGCCGCCCGGTATTTCAGCGGCAGCAGGATGATCCGTCATTCAGCTCACCCTGTGCCCAACTAACCGGGCGACAAAACAACATGTACACTTGAAAAAGCCAGGAAAGTGCTTGGAAACCACTACTTATAGAAAATATGTGGTAACATTGACGTACAAATAGTCAATCGCTGGCAGCATTTGGTCAGCATCAAGTTAATATTTCAGGAGTGGCAGATGTTTATAATAGGCCAAATAATTAGCTTGAACATTTTCGGTTGTCCAGAATCAGAATCATTTTATTATTCGCCAAGCACGACTTGGTCGTGCCCGGAATTGGGCTTGGCACAAGATGGTACAGGAAAAGACAGACAACAGATAACATGGTAGCATACATCAAGCAAATGCAATACAGTAGTACATAACAGAGGGAAACCTTGTTTACAGTAAATATGAAGTTCTACAGACATGCTTAACCTCCTTAGCGGTAACACCGTGCTGGACACGGGGTAAGCCGCCGGAGGGTGCCGCTCAGGCCCTGCTGGGCCGATTTTCATAATTTTTTTTTTTGCTGGACGCAGCTAGCACTTTGCTAGCTGCGCCAGCACTCTGATCGCCGCCGGCCCCCGCCCGATCGCCACTATTTGCTGCGGCGCGCGGCCCCCCCCCCCCCCAGACCCCAGCGCTGCCTGGCCAATCAGTGCCAGGCAGCGCCGAGGGGTGGCCCGGGACTCCCAATGACGTCCCGACGTCAGTGACGTCATCCCGCCCTGTCGCCATGGCGACGGGGGAAGCCCTCCAGGAAATCCCGTTCTATGAACGGGATTTCCTGATCGGAGATCGCCGAAGGCGATCGAAGCGGGCGGGGGGATGCCGCTCAGCAGCGGCTATCATGTAGCGAGCCCTCGGCTCGCTACATGATTAAAAAAATTTTTTTTTTTAAAAAACTGCTGCGCTCCCTCCTGGCGGTATTTTTCATACCGCCAAGGAGGTTAAAGGACGGATCCGGCTAGTTGAGGAAGAACAGAGTAAGGAGAGGGCGATGGGTGTCCAGAGAGTTCAGTGATTTGACCGCTGAGGGGAAGAAGCTGTTCCTGTGTCTTGAGGTCCTGGTGTACATGGACCGGTACCTCTGGCCCGAACAGAGCCGACTGAAGAAGCGGGAGCCTGGGTGTGAGGGATCGTTAGCGATCCTCAAGTGCTCTGGAGCTCAATCTGGTGGTGTAGAGGAGGTCTAGAGGGGGGAGAGGTTTTCCAATGATTCTTTCCGCTGATCTGATGACCCTCTGTATCTTGTGTATATCACATGCAGAGGAGCCAGTGTACCAGACCAGGATAGAAGAGCACAGGACAGATTCTATTGTGGCCGAGTAGAAACTTGTCAGAAGTTTCTGGTCCACACCGAACTTCTTCAGCTGGCGGAGGAAGAATAGTCTCTTCTGGGCTTTCCTCTGGGTGGAGGTGGTGTTGGCCTTCCACCTCAGGTCGTTGGAGATGATTGTGCCCAGGAGTCGAGCGCAGGGGACTTGTGCGACTTCCGTCAGGCCAAAAACACTTCCTGGAACTTTCTATTGACACATGCGTCATGCCAATATTTCTTCCCAATAGAAAGTTTTTTACGCGTTTGAGTGGTTCTTTATGCGTCTTTTTCTGCATACATGTATTCTATGCTGTTTTTTGCATTGATGTTTTACGCTTACATTTTTACGCATACATAGATACTTGTACGCATATAGTGATGCGTATTTTTTAACGCGTATACTGACGTTTTACGCATGCGTACAGGCGTACGTCATGAGGTCACCATGACGTTCCAGGAAGTGTTTTTGGCATGACACATGGGGAAGGAGCTGCAGTCCCCCATCAGGTCCTCCATACTTTGTCAGTTAGACGGAGGAGATAAGAACTATTTCAAATTCTTAGGACTGAGTGTGATTGGTCTTGTGGTATAGTGGGTGTAACTTTCTAGGTTGCCTTGCAGTTCCCCATCAGGTCCTCCATGTCCACTCTGCGTCCTGATTGGCCGTTGTGCACTGATGACTTGTATATATAAGAGTGGCAATTATGTTGTATTTCAGAGAGAGCCTGATACAGCTTGAGGAAGGACCTTGTCCGAAACAGCGTCTGTCGCTGTTATGGCTATCTCTTTGTCTTTTTAAACAATAAAAGAGCTATATATTACTGAAGTGGTGCTGTGGACTTTTCGTATTGGATGTGTGAGATATGCCATTACCCTTTCTTTGTCTGGTACGCAGTTTTAATGTGGGGCTTTTTAGCCATATTAAAAAAAGATTTTATGCCATGAGAGGTGGCTTCATATGTTTTCTTCTAGTTCTGCTGTTGAAGTCTATGTTTGACACGCCTGTTTGAAAGAATATCTTTGGTGAGCAGGGGATTTAGGGGGGGAGCGTGACCCCCGTCCTGCATGCGGTGGAGGTTTCCTAGCACAAAGTGTGGTTTCATACACAGGGTGTACTAGTGCTGGAAGTTAACCCGCTATGTGCGCATATGTTTTATTGCTATTATAGGACCTGGAGTGAGACCTATTGAGGAATCGTTTGCCAGTGGCGCTGCTGTGATTATCTTAAAAACACCACCAACATGCTCACTGTTAATTGCTGGCATTTTTAAAGTGGTTACTCAGCTGTGATGGCCAAATGTTAGGCAAGTATTCCTGTGAATGCACTACACTACAAGTGACAACAGTATCTCTTGGGTGTCAGATTAAACACCAAGTTATGTAACCAGCGGTTTCTAAGCATGTTCGATCACTGCAATTCTGCAACCAAAGGCTAGAATTGACCTTCCAGGACAATGGTTGCGTAAATGAGACCTTTGATTTTTGGTTGTAATTGCAGCATAAACACACGAAAGAGTAAGAAATATAACCCCACCAAAAAAAAAACTAAAAAAGAAAAAGAAAAAAGACAAAACTAGTTTGCAGACTTGCCTGCTACTCTGTGTCAACTACGGTACTTGTTAAAATGATTCCGCCATGCCTGACGGGTTTTAGTGATTCTGCACAAGTTCCTCTTCCCATGCTACCACAGTTTAACCTCTGAATATATGCAGAAGCCACAGGAAGACATCTTGGGGAGCCAGAACATCCACTAACTAGATATCTAGAAACAGACCTGCTGGTGCTCACAGTAGAATTATTTATTCCAGATGTCTTGCATATACTTTAGGTTCTCTTGAAGGATGACTTTTGTATACTCTTCTACAGGTTCATTAGTCACTAAACATGTCCAAATGTTCTGGTCACCTCATAAATAAGGATACGTTTTCATAAAACAGTTATCTTGGAGTTTGGCTTCTACAAATGTATATTTATATGCAACTGAACTGGCATCTACTTTTCTTTTTTTATTATTAAAGTGTTAGAAGCAGATGTTAATTAGGTCCCTGCTGCTGCTTAGCAATGCTGATAGTTAAGGACTTTTTTAATTTAGTGAAACGCAGGACCCATTGTGCATCCCCCCCAATAGGTTTGTCTCTTTTAGTGCTCCAATGTCATTCAAAAAGAATAGAGAAAACTGATTGTAAGGTTTTCTGTAGCAAGAACTAAAATGCAGTTATCGAATATTCAAGTGCTGCATAAATTATTAGTTAAAGGACAACTGAAGTAAGAGGGATATGGAAGCTGCCATATTTATTTCCTTTTAAAGAGACTCTGTAACAATTTTTTCAGCCTTAGTTCTTCTATCCTATGAGTTCCTATGCCTGTTCTAATGTGCTGGGGCTTACTGCAGCTCTTCCTAATTACACTGTCTCTGTAATAAATCAATGTATCTTTCCTCTGTCCTGTTTGTCGGGCTAAGGCTTTGATTGTGTGGAATGTGCAGGGCTGCTTGTGATTGGTAGAAGCGATACACACCCTCTTCAGGCCCCCTGCATACTCACACACTATGCTTAGCTGAGCCTATTAGAAGCTGGTTAGTTTGTTTGTAAACATTGCCTAAAACTGTTAATTACTAGCCAGGATTGCAGCAGAGAGTGGCAGAAACAGCACAGAGGGGCACAGGAGAAAATAAGGAATAGAATGGTATGCTTTTTAGTGTAAGAATATTAGAGTACAGATTCTCTTTAAGCAATGCAAGTTGCCTGGCTCTCCTGCTGTTCCTCTGCCTCTAATACTTTTAGCCATAGAGCCCGAACAAACATGCAGCAAATCAGGTGTCTCTGATATTGTTTTATTGTCCGCTGTGACAAGATTAGCTGCATGCTGGTTTCTGGTGTTCTTCCGATACTGCTGCAGCCAAATAGATCAGCAGGGCTGCCAGGCAACTGGTGTTGTTTAAAAGGAAATATGGCAGCCTCAATATACTTCTCGCTTCAGTTGTCCGTTAAAAACACAGTACCTCAAAAGGGGGTTATAAAAAGTGTTATCCATTGAATTACATAAGAATGCAGCACAAATTATCATGTCATGCCTTGTTGCAGCTCACATGTCCACAGGAAGTGCTTGGTTGGTTAATAAGAAATCCTCTACTTAAAGTGTACCTAAAAGGGTATACAAGTGCCCCTAGGGAGGGGAAAGCCTCTGGATCCTAAAAAAGGCTTCCCTCGTCCTCCTCCGCAGGCCCCTTCTGAGACCCCCGAAAATGAGCTTGTCAACAGACTGCGCATGTGCACTAGCACGGACCCGCTTGGCTTTCTTTGGAAAAAGCCAGGCTGTATTGGGCCTGTGCTAGTGCGCATGCCGAGCTGCCTGTGTAGTAGCACGGACCCAATCCGGCTTGGCTTTTCCCGCTGGAGCCCGAGCGGGTCTGTGCTGCTGTACAGGTGCAGTGCGGCCGTGCTTCAGGAGTACCTGCAAATGAACAGTTTGATGGAGGAAGACAGGGGAAGCCTCCTGAGGATCCCCCTTCCCAAGGTAAGCATCTCATTTATCTCCAGATTAACCCGCCAGGTTTATTTTAAAGTACCACCACTACGAACAGGATAACATTTACTATTTCATGGGTCCTCTAAAGAGATGGTCAATGAGATGCTAATAATTGTGGCTGCCGTGTAAATTTTATGCTAACTGTATGTAGCTTAATAATGGGCCAACAACAATGGAGAGGCGCATTTCATTAGCCCAATTCCAAGCTCTATAGAATTTGTATTAACTTTTCACAGAAGCCAGAATTATAAGCATTTCTTTGACTATCTCTAATCATTTATAAGCAGTGATTGTAAAAGGTCATGTTTTATAAAGCCCCCATGTAGTTTCTATACATACATTATTAGATGGGACTTACCTCTAATATAGGAAGAAAAACCTTGTTCGGTGAGCAGCTGCCATACTTTCAGACATGTTTCTTACTTTAAGGTAATTCACAAAGCCTCTAAAGAACAGCAACAGTCCTGAAACAGCACAACACATGAATTAACCAGCACGTCAAAATAACCTAAAAAATACAAATGATCAGCTAAATTCATTACAGGGAATATTTTTCAACAAAAACAACATATAACATTTGTAAAGCGCTTTTCTCCCAAAATACTCAAAGAGCATAGCATGGCTCAGAACAGTAATTGGTTGATTGGATGGAAAACTGTGGTACAGAGGAAGAAGTCCACAAATGTCAGGCTTAAAGAGGAATTCCAGTGAAAATAATGTAATAAGAAAGTGCTTAATTTTTACAATAATTATGTATAAATGATTTAATCAGTGTTTGCTCATTGTAAAAGCTTTCCTCTCCCTGATTTACATTCAGACATTTATCACATGGTGACATTTTTACTGCTGGCAGGTGATGTCACTGGAAGGAGATGCTGCTTGCCTTTTTGGCAGTTGTAAAATGCTGTTATTTCCAACAATACAACTAGGCTCCCAACAGTGTGATGTCAAGACCTCAGTGCTGTGAAGTGCTGACATCACATTGTGGGAGGGGTTTCACCACAATATCAGCCATACAGAGCCCCCTGGTCCATTTGAGAAAAGGAATAGATTTCTCATGCAAAAGGGGGTATCCGCTACTGATTGGGATGAAGTTCAATTGTTGTCTACGGTTTCTCTTTAAAGGACAACTGAAGTGAGAGAATTATGGAGGCTGCAAAAATGATTTCCTTTTAAACAATACCAGTTGCTGTCAGATCTGACAATAATGTCAGAAACTCCTGATCTGCTGCATGCTTGTTCAGGGTCTATGGCTACAAGTATTAGAGGCAGATGATCAGCAAGGCTGACAGGCAACTTGAATTGATGGAAAGGAAATAAATATGTCAGATAGATATATATATATATATATATATATATATCTATCTATCTCGATACAGTTTATTTATTGAATTTATAAAGCCCCAACATATTACGCAGCGCTGAACATTATTTAGGTTACAGACAATATTTAGGGGTGACATACAGCAATAAGACAATACAGGAATACAAGAAAACCAGATCACACAGCACAGTATGAGTACAAGGTAATGCTTAGTCAGTCACTGGATGGAGCATGGAGATTAGGCAAGTTAGGTTCACTCAGATGCATAGCATGGGTGCACAGTAATGGAGGTGCATGATCAGGTAGGACACAAAAGGAGGAGGACCCTGCCCAAAGGCTTACAATCTAGAGGGAGAGGTAAGGACACGAAAGGTAGGGACCAGAGTTCAGCTGCAGGTTTAGAGCAATTGTGAGGGGTGGTAGGCCAGAGTGAAAAGGTGAGTTTTGAGGGCTGTCTTGAAGATGTTGAAGGAGGGGGCTGCCCTAATGTTGTCCTTTAACATGTGGATTTTCTGTCTGTATTTGAATAGCTCCAGGGGTGGGGCTGTCTTTACTGGGTGTGGTAGGGAGTTTTAAAGAGGAGCTGTCAGCCATACTATCTCAGGGGAAAAAAATAAATATAAGTAGATAAATACTTGCTCTACTTACATAACAGATGTATCGCACTGTCCACGTTATGATTCCTGTGAATTTTATAAAGGAAAAGTAGAGAATCCTATTCTAGACAGTTTCCATATTTACTGTGGCTATTTTGAAGCCAGTCGTGATGTAATATCCGCCCTTAGTCTCATCTGCCTGATTTGCCCGCCCTTCACTATAGAAAGTGCATTGTTTCAGCCTGAGAAATATTGGCCAATCCGAGAGGAACAGAGGTGTGGGAGGGGAAAACAGGAGGGAAAAGGGCTTCAGCCAATCAGGCTGCATTAGTTAAAGAGAACCCGAGGTGGGATTTACTTATGCTAGTGGGGCACAGAGGCTGGTTGTGCACACTAACACCAGCCTCTGTTGCCCCATGGTGTGCCTCCAAGACCCCCCTGCACGCCGCTATACCCCCCGCAGTGCTGGCGACACACAGCGTGTCGCCAGCACAATGTTTACCTCTGCCTGTCTGTTAGCGCTGCTCCCCCGCCTCCTCCGTATCGGCGCTACCCGCCTGCGTCCCTTCCCTCCCGCTGATTGGAGAAAAGTGACGCGGACGGGTAGCGCCGATACGGAGGAGGCGGGGGAGCGGGGCTAACAGACAGGCAGAGGTAAACATTGTGCTGGCGACACGCTGCGTGTCGCCAGCACTGCGGGGGGGTATAGCAGCGTGCAGGGGGGTCTTGGAGGCACACCATGGGGCAACAGAGGCTGGTGTTAGTGTGCACAACCAGCCTCTGTGCCCCACTAGCATAAGTAAATCCCACCTCGGGTTCTCTTAAGTCTGAGGGGAAGTAGGGAAGCAAAAAAGACAACCCAGCATGCCCTGCAATTTCTCTTGTGTACCAAATTTTCTGTGTACAAAATAAGAGTCATGTAAACTGGGGAATGATAATTTATCAACAAGAAAAGTAATAGTGATTTTAACTTTTGGATTGCCTGATTAAAAGAATTGATTTTATGCCCGACAGTTACTCTTTAAAGAGTAGGGACAGCATGACAGAAAGCTCTGGCTCCAAAGGTTTTGAGGTGCACTCAACCAAGTTTATGGATCCTGCTGATCGGAGGTTGTGGGAGGTGTGGTGCAGTTTCAGCAGGTTCTTCATTTATCCAGGGCCCAAATTGTGTAGGGATTTAAAAGTAAGCCGTCCAAGGTTGAAGAGTATTCTCCATTTTACAGGAAGCCAGTGCAGGGAGTGATGAATCAGGATGACAGTAAAGAGGTGGTTTTTTTTAGCAATCTGGCATCAGCATGCTGTACTAATTGTAGGTAGTACAGGTCCTTGTTTGGAAGGCCTGTACAGAGGGCATTGCAGTAGTCCTGCCGTGACATGATGAAGGAGCGAACTAGGGTTGGAAGACCCTCTAGGGCAGGGGTCCCCAAACGTTTTGGGTCGAGGGCCGGGTCAACATACTACAGACTGCTGGGGGGCCGGAGTATACATAAAAAGATGTAGAAGTCTTTGCAGGCCAGACAGTAAAGCATACCCAGGTGACAACCTGCTGTCCAATTGGAATTGGATTTGATTGGAAACCAGGGAATAACTGCTTTCTGACTTCCATGTGGTGCCAGCACTGCCAATCTATATGTGGACCACCAATATTTAAAGATGTAGCTGACCGTATCTACAGTATAAGTATTACATTTTGTGCGTGGGGGGCCGGTAAAAAAGCCTCAGGGGGCCACATTCGGCCCGCGGGCCTTAGTTTGAGGACCACTGCTCTAGGGGAATAAGAGGTATCAATTTTGCAATATTCTTCAGATGAAAGTAGGAATATAGGACTATGAGCCGACTCTGCAAGAGTAACTTCCTCCGGTCATAATGTCCATTCCGGCTTCTACCCATCACTGAATTGTAAGCATTTCCATACGTTCTCTTGCATTGTATATAATAGGACATGAAGCTTAATAGGTTAAGAGAGAAAAAAACGGTGGTGCACATCTCAGTACAACGTCACGTTTATTCTAATCCATTAAAAGGCAAAAAGACAATACCATATTGATACAGGATGGAGAGAGGTACAGGCAGTTAGGAGCAGGTCTACAGCCGTTTCGTGCCGTCAAGCACTGTGGCGCATCATCAGGACTCAGGTCCTGATGACGCGCCACAACGCTTGACGGCGCGAAACGGCTGTAGACCTGCTCCTAACTGCCTGTACCTCTCTCCATCCTGTATCAATATGGTATTGTCTTTTTGCCTTTTAATGGATTAGAATAAACGTGATGTTTTACTGAGATGTGCACCACCGTTTTTTTCTCTTTTAACCTATTAGAATCACCTCTTCTTATATTGGTGAATTGCACTCTTTGGTACAAAGCCTGATACCTGTGCGGAACACTTTTTGTACTACTGATTACTTGAAGGACATGAAGCTTAACCTCTTAGTACCGAACTGGTTTCTTGCTTTTATTGATTTTCTACTTTCTTTGATAAGCACTGTTTTGGAGTTTAGCCAACAAAGACAATTTCGATACAATTAAGAAAAGCACGTCCTCACATATATGGTGAACTTTAAGTAGTACGATATATAGTGCATTTGTCTACTGCAGTTGCTTTTCACAGACCAGGAAAATAAACACAGAACTGTCCCCATGGATTTCAATGGATCTACTGAATCCAGAATATTTGGAACTGATCAGACTAACAGCAATCAAATGAAAAAGGGCATAGTTAAACAACAATAATTCAGAGAGATATAAAGTAGTCCAAGCATACTGTAGAACAATGTTTCTTTACATTTCCAGCCTTCTCCATGTGTTAGATAGAAAATGATCACCTCTGGTCTTTTCAACACTCAAAAACAAGGTAATCCCAGCATTTAAACACAAACCCATCACAGTAAACCCTTTCATTTTCAATCTGAGGTCTAAATTGCAGACTAATGTAATAGAAAACAAAAAATAGAAAAAAAAAATTGGAAAACAAGATTTTTTTTGTTTTCATCTCCAAGTGCTCTATAAGTAAAAATATCTAAGGTGCTATGGGCCCCAGTGCAAGGTTTTATGATGAGCCCTCAAGCAATTTATACAGAACAATTGGTATAAATAGATGTTGAAGTGGCCCTGAACTCTTGCACATGACAGAAGGAAAACAGAGATAAATGCACCCTGTATGTATTTAGAGAATTTAGCCAGTCCACTTCCCCCTCATCTGTTACTAATCAAAACTGTAATTTGATCTCTCAGCTGTACCAGCTGGCTGCCTCGACAGAGAAGCTAATTTGTAAACACAGGATGTTAACCCAATGTCTGCTTCCATGAAAGCCGGAAGTAGACACACTACTACAAGTGGGATCACATACATAGCATTACATTAGCACAAGCTTTTCAAATCATAAGCGCTTAGAAAAGTGCTGCAAGTGGGTTCCAGGCCTAATCGCCCTTAAAGAGAATCTGTATTGTTAAAATCGCACAAAAGTAAACATACCAGTGCGTTAGGGGAAATCTCCTTTTCCCCTCTGTCACAATTTCGCCGCTCCCCGCCGCATTAAAAGTGGTTAAAAACAGTTTTTAAAAGTTTGTTTATAAACAAATGAAATGGCCACCAAAACAGGAAGCAGGTTGATGTACTGTATGTCCACACATAGAAAAATACATCCATACACAAGCAGGCTGTATACACCCTTCCTTTTGAATCTCAAGAGATCATTTGTGTGTTTCTTCCCCCCTGCAGCTCTCATCCACTGAAGAGTTACAGGCTGATTGTTTCTTCCTGCAGACAGCTCTGCCCATGTCTGTAATTCCTCAGCATGTGACTCCTTTCACAACAGAGGATTTATCCAGCTTGTAAAAGATAAGAGAGCAGAGAAAAGCTGGCTAATGTAAATAACACACACACACACACACACACACACACAAAAGTGTGCATAGAGGGGGCCTGGAGAGGGGCGTGCATCACAGATCCACAACACTGAAGAGTTGGCAACCTTCCAGACACAGGGCGACAAGTCCGACAGGGGAAAGATAAGCTGATTTATTACAAAGACGCTGATAGTAGAAAGTGCTGCAGTAAGCCAGAGCACATTAGAATAGGTTTAGGAACTTGTAGGATGGTAGAAAACGGGATGAAATTTTTGTTACAGAGTCTCTTTAAGAACTTGTTCACATCAGGTCCATTTGACAACATATGCATTAGTGTGTATGAGGTTTGTACATTTAGACATATGTTTCATTTGGAAGCATCCCAATCATATTAAACTGAGTAAATTAATAAATATGGCAGGATATGTTTCTTACCATAATACAACCCAGCATATTAGTATGAAGATGTGTCTTTTAAAGCTCCTGATCATCCTCCCAGATTATATATTATTAGTATAAAGGGGAATATGGAACCTGGACATAACAGTTATCATATTTGATGTAGCTGTTCCAGAAAAAAAACCTTTTAAAATGTCAGGCACATGCACAAAGTATAGTGCTGCCAGTAGAGTGGAAGTATTGCCTCTGCCTCTGACACCTCTTCCTTCTGCTTCCCCCTGTAGGCAGGGTCAGTGCTGTGGTCAGAGGAAAAGACTGGTGCCTACTCCCAAACTAATTACTGACTAAATCCTGTTTTTGATGGGATTGGGGAATCGCTTGGGCAGTTTAGAAACTGCAAATCAGTCCAGTCAAACAGTATCTGACATTAACATAGTAAAGCAGCCATCGAAACCCAGCCAGTCAGGAAATAAAAAACAAAACTGCTAAATGCAGAAATGGCTAATGTACAAAACTTTGCTCATTGCAAATTATGATTTATTCCACACAATAGCCACTTTAAAAAAACACCATTTTGAAGAAGGATTTTAAATACAATTTAATATTAATTTAACTTCAAGATGTAATGTTAAACACCATAAGAAAGGTAAATGTATTTTAGTTATAAATTAATGACAAAATAATGCAGAATGCTATGTTCACAGTTAACATGAAAAATAAATCAATGCAGAAAATACTGAACGATGCTATAATGACCTAACAAAGTTCTTAATCCCCAATTCACATGCAGATGCATGTTTAGCAAGGAAACCGCATACGGGCGGAAGGTGAAGCTGTTAGTATAATATTGGTAAAATTACTGGTATTATACTATTGAGAACTGTCTAGCAGGCCCGGATTTACCTCACAGGAGCCTATAGGCACAGATGTCCAGGCACCTTAGACTTCACCCTCCATGAACCTACAGACACGTGCCGAACCGCACCGCAAGTGTGCTGGCTGTTATAATTTAAGTAGGCCTCAGTTACTTGGCCTGAGTTTTATGTAAAGGGCTTGTCCGCAGTGTATGCCTTTAAGATAAATCGAGGTTTTGTGATGCAGGCAGAGGGATCTCAGTGTCTGCTTGAATAAACAAGCAGATACTGAGAACATCGGAGAACATGTTCCTAAAAGAAGGCCACCGGCCTACTCTGACCTCAACACGTACAATACAGGAACAGTAAACATAGGCCGTGTTTTCTAAATACCAAATTCTTGTAAGTATGTCAAGAGCCTCATTAAATATTAATCGAGTAGGTGTGTATTATGACACCACGAGGGGGCTAAGCCAATAGTCGTGGCGAAAATGATGTCATATTTAACTCTTTCCTATCTGCTATTAAAGATGCGGGACGGGCGGACAGAGGGCAGTATTTCTCTCTCTGATTCCTGCTATGCTTCCTACTTTAATGCTGACTGGAACCTCTAAGTATTTTCATTCTATATGTAATCTGATATAATGTATGCTGTACATAGGTAGTCTAGTGTAACGTAGTTTAGAAAGAAGGTATCTGATTGACTTCAGCAGGAAGTTTAATCAAGAAGCTTGTAACGCAACATGAAGATTGGCGTGGCTAGGATATGATGAACTGTATCTATCTGTATTTCTGTTTCCTGAATAAAGAACGTGAATATTGAAGAAGCCTGAGAAAGTCTATCTCCTGCTGGCTGTGATGAGTCGTGTGTGCAACTCTTGCTGATGAGTTGCTGGTGCCGGAAAAAGGTGATTAGAACAGTTTATAACACTGGCTGTCCCAGCTCTCACTTCTACCTTACTTCCCTTGTTCATCACAAGTACAGCTACAGGTACCCTTTAGTATTAGGTAGCCAGAAGAACCTCCGCAGTATTAAGTAGCTAGAGGTGCCCCTGACTGAAGGGAGATCTCATCAGTGGAATGCTGAGAGCCGGGTGAGTGACCTCATTTACACTCTCATCAGGACTCTGCATAAGGAAGGAAGGAGGGAGGGAGGGAGGCGCTCAGGGTGGGGAGTGAGCCGTCTTTTCATCATCAGGCGCCTGTAGGCGCGTGCCTAGAGTGCCTTATGGTAAATCCTGCCCTGCTGTCTAGCACTGACAGCAGAATATCAGTAAGTCTGGGAGCACACTTGGCAGTGCAGAAAACCATGACTTTCCTGCATGTCTTTGCACTTTTATGTGCATGTTTTTTCCCAATATTTTCCCTTTTTTCCATGGAGAAAAATACAGAAACATATATATACACTTTTAAAAACGTGTGCGTTTCAGAAAATGCACATTTGAAAATGCAGAAATATGCATTTAAGTGAACCATAGACTTTCATCATGTGCAAAAAACGCATGTTTTCCACAACGCAGGTGATTCTGCTTAGTGTGTTCCTTGCCTAACTGTACCGATATTCTACTATCATTTTACCTTACCCTCTTCTCCGACTAACCCACCCTCTTTCTACGTCTAACACTAACCTATGCTCCAGCCGAGATCTGTGCCGCAACCTCCGCTGTTAAATGGTGCTTTTGCGGATATCTGTGTTGCATTCTGCTGCTGTTCATTGCTGGGAAAAATATTGTTTCTCGTGTGCACCCCTGGCACTTCAATTTTACACTGAGTACTTCAAAGAAGGAGTCTTCAGACTTAAAGGGACAATCAGTGTCAGATTTATTGTCCCATCACATACATGTGCAATACATGTCCGACCTGCAAGCGCCGACGATCGTTACGGTATAGGTTCACAAACCTGTCAACCTATACCCAATATGTTATGATATGAATTTGAATGCATAACTTTTTTGATTGATGCAACCACCTTTGGGTGAAATGGGGGATGTCTTTGATGGTTATTTATTTGGTTTTTGTGCATTATTGGGGTGTATATGGCTCTCTGCTTTCTGCCTTGACAAAGGGGACCCTGAGTGGCCCCGAAACGATTGTTGGCCCTTGCAGGTCGGACATGTATTGCACATGTATGTGATGGGACAATGAATCTGACACTGGTTGTTCCTTTAAGTCTGTGTGCAGACTCCTTCTTCAAAGTACTCTGCTGAACAGCCTAGGAGCCCAGCACATCCACACACACACACACACACACACACGGGAGTGCGGTTCTTCTTTGCTACAAATTTTACACTGGGTACAGCTCTAGCTGCACTTAACATTGCCGTCTATGCAGCACCCATATTTTTGCTGGGACACCTCCGCCCCAATCACCTCCTTTGAGAAAAGCATGATGAAAAAAGATGCTCGAGTCTTATTGAGAAGCAGATCCGATTAAAAACAGGTGCTGGTGACACAGTGGATTAAGAAAGTCAATACAAAATTCCCCAAAGCCATCATTATGAGGGGAAACTAACTTTGTAAAAAAAAAGGGAAAAAGTAATCTTGTTGAGTGCAAAGGCATGCAAACTATTGCAAATAGAGTAAATATTCCATAACATTTTTGGAGAAAAAGCTGATACAACGGATGTGCTGTGATCTGGAAGCATGAAGGCTTTTTCTATGCCTGGCTGAGCATGGCATAATGTACTATGCATTTCAAAGAACAGTTTCCCGAGTCACAGACACACCATACTGCCTAAGGGGCCTGTAACACTCCTGCATTCCCATCAAGCCTGATTTTTGGAAACAACAACAACGTAGGAGCTGAAATCATGTACGCTTAAACTGAGGGGATGCTGGAAGCAAGGCATGTCAAAGAGGAAAAAGTAACTATCTACACATCAACTCATTTTAAAATGGCATTACGAAGAAATAGAATTGGCCGCTGGCATTTTGTATAATGCATAAGCTGCTTTCCCTAAAGAAGCAAATTAGTTATTTGTACCATAGCTATTTTAGCTAAACTAAAAGGTTTTCGGATTTGATAGCCAGAGAATCACATTGCAGCCCATAGTGGGGAAAGCAGCCTCCCCACGGATTGTTCAATATGCCTGTTAATGGGAAAATAAGCACGGTGGAAGGCAAGCATATTACCATTTAAATTTTTCCATTTACTACATGGGTCAATTATCCAGCTGTTTTAGAATGTGAGCAAATATTGAAGGAGGTTCGCTGTGGATAGCTTCTAAAACTATCTGGACTTTCCACTACACTGAGTTCTTACGCCAAAGTCCTCGTCAGGTGAGTGATTTTGTCTGAGTGATTCGTCACAGCAACACTTGGAATAAGTAAGTGTAAAGCGATGAAGCAACAAACCTATCGGGGAGTGCTTTGGAGCAGATAAATGACTAGGCAGCACCTGTTGTTACCGACTCTTGCCAACACAGAATGGTGATGAAGCGCTCCAGTAAATGATCGTCGGCAATGCTAGCAGCTGAGAGCTGCTGCAGACACCACAGAAAGGAAAAAATAAAACTTCTGATTGATGAGGTCAGAATAAAACAACAGCAGGCAGAGACCAAAAATAAGTCCACTAAAAAGATTAGTAAACAGGCTGGAGGAAACGGGCAAATTTGAAAACCATCCATAGCCCAACTGACATTTCTCAAACATGGAGTTACACTAAAGTAATAAGTCCCAGATGGTGGAGGCGTGTGCAGACCTGGGGAGATATAAATATGGGGAACGGTTTCTCAGCTTGTTTGAGTGAGAAGTCACTATGGCAGTGGATGACCTAAGAGGAAATAGAGGGTGTGGAAGCATATTCTATTTAAATCTGTCCTACTTTCAGGAAAGCCTTGTATGACTTGCAGAGGTGAGAAGGTACTCCTCGGATGAAGCCTCATGAAGCCACATTGGCTTTATACAATATACAATACAATATTTGTAAAGCTTTTTTCTCCTATAGAACTCAAAGTGCATAGATCAATACATAGTAGCAGGCTGGACTGTGATTAAAGAGGAAATAGTCGGGTGTTCATAAAAGCCAGGTGGCTTTTCGGTTTGGACTGAAATGCTTCCAGGGATGGAGATGTCCTGATCGGGTGTGGTAGAGAGTTCCAAAGTGTAGGGACAGCATGTCAGAAGGCTCTGTCCCCAAAGGTTTTGAGATGGACTTTGGGGGAGCCAAACACCACGCCATAAAAGTATGCATCTATAGTTCATGGCTGTCCTAACACTCACTGCGAACTTATCAGGTGCTTCACTACCCTGAAAGTGATATACCACTAGCAAGTCAGGAACTTGAAGAGAGAAGTATATGGAGGCTGCCATATTTAGCTCCTTTCAAACAATACCAGTTACCTGGCAGCCCTGCTGACTATTTGGCTGCAATCGTGTCTGAATCACACCAGAAACAATCATGCAGCTAATCCAGTCAGATCTGACAATGTCAGAAACACCTGATCTGCATATGCTTGTTCAGGGTCTGTGGTTAAAAGTATAAAAGGCAGAGGATCAACAGAACAATCAGGCAACTGGTATTGCATAAAAGGAACTATATATGGCAGCCTTCATATACCTCTTGCTTCAGGTTCCCTTTAAGTTACAGTTGATTTTAGCTTAACTACTTTAGGACTGCGGTGATTGAAATCTACGCCGTTTTGGCGAGCTCCTGGCTAGCAGGGTGTAAGTTGATTTTAGCTTAACTACTTTAGGACCGCGGTGACTGAAATCTACGCCGTTTTGGCGAGCTCCTGGCTAGCAGGGTGTAGATTTCAATCACCGTCCGCAGCGCACTCGCCATTTCCGTCGCTCCCCGCCGATCGCGCCGCTCAAACCCGATGTTTCTCACTGCAGCTCACAGGCTCTGCCTGTCTTTGAGGGCAGAGCCATGTGAGCCGGTCAGGAGCCAATTTCATTTGCTCCTGGCTGTGTCTATCAATATAAGCTGCTCCCATTGGCTTACACTGATAGACACGGTCAGGAGCCAATGAAAGCAGCTCCTGACGGCTCACATTAATCTGCCGTCATAGAGACGGCAGAGTCTAAGTTAGGAGGATCCCGGTGACGGCGGGTATGCGCGGCAATTCGTTGGGACTCTGTCGGTATTGTACCAGTGGTCTCTGGTCCTTAAGGGGGCAGCGACCGCTGGTACTGAAGTGGTTAATGCAGATCATGAACAAACAAGGATGTACACAAATTCCATTTAAATGCACAAACAATGATGTGCCAGGTGCAGTAAGTAAAGTCCTTCTGAGCTGCATAACGAGGGTGTGTAAAAGACTTGAGTTTTGTGAAAATAACTTCGATACTAGATTAATCTTCCTTACAATTTAACATTGGTTTCACCAGCCACTCTAAATCCAGTCATGAAGCGGAAAAATGAAATGAAATGAATAAACAGCGTATCGGTGGACTTCATCCATTGCTGTTTAGAGAGGAATCTTCACAAGAGGACAAAACAATTTCTGTATTTCTAGAGAACTGAATAAGGATGAGCAGCCCAATCTAAACCACTTATTGGTCTGAACGTGCAATTCAGCATGCTGCAGGCATATCCCAAATCATGCATTAAGAATACTGAAGCTGGAACTAAACCATAAGTCTTGCTACACTTTATATTCTGACAAAGAAGCTAAAGTGGCATCATATGCGAAAAAAAAACATTTCATTTTTCATTTTAAAAGCTCTGCAAAATTCATTGCATCCAGGCAAAAGCAGATTTTATAACTTGCTTAAAACATATAAAAGTTGCCATAAATATTTTTTATTACAGCTGAACTATGACTGCTATAGGGATTTTTATCTATTTTTTCCCTCAGTAAGTATGAGATAGGCCGCATTCATCCATCATTTTGATTGAGGAAAGCAAGTAGCAGTCGCTACATTGATAAAGATCAGTCTCAAAATGGACCATAGCTGCACACAGATTGTTATTCTTATCAATATACCCAGAACGCACGGTGTCCTCCCCCATTTCTCATCAATGTATTAATGGATGGATAACTATTTGCATGCAAGAAGAAAATATCACCCCCTCGACAACTAGGTGTATAACAAAAAATGCAGCAAAACCATTACTACTCATTTACCTTCTTAGCTTTGCTGTGTGTTTGGAGCTTGCAGCTCACAGCTGTGCTACAGGAAGCTGTATTCAAATGTGACTGCGCATGAGAGCTGAAAACAGACATTTGGTATTGTGATTTGTCTGCAGACGTGACTAGCCCTGGCCTTAGCCAGCTACTCGAGACTCACTGCACAGCGAAACCATTAAAAATGAAAATGTGGTTGCTAAGAAGCATAGAGAATAATAGCTGTCTGCACACTGAGCTGGAAAAGTAATTTTACCAACAACGTTAAAGGATGATACCGTAATGTATTCAGTGTTTTTCTTCAACAAACGTGGAGTAACACTTTACGACTAAATTCCAGGAATAAATGCTGAACAGGCAACTCTATTTCACATCCTTCGGGCACTACCTGTCACTAGAAATGCCATTATAAAAATTAAAATAGGATATTTTAATGCAGTTTGTATGGATAATATAACTGATAAAATCATTCCTTTTCCTTCCCTTAGATTTCAGAAAATTATAGGCATTTCATCCTTAGTTCCCCCATGACTAATGCTCATTAGAGGGGGCGTGTCCCATGCTGCGCAGGCTAGAGACCATTCCTAGAAGTCTGGAACTAGAAAGAAAATGGCTGGAGTTAAAGCAAGTCTGAAGCCTCTGGGTCCTATAGAGCCTTCCCGTTCTCCCGGGGTCTTCATTCCCTCGCAGGCTCCTCCATTTGAATTTTCCGCCGCGGGAGACTTCAGCAGTTTTCGGAAGCACTCGGGCTCCCGAAGACAGGCGGCTCTGTACTGCACACGTGCAAGAGGACCATCTTCTAAAAGTCCAAGTGCTTCCGATGACTGCCGAAGGCCACCCAACGTGGAAGAGAGCAGTCCACGATCGAACAGTCATGGACTGCTTATGGTGGAGCCTGTGGAGGAACGCAGAGACTGGGAGGAGAACGGAAAAGCTCTATAGGACACAGAGCCTTCCCTCTCCTTAGGTGGGTTTCTGTTTTGATTTTGATTTTCTCTCCAGACCCCCTTTAAAGGACATCCGAGCTGAGATGTTAAAGATCAGATTTACTTACCTGGGGCTTCTATCAGTCTATCTGGTCCCTCGCTTTAGTTCCGCTGCCCTTCAGTTCGTTAATTGTCCCTTTCAAAAGCCAGTTTTAGTTACCTGGTAATGTTCTTTTTGATAACCTCCAGTACAGTCCACGTTGAGATGACCTAGGCTCCTCCCAGGAACAGAAAACGTCCCACTTAGCACATTTTAAACAGTCCAACATGTTTCGGCTCCCTAATAAAAAATGGGAGCTGTGCTCTCTAGCTCAGTCAGTCACCTGATGACTGACTGAGCTAGAGAGCACAGCTCTCATTTTTTATTTTCCATATGTTGTGATTGTAATGTGATTACGCTATGCACCTAGCACCCTAGCACTTTTATTCCCTGACGACGGCTCCAAATTAGGGAGCCGAAACATGTTGGATTTGTGGTGGGGGGAATCTTTATAGCACATAAGCAATCCTAGTAAGGAATAGGCTGATCAGATTTGACTTTGTATCTAATAGTCAAGTATCTGATCGAGAAATTTGAACCTACCTCAGTTAGTGGAAAATATATATGGTTTTTAAATGTCATAATAAAAGTTATATTTTATACATATATATATATATATATATATATATATATATATATATATATATATATATTTTAATTACTCTGGACAGGAATCAATTTTGTTTTGTTGTATTAATCAGATTATGTGTATTGTGTTCCTGGAACAGGAAACAGACTATGAGGTGTCTGTTTAACCACTCCCCCACCCCACCCTTGGGAGGAGTGACTATGTCCCTGCAAAATCCTATATCTCCTTGCAGGGACATAGCTACTACGTCCCTTCCTACTCGCCCCACCACCCCACGCACTCTGTGATTGTTACCACCGCCAATAGTTAGCAGGGAGATCAATGAATGGGAACAGTGTTCTCATTAATTTATCGAAGTCCCCATGTGAACGACCGCCGCCATCACAAAAAACGATACTTACACATCCACGCATTACTTCCTCTTTGCGTAGTAATACTACGCATAGGGAAGTTATGCGCGAAGACATCTTGTGGCCAATAGTAAAATTACATCTACACACTTTTTCTTCCCATTAAAAGACATTTAACATTAAAAATTATCCCCTTACCTCCCACGCTCCCCAATAGTAACCCCAAAGAAATGTTTTGTAAAAATAAATAATACATACATATACATACATACATACACATACATATACATATATATACACACACACATACACACACAATTAAAAAAAATACATAAATAGTTACCTTAGGGACTGAATTTTTTTAATATGTATGTCAGGAGGGTATATTACTGTTACTTTATAAATTATGGGCTTGTAATTAGGGATGGACGCAAAACTGGAAAAAATGTATTTCCAAATAAAATATTGGCACCATACATTGTGCAAGGGAAAAATTTTATCCGTTGCAATAACCGAGACAAATAGGTGAATAAAATGTGTGGGTGTTAATTATGGTAGCATGTATTATTTTAAAACTAGGATGGCAGATAACTGAGAAATAATGAATTTTTTCAAATTTTTTTCTTATTTTTCCTGTTAAAACACATTTAGAATAAAATAATTAAAATAATTCTTAGCAAAAAGTAGCCCCAAAAGAAAGCCCAATTGTGGGGGTGAAAAAACAATTGTTTTGTTGTAATAAGTAGTAATAAAGTTATAGGTGAATGAATGGAAGGAGCGTCGACAGGTGAAAATTGCTCTGTTTTTTTAAGGGGAAAAACTGTTGTAGGTGAAGTGGTTAAAATGTATTGAGTGCTTGGTGGACGTTTTCTGTTCCTGGGAGGAGCCTGGGTGATTTCAATGTGGACCTGTCCTGGAGGTTATTGGAAAAAGATTGCAGACCACATTTGTGGCCACAGGCTAATGTGCATGCTGGGGCCCATCTGCACACCTGTCTCGTTTGTGCTCATGTAGCGCAGAGCATTCTGCGTTTGTGCAGTTTAGGTCTGTCTACTGCCCAAGCACAGATCGCTCCTGGCCATTGGAGTGGGATTTGAGAGCGGCACAGCTGTGGTCATGATCTTTCGGTGTGGCTAGCAGCACACTGGATGGCAGTGGAACTACACTTAGGGACCACATGGACCACATAGACCGCTAGGGGCTGGAAGAAGCTCCAGGTAAGTAGATGTAATTGTTACAGTCCCTAAAAAAAAATCCAACCTTAAATGCTTATACTTGCATAAAATAAGAGGGTATTATAATGCCATTTACAGTCAGAGTAGTAGAGACAGAAGGAAGGTGTGATAAGGTTGGTTACCTCTAAGCAGGCATCAGAAACGTGATTCAACTATGAATACTGCTATGAGTTATATGCTAGGTCCTCCAAAATGCACTACATCTAGGGTGATACTTATGAGTGCTCAGGGGGTACTTGAACTTCTCAAAGTCAATTCATTGTAGAGTATTTTGAGATGCAAAAATTGATAAATACCGTATTAAGAAAAAAACCTGAGTACATTCTTCAGTTAATTAAAAGCCATTAGGTGATGTTTGGAAAGCATTCATACATAGTTATAAAGTACTCCTATCAAAAATGATGTTACTTAAAACTGATGATACTGGTTAAACACTGCCATTCAAGCAATACATGCTTAATTATTACTGTGAAACACTAGGTCAACTCAAAAATGCTTCACTATTTAATTCTGCCTTTATTGTTCCATTTCTTCAAGTACACCTGAAAACAAATATACATTTTAAAATGTATTGCCTAATGGGCTGAAGGACAAAAGTGTTCATGCAGCTCATTGTCTTCATGGTACCTCCCATTTTCCCTTGTCAGACCTTAATATTGGACTGGCACCATCAGTGGAATATTCTCCAGGAAGCACCTGTGATCTTGCACACGTGTTTGGAACTGGGCAAGCACAAATTTTGAACCATGCATACACAATTAAAGGGAGTGCTTGTGCACAAATAAAAAAAAAGTAGTGCACAAGTGATTTATTTCGCTGGGCGACATGCATGGTTCGGAAATCACACATGCTCAGTTCAGAATCAATTGTTCACCGCTTGGCAAGCTTCTGGGAGGCAGTGGGGGGAAAAGCATCACCGAACAGGGAATGGGAAAGGGAGGGATCCTGAAAACTATGAACAGCATGAAGACTTTCAGATGCAAGTATTCTGGGCTTTCAGATTTAAAGTGTTGGTGCAGTGGTGTGCTTTAAAGAGAACCTGAGATGGGGCCACAATAAAAATATATAGATAGCAGGGGCTTCCTCCAACCCACTCCGCCCTGATCTCTCCCACGCCGTACTCTTCTGAGCCCCATTTGCTTGCAATTGCTCCTGGAATGTCCTCTGGGCAGGGCCAACTATGCATTCGTGGCCTGGTCGCTCCCCCTCTCCCGATGTGTTCATATCGCCAAGAGTGTTCTGCGCAGTACTACTGTGCAGGTGCAGAACGCTCCAGGAGACGGGGGGAGTGCGTCTGGCCGGACAGCGCCTGCACCGTCTGGCCCTGAGTGAAGGATTTTCCGGGGCCAGTAACAGGTGAATAGCGAGTAAGAAGAGGACGGTGTGGGAGCAATCAGGCTGGAGGAAGCCACAGGTATGTATATTTTTCTTTTGATTGGCCTCCACGTAAACAAGCGTATCCAACACAAAGGGGCCTTTGTGGCCGGCCCCTTGTTACCCTCACTGACAGTGTGATATGGATAGTCTCATCTTATCCAGCACTTTTGTATACTGGATAGCAGATTGGTCTGAAACATTGAACTTTAGCTTTTATTTGCAGTGAATAAACAGCTTCATCTAGCAACTGAACCCAGCAGAGCAAGTCCTATTTTTTCTCATCGTAGTGTATACTTCTTTGTTGTGGCCCCATCTCAGGTACACTTAAAACACATCTGATATGTGTAGAGACTTTTAAATCAAAACCCAGGGGTGCCACCCACAGTACTTGCTGCTGAATCTCCTCAGGGTGCTCTGTCTTTAGGATTCCCCAGTTCCCCCGATTGGTAGTGGTTTTATTCCCCACAGCATTCCAGAAGTTCACTGGGCTGTGAACAAGAAATTCTATATTGGGCATGCATGAGTTCCAATCCATGCATGCCCAGTAAAAGCATATTGCTTGTGCACTTCTTTCTTGCATGCCCCAGGGCTTCCTTTTACTGGACATGCCTGGTGCAGTGCAGAATTTGTGCATGCCCAGTTCCATGCGCTAGTGTACAGCCATGGGCGCTTCCCTGTGGAGAATTCCACTGATGGGCCAGTCCAATATTAAAAAGGACAGGAACTGGGAACAAAAACAACCCTAAAGACAATGAGCTGCATGAAGAGTTTCAAGATCAAGTGCATTAAGCACTTAATGAAAAATGTACATTTTGTTCAGGTGTACTTTAATACCCAAATATGACATTGGAATCAAGCACTGACACTGAACTTTGTAAAACGCCCTTTGGTCTTTTTCAAAAATATGTATTATTTGTCTTTCACAGGTCTTATTTACTCACCAAGCACAAGGAATATCCACCAAAGCCAGTATTGTCCATTGAAATATCCAGTGAAATAGTCAGAGAACTGTAAAGAGACAATAGCAGAGCTTGTAAACCGATATAATTGAAGACAAATTCATAAATATCTAGGCATAAGTTCTGACCCTAATGCTACAACATATTACCATAGGGCACTAATGCTAAATATCCCTCTGCTTTCAGGACTTATTTTTAGCATTTTCTGAGATCGTATATTATTATACCAGACACAGCCGCTAAAATATTCTGTAGACAGACATAGTATTTGAACAGTTTCGCAGGATAAGGAGAATGATTATTGAATTTGTAAGAAAAATCCAAGTATGCCATAAATCTTCTGGTAGTTCTGAAACTACTGCAGAGACGGAGTTTAAATCATAGCAACATATCTCAGCACATGTTACCGCCCAAAAAAATTAATGAATAACTAATAAAAAAAAAATGTATATGAGAATTGTGGTGTATGCCCTCAGCCTCCCTCCCCCCCCCATAGAGTGTGTCAGTAAGAAAAAACATGCCTTAATTGGTTGTCAGTTCTTACTGACATGGGAGTGATTACTGCCAACTGCCGGTATGAATGCCAGCATCCTCTTCAGCTTAATTCCCCCCGTGGAATAAAAGTGTCCTTTTATTCAAACCAGCAAAACTTATCTTTTACAATATTCATTTATAGATTATTTAGTCAGTGATTGCCCATTGTAAAATCCTTCTTCTGGGCTGGTTCACATTCGGCGCGTTTGCATCCGCGATTCGGAAGCCCAAATCTTGCAATTTGCCGCGATTCACGCTTGTGATTCCGATAAATAGAACGGGAATCACAGAGCAATCGCCCCAAAACACTGCATGCAGCACGTTTGCAAATAATCGAAATCACAACCGCTGCAGTGTGAATGTATCCATAGGGATACATTGCAGCATCGCTTTGCTGATCGCCAGCAATCAGCAAAGCGCTGAAGAATCGCTCCAGTGTGAACCAGCCCTTAAACTTATTTACATTCTGAAATGTATCACTGGTGGTGACATCTTTAGTTCTGCCAGGTGATCTGTACGGAATGTTCGTTACTGAGAGTTCTATGCACAGAGGGAGATATTGGTTGCTTGGCAGTTGGAAAACGCCGCTATTTCCCACAAGGCAACGAGTTTCACTGACCACAAACTGTCAGGACCATGTTCATGACATCACACTCTGGGTGGGGTTTCGACACGATATCAGCCACACAGAAACACCCCCCCCCCCCCCCCATTATGACCTATTTGAGAAAACGTTACAAGGATTTTAGAAAAAAAAACTATTGTATTTAGGCAAATTTCAGTGATGTGCAAACACTAAAGGTAAGCAGATATCAACAATATGTAGTGGATATAACAGCATCTGCTGTGAACAACCGCCAGGAAATGTGAAACAGCTGTTAGATGTTCCATTTCATCCCTTAGCACCCACCAGCCTGTATATCCATCAAGCTCTGGGACTTGTCATGTGTCACCTTGTGGCTCTACTTCTTTATTTACTATGAATCTCACACAGCTTTTGTCAGCCTACTGGAGCAGTGCCTGATTTGTTCTTTGCTACACAGATGTTACCAAAAGACTGGCAAATTCCAATCATATGCACATTACACCAAACAAGCAGATAGCAATGCCACATAGGTATCGCATGGCAGGTACAGTGCTGCCCATAATTCATACCCCTGGCAAATTTTGACTTAGATACTTTTATTCAACCAGCAAGTCATTTTTTGATGGGAAAGGATATATGTGTCTCCCAAAAGATATTAAGACGATGTACAAAAGGCATTGAGGCAAGAAATCATTTCTCACCTTTTATTTACATTTGAGCAAAATGTGTCCAGGCCAAAATTATTCATACCCTTCTCAATAATCAAAAGAAAAGCCTTTATTGGCTATTACAGCAATCAAACGCTTCCTAGAATTGCAGACCAGCTTTTTTGTCTCCACAGGTATTTTTGCCCATTCATCTTTAGCAATGAGCTCCAAATTTTTCAGGTTTAAGGGTCTTCTTGCCATCACCCTGATCTTTAGCTAGCTCAGCAGATTCTCAATTGGATTCAAGTCAGGACTCTGGATGGGCCACTCCAAAACGTTAATGTTGTTGTCTGCTAACCATTTCTTCACCACTTTTGCTGTGTGTTTTGGTCATAGTCATGCTGAAATGTCCACTGGTGCACAAGGCCAAGTTTCTCTGCAGACTGCCTGATGTTGTCGTTGAGAAACCTCATGTATTGCTATTTTTTCATTGTGCCGTTTACTGTGATTAGGTTCCCTGATCCATTGGTTTGACAGTGGAGATGGTGTTCTTTGGGTTGAAGGCTTCTTGTGACCAAACAATTAAATTTTTGTTTCATCTGACCATAACACAGAAGACCGGAAGTCGTCTTCTGTCCAGGTGAGCATTTGCAAAGGCCAAGCAAGCTTTTTGTGTGCCTTTACCGGGAGAAGTGGCATTCTCCTTGGTCTGCATTCGTGGAACCCAGCAGTGTGCAGTGTCCGTTGGATTCTCTGCCTTGAGACATTGCCACCAGCAGAGCCCAGATTCACCAGGATGGCCTTGGTGGTGATCCTTGTGGAATAAGGTGTCACTTTTGGCTTCCGACCACATCCTCTGAGATTTTCCACAATGCGGAGCATCTTGAAGTTTTTCACCACTTCAGCCTTCAGTGTGGTTTTACCGTATGCATCTGAGAAACTTTCACCTCCCATTCATTCGCCAATAACGTTATCACTACTTATCATAATGAAATGATCTATATCTTGTTTTTTTCCGCCATCATTAAGGCTTTCTTTGGGTGGTACATTTTGCTAAGAATTATTTAATAATCAATCCATTTTAATAGGAAGATTAAGAAAAAGAAATTGAAAAAATTAATAATCTCTCAGTTTTGCTACCGTAATTAAAACCCATGCTTTTTTATTTTAACATTTGTCCCGGTTATTACACCGTTTAAATTATGTCCCTATCACAATGTATGGCGCTGATATTTTATTTGGAAATAACGGTGCATTTTTTCAGCTTTGCGTCCATCACTTTTTAAAAACCCATAATTTAAAAAATAACAGTACTATACCTTACTATATACATATTAAAAAAAAAGTTCCGTCCCTAAGGTAAATATTTATGCAATTTTTTTAATTGCATATTTTTTATTTATTTTACAAAAAAAAAATGTGTGTACCTATCCGGGAGTGTGGGAGGTAAGGGGCCAATTTTAAAAGTAAAAAAAATATCATTATCTTGAAATTTTTATTTCCAGATGTAATTTTACTATTTGGCCACAAGATGCCCTCGCAGCTCACTTCTGTACGTGGGAAATTCCTCCGAAAAGCGTAAGTAATGAGTGGATGGGTTGAGAAGAGGATTTGTGAAAGACGGAGACGTCTCGTTGACTGTGTCTTATTTTCATACGGGGACATAGATCAATGAATGGGAACTTTGTTCCCATTCATTGATCTCTGGGCTAACGGAAGGTGGCAGGAGCGCGTGCGACCGTGCGCACCAGGAAGCAGCAGCAGTGTACTGGACGGATATATCCGTCCAGATAGGATTAAGTGGTTAATAATACTTTGCACTGTAGCCACTGGAACTTGAAAACATTTAGAAATGGCCTTGTAGCCCTTTTCTGATTTGTGAGCAGCCACAATGTGCAGCAGCAGGTCCCCACTGAGCTCTTTTGTCTTACCCATGACTGTCCACAAACCAACTGCAGAGAGCTACTGTTTTCACCTTTTGAGTTGATTAAAACAGCTGTTTCCAAATAATCAGGGTAATTTGGATGCTTTATAGCAGCTTGGACTATTGGAATGGTATAGCTCTTTGGATTTTTCCACAGGCTATGACAGTTTGTGAAGGGTATACATCATTTTGGACTGGACACTTTTTGCTCAAAAGTAAATAAAAGCTGTGAAAATTTTTTTCCCACAATAATTCCTCTTGTACATCGTCTTATCTTCTGGGAAACACCTACCGGTATGTCATTTCCCATCAAAACATTACTTGCTGGTTTAATAAAAGTAACTTTAAGTCAAAATTTGGCAGAGGTATAAATAATTATGGGCAGCATTGTACATTTCAGTAATAGACAACATAGGGAGGTAGTGTCCCCTCCCCAACATGACATAATTTTAGCAAAGGTCCTCCCTATACAATATTAGGCAGTGTGTCCATCCAAATATCATAGTCAGGCAGAGTGTCCCAATGAAACATAAATACACAGTATGCCCAAAGAAAAACAATATGCAAAGTTCTCCCAAATAAGTAGCAAGACCCCAAAAAACAATATGCTGTATGCCTAAAATAGTAGGCAAAGTGACACCAAAATGTTAGACACAGTGACACAAAAATGTTAGCCAGCGTAACCCTCAGATGTTAGGCAGAGGGACCCTGAAATTCTATGGAGAGTGATCCCAAATATTAGAGAGCAATCACTCCCCCATTAGGCAGAGTGACCCCCAGATATTGTAATAACAGGAATCATGTACACCCTGCAGCAATGACCATGCTCATCCCACCTGCTTTGACATCAGCCCTCCCTTTCGTCTAATAGGACAACTGGAGACCAACGTAATAAAACTCATATCAATCTGCTGGGGCCACATGACCTCATAGGATTTGTACATTCAGCTTTCATGCCATATGTACAACTACTTCAGGGGCCAATAAAGAAGGCTCAAGCTGTAGTTTGAGGACCCGAGGTAAGACGTCTGTATGTAGGTTTAGATATAGGTTTAAAGATAATCTGTACTGTCCGATTTGTACAATAAAAAAACATACCAATCGAGTCACTGTGATCTTTACCATTTCCTCCGCTCCCCGCCGCGATCCTGGCTTTTAATCACCAGTTTTAGGCAGTGTTTACAAACAAAAATCATGTCCGCTAACCAGGAAGTGGTGTGTGTGTGTGTGTGTGTGTGTGTGTGTGTGTGTGTGTGTGTGTGTGTGTGTGTGTGTGTGTGTCTCATGTTACAGTATACTACAAGTTTTTATTACATGGTGAACTCCAGTCAAAGATTCTCACAGTTTCTCAGCACGGGTAGCTCCCTTCCCCCTCAGACAAGCTGAAATTGAGAGCAGAGGCACTGTCTGTGAAAGGTAAACAAAGCACACAGAGCCTGCAGGGGGCGTGCATAAATTGTATTCATTACAACAGAGGCAGCCCATTCCTCCCAGGATCGACAATGCTTGACAAGGAAAAGAACATTAGATATATTACAGAGACCGTGCAACTAGAAAAGGCTGCAGTAATCCAGAGCACATTAGAATAGGTATAGGAACTTATAGAATAGAAGAAATAAGGCTGAAAATTTTGTTAGAGTCTCTTTAAGGTTAGTGGTGTGCAAAAATAGCGAAGCAAAGAGCACAAGTAGCTTGAAAGAGAATGTTGCAGCACTGATACCCAGTGCATTGTGATAACCGCATTTTAAAACTATTTACTAAACAATATTGCCCCATTTTTTTTATTTGACCCACCCAGTATTAGAAGAGCACATCACACACTGGCTTTTGAAATTGCTTGCGGATAGGATGCAGAGTCTCCTTTTAGTAATAATGAACTGTGCATCTATTCTCTTTGCAGTCCCATTCCTCATGATACAGCAGATGTTTTTCTTCCCATTTTGCTATAGTATCCAAAATATAAATTACATCCAAAATCATACAGGGAGAGAAGACCTCCCCTTGTAACAGCTGGAGAATGTGTTTAGACTGCAGACTCTAGTATATAGTTCTCATTACCATATTGCCCAAAAGACATAAGAATTTGCTTGTTTATATCATTATCTGTCTCTTCAGAAGCAACACTGACCTGTTGCTTACTATGTAGAATATGCTGATAATACTTTGAACATGCATTTGTTTCCTGACAAATTCCTGGCATATTGCTTTGCACTGTCTTCATGGCCTGAGGATTTCTCAGCACTGTGCACATTAGCACCAAAGTCACACTACTTTAATCTTATCAAAACGGGATGTTCCTTTACAGAGAAACTTTTGACCTTGAGCAAACCCCCCACTGCTAACTGCCGCCAAGGATGCCGACCTCAAAATCCTCAGACTCATTAAAGTCTTTCATTTTCAAACTAGATGCTCCTGTATTTGGTTCCCAGCAGAGAGCAGAACATGGCTAAATGAACCTTGAAGTGGCGTTTCGGCCCTGTTGCTGGCCACGGTAGATAGTTTTGTCCTCTGTGCGATAAGGGAATATGAATAGGCACACTTTGATTGATACCACAGTAGGCTGTACGCTTCACTGATAACACGACCCATCAAACGTCTTTAGCATTCATCGTTCTCACACTTCTTGTACCAGGCGCTTAAATAGCTTCTTAAAAGACATTATCTGAATACAATTTTTGAACAGTTTTTGTTCCCAGTCTGTACAAATTTGCTTTAAATGAAATATACGGTACACCGTACAGAACAAAACAGATTGTGTTACCTGCTTCCCTTGATAAGATTCGATATGGCTTTTTATTAATAATGGCTGAATATCTGTTCTAGCTTAACTAACAGCGTATTGACGATTTTAGAATGTCCTTGACGCCACACTGTTACTTTACAATGTTCTAATAAAAAGCAGAAAAGCAGCACAGAGGGAATGCAAATGCTTAAACTTGCCAGACGCTGTGGTGCTTTTATATGCCATTTTATTTATGTTATTAATGTACACATTGTATTTCTAACTGACAATTTGGTATGTATTATATGGAATATAGAAGATGCAACATTTAAGTACTGTGCATTGTTTTTACTTACAGTTATAGAAATAAGGCTTTAAAATGGGAAGCAATTAAAATGACTTACGGTAATAAGTCTTGTACCCATGTACATGGAACGTCAACCGCCAAGATGTGGGATTTGATCCATCTGCAAAACTTCTGTACAGACATATCACTAAGGCCAGGTTCACATCTGCGTTTTTTACGGAACGTAACCGGAGCGCATACTGTACAAACAGAACGGAGGTGAAATGATCCAATGTTAACCTATTGGACCGTTCACATGTGTCCGTTGATACGGATACGGCCCTAAATACATACCTAAAGGCTGGCAGTAGAGGCGTCAGTCTTCTTCCGTCTCATGTGACTACATGACGTGTCATGTGACTACATGACGCGTCATGTGACTACATGACGCGTCATGTGGCCAGTCACATGATGGGCTGTGTAATCACAGCGCAAGAAGAAGAAGCCTCTGCCCCTGCCATTAGTTATGTATTTACTGGCAAACTGAGTGAAAATCGATCCGATTCATCAGTGATCAGATCAGTTTTCACAATCCAATTGCCAATGTGCACAGAGTCATCCAGATCCAGTGAAGCGGAGACCGAATCCGCTCACCGGATCCGTTTGGCTCATATTTTCTAATGTGAACCAAGCCTAACTTAGAGGCTAGCGACGCATCTGTTACTATGGAGTGGGGAGGAGGGACAGCGCACAATGGAGAGACTTCTGTCAGGGGAAGTTTGGAGGGGAGGGAATTCCTGTGCACACATTTGATTCCCACCTAAGACAGTGTTTATCAGCCACCCTGGCTGAGTTCAATCCAACATACAGTACAGACCAAACATTTGGACATACCTTCTCATTCAAAGAGTTTTCTTTATTTTCATGACTATGAACATTGTAGATTCACACTGAAGGCATCCAAACTATGAATTAACACATGTGGAAGTATAGTACATAACCAAAAAGTGTGAAACAACTGAAAATGTCATAATCTAGGTTCTTCAAAGTAGCCACCTTTTGCTTTGATTATTGCTTTGCACACTCTTGGCATTCTCTTGATGAGCTTCAAGATGTAGTCACCTGAAATGGTTTTCACTTCACAGGTGTGTCCTGTCAGGTTTAATAAGTGGGATTCTTGTCTTATAAATGGACCATCAGTTGCGTTGTGGAGAAGTCAGGTAGATACACAGCTGATAGTCCTACTGAATAGGCTGTGAAAAACAAGTGGCCATCATTACTTTAAGAAATGAAGGTCAGTCAGTCCAAAAAAATTGGGAAAACTTTGAAAGTGTCCCCAAGTGCAGTCTCAAAAACCATCAAACGCTACAAAGAAACTGGCTCACATGTGGACCGCCCCAGGGAAAGGAAGACCAAGAGTCACCTTTGTTGTGGAGGATAAGTTCATCAGAGTAACCAGCCTCAGAAATTGCAGGTTTTCTGTGTGCTTTGGTCTGACGAGTCCAAATTTGAGATTTTTGGTTCCAACCACCGTGTCTTTGTGCAACGCAGAAAAGGTGAACGGATGGTCTCTACATGCCGGGTTCCCACCGTGAAGCATGGAGGAGGTGTGATGGTGTGGGGGTGCTTTGCTGGTGACATTGTTGAGGATGTATTCAAAATTGAAGGCATACTGAACCAGAATGGCTACCATAGCATCTTGCAGCGGCATGCTATTCCATCCGGTTTGCGTTTAGTTGCACCATCATTTATTTTTCAACAGGACAATGACCCCAAACACACCTCCAGACTGTGTAAGGGCTATTTGACCAGGAAGGAGAGTGCTGGGGTGCTGCACCAGATGACCTGGCCTCCACAGTCACCAGACCTGAACCCAATCGAGATGGTTTGGGGTGAACTGGACCAAAGAGTGAAGGCAAAAGGGCCAACAAGTGCTAAGCATCTCTGGGAACTCCTTCAAGACTGTTGGAAGACCATTTCAGGTGACTACCTCTTGAAGCTCATCAAGAGAATTCCTAGAGTGTGCAAAGCAGTAATCAAAGCAAAAGGTGCCTACTTCAAAGAACCTAGAATATGACATTTTCAGTTGTTTCATACTTTTTGGTTATGTACTATACTTCCACATGTGTTAATTCATAGTTTGGATGCCTTCAGTGTGAATCTACAATGTCCATAGTCATGAAAATAATGAAAACTCTTTGAATGAGAAAGTGTGTCCAAACTTTTGGTCTGTACTGTATGTACCTAGCTTAAACCAGAACTGTATCAAATCAAGTGTTGCTAAATATTGTCCTATGGTTTGGACGGGTCAAATAACTGGCTTAAATATTAGGAACACCTGTGCAACCACTTATACACACAATTAACTACTCAACTTATCCAATTAAGTAGCAGCAAAGTATAAACTCATGTAGATACTGTAACGATCGGTGTAACAGAGAGGATCTGATCATCGGTGATCTGCAGTATAGGGCTGCACGATTTTGGGTAAAAAAAAAATTTCCTTTTTTTGGGGGGGGGGGGGGGGGGGGGGGGGCTTGGCGGCATAGCTAGCATAGTTGCCCCAGTATAGGGAGTTTAGTTACCCCAGTATGGCTAGCATGGTGCCCCAGTATAGCTAGCATAGTGTCCCAGTATAGCTAGTATAGTGCCCCAGTATAGCCAGTATAGCACCCCAGTATAGCTAGTCTAGTGCCCCAGTATAGCTACTATAGTGCCCCAGTATAGCTAGTATAGTGCCCCAGAATAGCCAGTATAGTGCCCCAGTATAGCTAGTCTAGTGCCCCAGTATAGCTAGTCTAGTGCCCCAGTATAGCTAGTCTAGTGCCCCAGTATAGCTAGTCTAGTGCCCCAGTATAGCTAGTCTAGTGCCCCAGTATAGCTAGTCTAGTGCCCCAGTATAGCTAGTCTAGTGCCCCAGTATAACTACTATAGTGCACCAGTATAGCTACTATAGTGCCCCAGTATAGCTAGTATAGTGCCCCAGTATAGCTAGTATAGTGCCCCAATATAGCTAGTATAGTGCCCCAATAAAGCTAGTATAGTGCCCCAGTATAGCTAGTATAGTGCCCCAGTATAGTTAGTATAGTGCCCCAGTATAGTTAGTATAGTGCCCCAGTATAGTTAGTATAGTGCCCCATTATAGTACCCAGTATAGCTAGTATAGTGCCACTGCCCAGTATGAATAGGTAGTGCCCCAGTATAGCTAGCCTTCCTGGCGGTATGATTATTTCCAGATTTTTGTTACAAAAGTGCTGCAATTTTTTCACAAGCTTTCATACCCTAAAAATCATACCACTTGATAGATCTGCGGCAGCCCTGTACATTCCACACCTCCGATGGATCTAACTTGTGATTACTGCTCTGAGCTGCGGATTTCTGTCCCGAGCCTGACTCGGGGTTACCGCTAGGGAGGCTAGTAAAGTGCCCAGTATAGGTCGGTAGGTACGCCGTACGGGACTCAGGGGGCGGATCCAGTGGCAGAAGCAGTGCATATATTATGATGTTAATGAGCCGGGCAGCGGAGGGAGGAGAGTCCAGTCCGGAGCGGCGCTTCACACACAGCTTCACCAATCGCTGAATAGCGATGGTATGACGGCAGCGGTAGGCGGAGCTGTACTAGAGCGTACAGCTCCGCCTACCGCCTCCGTCATTCCATTGCTATCCAGCGATTGGTGAAGCTGTGTGTGAAGCGCCGCTCCGGACTGGACTGCACTGCTTCTTCCACTGGATCCGCCCCTCGAGTCCCGTACGGCGTACCTACCTACCTAGAACTGTGTGCTGCTCTGCACTAGATGCGCCGCTCCCACCCACGCTCATTTAAAACCGAAAACCGCCGGATACAGACGATCCCCAAATCGTCTTCACAGGAACCGCGGTTTCGGTTTCAAACCGAGAAATCGTGCAGCCCTACTGCAGTATCACCGGAAATACAGATATATACCCGATTATTGATGATCTGCAGTATCACCGATAATCATATATATTTCTAACCTCTGGACACCTGAGTAATATGAGTGTTTGGTGCAACAGTAATACTTTGAGGAGAGCACCCGTATAGAGGGTGCAAGGCAGTAAGAGATACTGCTCAGAGAACAGGTTCCTTCCAATGGTCTGATGCTCCCCAAGGGGCGGAGCCAGGCTGAGAGTGGGAAGGACCAGAGAGTGAGTGACACCAATGGTGAAGTGTCACTGACAGGTCTGTGAACTATCTCCAAACAGGGAAGATAGTTCTCGAGGTCGGCAACAGACAGACAGATCAGATACAAAGACAGGAGACAGATTCGGGACCTTAAGACAAGCAGGGTTCAGCAACAGAGTATCAGATATAGCGAAGTACAAAATCAGAAATCAAGAGAGTGGTCAGGAAAGCAGAAAGTCATAACAGATAATAACAATGCCTAGTCTTAGGTGTGAGCTCCGTGATCATCAACACCCTGGAACTAGTCTGATATATAACAGAGTGATAATACAGTTCCCTAGTCTTGGGTGTGAGTTCCTTGATCATCAACACCCTGGAACTAGTCTGAAGTAATAACAGAATGGTAATACAGTTCTCTAGTCTTGGGTGTGAGTTCCTTGATTATCAACACCCTGGAACTAGCCTGAAGTAATAACACAGAAAATATCACAGATACTGACAAGGTCTGAGTGCTACCACGTAGTGATCGCAACGCCAGACACCAGAGAAATGACCAGCACCCAGTATATATACACCAGCGCTCTCCGGCGCGTCCCCAAGTGCTGGACCAATGAAACCTGATAGAATTGTCAGCTGATCGGCTAGATCAGCTGACACCCTTCTGACTGTCATAAAGGCTCTGCCTCTCAGCGCGCGCTTCCTTCTGAACCTGTGTGGACTATCAGTCCCAGCCACACCAGACATGTGTTGTAATGTATCTGCTGGTTTGAACGCGGGGCCAGCCGCACTGCTGTCAGAGCATGCGGCTCTTTCCCCGCGTTCAGCCATACTGCTAGTGGTAGGCCCATGCGTGCAAACCGCCGCGTCGGACGCGGAATCCGCCGCCTTGTTCACTGGGCATGCGGCGGTTTCTCCGCGCTCCGTCAGGCTAGTGGATGCAGGCCCATGCGCGCAAGCTGCCATGTTGGACGCGGAATTAGCCGCCTTACTCTGAGTACTCAGTTTTCTCACAGATACATGTCAGGACCTTTAGTTATGTTGGCATTAAACACTAGAATGGGGTGTAAAGGTGATCTCAATGATTTTGACTGTTGGGGCCATTTGAGCTTGTGTAATCTCATCAGAAAGGTGCAAATGAAAATAACATCCTGTGACTGGCCTTTCTGCAGATGAAAACTCTTAGTTAAGGCGAGTAGTTGGAATAGTATGTTAAGGAGAGGGGCTGGAAGAGTATGTTGAGGGCAGGGGGTTGAAGGAGGATGTTGAGGGCAGGGGTTGAAGCAGATGTAGAGGAGAGGGATTGGAAGAGGATGTTGAGGAAAGGGGTTGGAGGTGGATGCTTAGTAGAGGGGTTGAAAAAGGATGTTGAGTAGAGGGTTTAGAAGAAGATGTTGAGGGGATGGGTTAGAGGAGGAGGGTGAGGATAGGGTTAGATGAAGAGGTTGAAGGTCGGTGTTGAGGGGAGGGGTTGGAAGATGATGTTTAGGAGATATAGGTTTTATCCTCATTTGGTGAGGTAGTGTTGCTACTTGGGTGGCTTTTATTCCCCTGAAAAACACCTGTTCCTTTTTTGATGAGTACAACACCCACAGTTTGCATTGACTGAATTACCGCCTTAGCGATAACTTGTCATGAACAATATATCATGAGGAAATTCAGTGTACTAAATATTTGCACAAAAGATCTTGTGCAAAAGAATGTTAAGCAGTAGTGACGTTGGAAATTGTATTCCTCAATACAGGTGGGAAAAAAGAAGCAATGGAACAGCAACACTGCTGTAAACCACAGGAATAGCATTTAACGTATCTTAAAATAGAACTAAAATGAGTAATGCAAGTAAACTATGTTCCTGGCCAGAGCCTTATTATAGCCAGATACAAGTACAAGCACAGTAACACTTGAAGAATTTCAGCTACCTGCTGTGCCCATCTTTCCTATTGATCTCCCTGCAAAGCAGAAGTCTGTGCTCCTTACCAAGGTGAAAACCTGACGCATCATGAATTCTGACCTTGCAGATGACACAAGTGATTACTTTGTAGCTTTAGTAGCCCTTCATCACAACAATAGCTTTGAACTTCTAAGTGCTGAAGTGTATTCCTTTCACAGGAACTGTTCTGTTATGTTCATTTTGTATGACGAATTAGTGCCTTGGCAGATCACTGAACTGTGCCTTTTTAGGGGTTATCAGCTCACAGCAACCACAGCATCCTCTTTAAGTGGACCTGAACTCTTGCACAGGACAGAAGGAAAACCTAGAGAAATGCATCCTGTATGTATTTAGAGAGCTTAGCCTGTCTAATCCCCCCTCACCTGTGACTCAGCACAAGTTGTAAAGTTATCCCTCAGTTGTGTCAGTTGGCTGCCACGGCAGAGAACTAATTGGGAAACACAGCGTGTTAACAATATGTCTGCTTCCATAAAAGCATGAAATACACACTGCAGATTTATTGCAGGATTTGTATCAGCTGTAACAAGGAAATGTTTTTTCTTTAAAGGTTATGCTGTTGCTTATCGTTTAGAGCAGAGAGGAAATTCTGAGTCCAGGTCAGCTTTAAAGCCCATAAAACCCATACAGAATTTAGCTGGTTGAAAAAATCATTGTGATTGCTTGGCTGACAATCTGCCAGCAGCAGTGAGTCATGCACTCTGCAGTTGGCTGAACTGCATGCACTGTCCCGATGACCAAAATGATGGTTTTCATCAAGTTTAATGTTTTTAAATTCTTTTAATGTAAGTGAATGGTGTTTTTCTTTAAATTCCATAAGCAGAGTAGAGAAGATTTCTTTGCATGATATAATATATACAGCATGATTCGAAGTGACTGAAACTTTCTATACACAATCCAATATCCTCTTCCAATCAGCAAATGATCCAATCAAAACAACCAGATTGGAAATTGGTCAAAACTTAATTCTTCTGCAAACCGATCAGAAATGAGCAACAAACTAACTTATCAGTTTTTAAGCGGCCTGTACCTGCGCAGTACCATCCTGATAACATCATTGCGACCACGTGATCCGCGCGGTGGAGCGCAGAAGAAGCCGACCCGAAACCCGACCTGGCGAGGAGCAGGGGAGGAGCCACCGGAGCTGCGGCAAGGGCACAGGACGGCCGCCAGGGGCTGGAGGAAGCCCCCGGATTTTGCTTTTTTTAGTTGCCTTTAAGTTTTTCCTTAAACTAATTTGAACTTAAAGTGTACCTAAGATGAGAAGCATCTCAGGTACCATATTTACCTACCTGGGACTTCCTTAAGCCCCCTTAGGGCTGCTCATCCATAACCCTCTCTGGTCCCCAGTAATTCAGCCCAAAAGCACAGACTGCTCCCAGGGACAGGAGCGTGACGGGGAAGCGCGCCTTGCCAGGCCGTGTATGCGTGACAAAGCGCTACTCGGCCAAGCTTTCGGGCTGAATTGCTGGGGACCAGAGCCGTCTGGTGAGATGCCGAGGGGAAAGCGGCCCTAAGGGGGCTTAAGGAAGCCCCAGTTAAGTATGGAACCTGAGACGCTTCTCGTCTCAGCTACACTTTAAGAGGTTGTTTGTCAAAGCAACAAAACACCTTTTAGATCATACAAAAAGACAGACCAAATAAGTCTCCAGCTAAAACTATGCTCTTTTATTTGGACATATGCAAACATAGAAAAAAAATTGTGCAATAAGACCAGCCATAAAGACATCTCTCCAGGTGCAATATTGCCAGTATTCAGTTTTGACAGACATGTCCATAGGTCAAACCACAACTCAAGCCGTTCTCCTGAGCATATCTTACAAATATGAAGTACTGACAAAATATCTTAAAGAGGAACGCCAGTGAAAATAAGGTAATAAAAAAAGTGCTTAATTTTTACAATAATAATGTATAAATGCTTTAGTCAGTGTTTGCCCATTGTAAAATCTTTTAAATCCCTGATTTACATTCTGACATTTATTACAAGGTGACATTTTTACTGTTGGCAGGTGATGTAGCTGCTGCATGCTTTTTTGGCAGTTGGAAACAGCTGTAAACAGCCATTTCCCACAATGCAACAGGGTTCACAGACAGGAAACTGCCAAGAGTACGTACTTTTCTTGTTTCTTGTGGGAGGGGTTACACCACAATATCAGTCATACAGCGCCCTCTGATGATCCGTTTATGAAAAGGAATAGATTTCTCATGTAAAAGGGGGTATCTGATTGGGATAAAGTTCAATTCTTGGTCAGAGTTTCTCTTTAAACTAAACTTGTGGACTCTAATGCCAAATCAAAATCGGCTTACCACATTCCCCTTAAAATTAGTTTATGATTAGCTAGAGAGTAGTTTCTCATTCTATTTCTATAGGACTCATTATTACTACTCATGAAACCCCATTGTTATATATTACAGTACATAATAAAGCAGCACTAGAATGACATACTTACCATCTGTTTGCCTAGCAGTGACTTACAATATCATTGTGATTTTTTGTAAAGCATACGGTCAGTCAAGTGACTTATGCTGATATACCGTAAGTACATTTTGGGATGTGCTGTGATTTACAAGCATTCTAGTGACCACAGCTAAAAGAGGGATAGTGGGAAAAAAAACAGGGGGAGAAGGGGGGGGGGGGGGGGAGTAGTAAATGGGGACTTTAGGAAGAATCAAAGGTCCTGCACTCAATGCTGGTTTTAAAAAGGAACAGTACTGAAAATTTGAATAACATTTTTACAATATTAATTCACAAACTATTTAGACCAATGTAAAATCTGCCAGGTGCTGCTGGAAGGTGCTTCGCTGCTGAGTATTTGTTCACTGTGTATTCTGAAGTCAGCAGAAATAATACCTGGAATTATGTGTAGTTAAACAGCCTAGGCTAAGCATCACTGGGAAGATGAGGCTACATACCAGATGTGTTTTACTCGTCTCTAACTTAGTGACAAGTCTGAACAGCACTCGCCCACAAACTGTCACTTGAGAAACCAAGTCCCAATATGACCTACGATAATCATTGTGAGCTGCCAGGAGAGCTGAGCGCTCTGGATCAATATAGCGAACGGATAAGGCTCTCAAGGGAAAATGAAAGGAAGCTTAATAATCTCTGCAGGCACTTTTTAATGTGTGTTCTTAGAACTAGTAATAACGTGGTTAATCTATTGGAGCAGCAGGTGAATGTTAAAGCGGAATGAAACCCAGCATTTCTACTTTGCTCTAATAGATTATTTACAGCATATTCTATACAACCAGCATTTTTTTTTTACTAGAACTGCATTCAAAGGGTTAACACTCCCCTTCCAGCAGAGCTGGCCGCTTCCGAACTTTACATAATGTTATCTTGTGTTTAACCACCCTGGCGTTCAGTTTCCCCAGGATTTCCGTGCAAAAAGTGTTTCAATTAATTTCCAATAATTTGCAACCATTTTTTTTTTGCAACCAATTTTTTTTTTAATATTAAATTTAATACAGATTATTGTATTGAATTCAATTAAAAAAAAAAAGTGTTTTCTGCAAGATGTTGATGACGCTGTGTGACCCTGGTGTCATCAACGCCGATCAACGGGGGACATGTGATCGCTGAGGAAGAAGCAAAATCCGCCAAGGGACATGGAAGAAGACACTGGGGAAGCTATCAGAGGTACGCGACGAGGGATCAGCATGCCAATGGTGAGTATAAGACCCAGATGTATAGGTAGAAGATGTGCAGCCAGGTATAGTTAGCCAGATGTGCAGCCAGGTATAGTTAGCCAGGTATATAGTGAGCCAGGTGTTTAGCGAGGTATATAGCGAGCCAGATGTTTAGCCAGGTATATAGCGAGCCAGATGTTTAGCCAGGTATATAGTGAGCCAGATGTTTAGCCAGGTATATAGTGAGCCAGGTGTTTAGCCAGGTATATAGTGAGCCAGATGTTTAGCCAGGTATATAGCGAGCCAGATGTTTAGCCAGGTATATAGCGAGCCAGATGTTTAGCCAGGTATATAGTGAGCCAGGTGTTTAGCCAGGTATATAGTGAGCCAGGTGTTTAGCCAGATTTATAGGTAGCCAGATGTCCCCCTCCCGATCCTCCCCCCCCCCCCCCCCCCAGCACGCTGTGGGTAGCGATCTGTGCTACCCACAGCGTGCAGAACAAGCATCCAGCCACCCTAGGGAATCCCTGGGCAGCCAGCGGGGCAGAGAATGTGCGGGGGATCCCCCTTGTATGTGGAGGCTGTGCTGGCGGGGGATCCCCCTCTGTGCGGGCGGGGGGAACCCCTTTATATGGTGGCTTTTGCGGGCGGGGGGATCCCCCTCTGTGCGGGTGGGGGGATCCCCCTTCTATTGTGGCTTTTGCGGGTGGCCTATCCCCCTCCTCCCCCTCCCCCCCGATGTCCCCCCTCCCGATCTCCTCCCCCCCCCCCCTCTCTAAGCCCATTGAGTAAATGGATTTACTCACCGAGGGCTTTCTCCAGCGACGGCAGCAGCACTTCCTCCTCCATCTCCGAAGTCTCGTTCTCTGTACAGTTACATTACGAGACTTGGTGACGTCACCAAGCCTCGTAATGTAACTGTACAGAGACCGGGACTTCGGAGATGGAGGAGGAAGTGCTGCTGCCGTCGCTGGAGAAAGCCCTCGGTGAGTAAATCTATTTACTCAATGGGCTTAGAGAGGGGGGGGGGGGAGGAGATCGGGAGGGGGGACATCGGGAGGGAGCGGGGCGAGGGGGATAGGCCGCCCGTAACAGCCACAATAGAAGGGGGATCCCCCCACCCGCACAGAGGGGGATCCCTCCGCCCGCAAAAGCCACAATAGAAGGGGGTCCCCCCACCCGCACAGAGGGGGATCCCCCCGCCTGCAAAAGCCACAATAGAAGGGGGATCCCCCCGCCCGCACAGAGGGGGATCCCCTGCCCGCAACAGCCACCATATAAAGGGGTTCCCCCCGCCCGCACAGAGGGGGATCCCCTGCCAGCACAGCCTCCACATACAAGGGGGATCCCCCGCACATTCTCTGCCCCGCTGGCTGCCCAGGGATTCCCTAGGGTGGCTGGATGCTTGTTCTGCACGCTGTGGGTAGCACAGATCGCTACCCACAGCGTGCAGTCAGGCATCCAGCCATCCTGGGGAATCCCTCTGATAAGAAAAAAATGCAGCCGGCGGGGCAGAGAAACAGGAAATCTCCCTGTCGGCATGGACGAGCTCAGCTCGTCATTAACGTTTTTTGCAAGTTTTTGCTGGACGAACTCAGCTCGTCCATACCGCCAGGGAGGTTAATTGTATCAAGTGAGAAATGTAAACAAAGCCTTCTCTCACACTGCCGGGTCCCTTGAACAAAGTCAGACAAGCATAAATGCTTTCTGATGCTTTCTGATTAAGTTAGAGGATGAATTAGGGTCCGTTTCCACTACAGCGAATCTGCATGCGTTTTCTGCATGCAGATTCGCATAACCCATTAAAAATAATGGGACTGTTTCCACTTGTGCGGGATTCTGTGCGGTTTGTCATGCAGGAAAAATCTGCACGCAGAACCATCAGAATTCGCACGCCGTAAACCCGCACGCGAATCGTCGGTAATGTAACTAAATAGGAAAACCGCAAGCGTATTAGTCCTGCGGTTTTCCTAGCGTTTCCGCTGAAAAACCCATGTCAATGCTTGCCGGCATTGACATGGTTAAAATCGCATAGCGAAAACCACGAGCAATTCCGCGTGAAAATCTGCATGCTAACGCTAACGAAACCGCATGTTGATTCGTTGCCGCGATTTTCGCGTCAAAAACGCAACGCACAAGTGGAAACGTACCCTAAAGCCGTTCTAAATAAAATACAAAGTCAGCTCTCAGAGTAAAATAAGTGTACTTTAGGAACGTATAATTTCTAAATGAATAATAACACTTATGCACAAAAGCAAATATGCTAACCGTATGGGCATATAAAAAGTAGGAAAACATGTTTTTATTGAATATTATGTCAGGGTTTTATACCGCTTTAACAGTAGTTTTGCTTTAAAGAGAGCACGAGGCGGAATGATAATACAAAAAAAAAAAAAAAAAAAAATACTACCTGAACCAGGTCTTCTCTCTGAATCCATAAGTCTGCTCCTTGCTGTCCTACGTCGCTCCATTCGTCCGCTGGGTCGAAGGGAAGTTTACTTCTTTTCTAACATGGCCACAACCCCACAGGTCAAGATGCTGCAGCACCTCAGTTCTCACACAGAGAGCTGAGAGCTGTGCTGCGGCACCAAGAGGAAGGGAAGGGGCGGAAAGAGGTGGGGAAGGGCTCGAGGCAGGGGCAGAGAGAAGGTGGAAAATGGACAGTACCTAATGCTGGAGTGGGCATTCTGCAGGAGTGACTCTCCTGCAAAGGACACGCCTTCCCTTGTTAGGATGCAGAAAAGCTGCTTGTGGGGCACAGCAGAGGGAAGGGGGAACAGAAAGCAGTGCAGAGAGGACACAGAGGCATGTCACTGAGCAAGGAACATGTCCCTATGTCCCACTTGTAACAGAACATCCACCTAGAGTAAGCATTTAGCATTCATATGCATAAGTACCAACAGTCCTTCATTTGAAAGGACAGTCCCCTCTTCTCTACTCACTTGTCCCCTTTTAAAGGTCTTATGTGTAGCTCTGTATAAATAAATATAATAATTTATATGCTACAGGTGTTTACATGAAATCTCAGAACTGATGCACTGGCTATTTTAAATTGCAATGTTTTTCCAATGTTCTTTTGTGTCCACTGCAGGCTCTGCAGAGGTATGAAATATTGGCTTTTGCTTATAAATTCTCCAAGGGCCTCATAACTGGAGATGTTGCTGGGAGCATGTTGTCTTCTTATATATTTTTGGTCTAAAATGCTTTCTTTTCCCTATTTCAGAGGTATGCATAGGTATTTAGCAATACAGTATGAAAGCAGCTTCCCTGGTGCAAGGAGGGCTATTACTGCTCATTAGTAATACACAATCTCTCAAAACACTGCGTATTACAAAAGGCTACATCGATGTGTGTATAAATCTATACATATATGTCCATAAAATCACAGTAACATACCGTGTTAATTTCAGCATTCATAAGCTAGGAAAACCAGCAAACTCAGAAAAAAAATAAAATCGCAAGGCCTTTTATGCCAAAATACAGATCTTTCCACTTCAATAGGGATATGAAATCAGAATAAACCATGTATGCGAAGGCTGAAACAACAGTGACACACAGTGGCTAATCTCTGTATAGCAATGTTGTAAAAACTGCTTCAGCAAATAAGGTTATTTTATGTTGCACAGTATAACATAGTTAGGGAGAAATCTAATTAAAAATGAATGTAAAAGTAAAAAAAGACCAATATACAGGCGTTGGACAAAATAATGGAAACCCCTTAAAAAAATCAACAAAATATATTTAAATATGGTGTAGGTCAACCTTTTGCGGCAATTACAGCCTCAATTCTCCGAGGTATTGAATTATGCAAATTGTGAATCGTTTCCAAAGGAATTTTCGCCCATTCTTCAGTTAAAACACCCTCCAGTACTTTAGATATGATGGCAGCGGAAATCGACTTCTTACTTGAATCTCTAATAACGACCATAAATGCTCAATAATATTGAGGTCTGGGGATTGTGTTGGCCAGATGAGATGCTTAACTTCATGAGAATGTTCCTCGTGCCATTCTTTAACAATTCTAGCTGTATGGATTGGGGCATTATCATCTTGAAAGATGGCATTCCCCTCCGGAAACAGTTCTTGAACCATAGGATGAACTTGGTCGCCCAAAATTCCTAAATAGTCTCGGCTGTTAATTCTTCCATGAAGGGAAATCATTGGCCCGGCGGATTTCCAAGAAACAGCACCCCAGATCATCACAGAACCCCCGCCATGTTTTACGGTTGAGAGAAGGCAGTCTGGATGAAATGCTTCTTTCGACTGTCTCCAAATGTACACACGGACGGAGGTCGGCAATAAGGTAAACGATGATTTGTCAGAGAAAAATTACATTTTCTACAGCTCGAGGGACCAATTCTGGTGATTTCTACACCACTCTAAAGGCTTTGAAACATTTGTCTTTTAGAGCAGAGGTTTTCTGATTGCAGTTCTTCCGTGGAATCCAGATTTGTGCAGCTCCTGACGAACATTTTTTTGTGGAAACCGGGTTCTGTAGGTGTTCATTCAGCTCTGCAGTGAGTTTAGGAGCCGTAGTCTTGCGAGCTTTTCTAACAATTCGATTTAGAGTCCGACGGTCTCTCTCAGACAACTTCGACTTTTGGCCACAACTGCGCTTTGCTGAGGATGTTTTTCATTCTCTTTTAAAGGCAGTCATTACTTTTGAGACGGTACCTCTTGAAATGCCAAGCATTCGGGCAGTTTCTGTTACAGTAGCGCTTGCCATACAAGCACCAACTATTTGGTCTCTTTGAAAGTCTGAGAGATCTGCCATTTTTATAAATTATAACCAACTTTTGTTTAAATATCTGTAAAAAAAACAATTATTTTAACCATTTTACCCCCGCCCGTACGGATTTCTCCATCCCTTTTTCCATCCTTTAATCCCCAGGAACGGAGAAATCCGTACTTTCCACGCTCCCGCCGCTGCCCGCGCTCCCGCTCGCTCTAGAGTGCACTCCCTCGGGTAAACACGCTACCCGCCACTCGCCCGGAGATCAATGAACGGGAAAATCCATTCCCGTTCGTTGATCTAAGCCCCGCAATGATCCGCTGCTTCTCCTCTAAGCAGCGTGATCATTGTGAAAGAAAAACCAGTTCCCAGCCTCCTAGTACTTCCTCCAAGCGTAATTAAAAAAAAATTAAAAAATGTACAATTAAAAAAAAATACATAAATAGTTACCTTAGGTACTGAACTTTTTAAATATTTATGTCAGGAGGGTACAACACTGTTACTTTATAAACTATGGGCTTGTAACAAGGGATGGACGCAAAACTGAAAAAAATGCACCTTTATTTCCCAAAAAAATATTGGCGCCAAACATTGTGATAGGGACATAATTTAAACGGTTTTATAACCGGGACAAATGGGCAAATACATTTCATGGGTTTTAATTACAGTAGCATGCATTATTTAAAAACTATAATGGCCGAAAACTGAAAAATAATATTTTTTTCCCACATTTTTCTTATTTTCCCATTAAAACATATTTAGAACAAAATAATTCTTGGCATAATGTCACACCTAAAGAAAGCCTAATTGGTGGCGGAAAAAAACAAAATATAGTTCATTTAATTGTGATAAGTAATGATAAAGTTATAGACGAATGAATGAAAGGAGCGCTGAAAGGTGAAAATTGCTCTGGTGCTCAAGGGGTAAAACCCCTCAGTGGTGAAGTGGTTAATTAAACAGATCAAATAACAAAAAAAAAAAATTAACATATGTCAAATTTTGATTGCTTAAAACATGTTAAAAGATTATGATGCCAAAATGTTTCCATTATTTTGTCCAACCCCTGTATTTAAAGAGAACCAGAGACGAAGCACCCTCATGTATTTTACCATATATATCAATGGGGACATGACAGTAAACCCCTGCCCCCTTGTGGCTCTGCTTTGCTGCTTCAAGGATAAATAGCAGGAAAACAGAGCCACAAGGGGGCAGACTTGGGCTTGAAAAGACATCACAGAAGACTGACTCGGCTATAATCATTCTGGGCAAAGCTAGACTGAATGCTCAGTCTGGGATTCTTATCAGGGCTGATAAAAGGCAGATTTAGCAGAGAAGAATGAAACAGAGAGCAGGGTAAGTGTTTACTGTCATGTTCCCATTGATCTATATGGTAAAATACATGAGGGTGCTTCGTCTCTGGTTCTCTTTAAGGAGTATGCTAAAAATGTATGAAAGCTGCCATAGATGGGGGGCGTGACCTGGCTATGAAGCAGTGAGGACGCGCGGCGCCTGAGCTCCACAGAGTCTAGTTATCCTGCTTGATCCTGCCTGCTACGGACGGCTCCCCTCCTTACTTCTCTGGTGGATTATTGCTGGTGCACTCCCTGGGCATACTCCGAAGTGCAGTCATGGCCTCTCCCAACGGCACATCGGTCTCAGCACGCCTCGCCAAATATGCACATGGCGACTCTAAAGATGGCGGCGGCGCTTCCTCCCCCTACACAGAACCTCCGACACAAGACCTGCTGGACGACACAATCCCGCTGGAAGGGGTTGAGGAGGGCGCGGACACATCGCCTACATCACCCATGAATGGCCGCAGTGAGTACCCACATGCACATGTAGTTGCTGGGACAGACTCCAGGGACAAGATCTTCCAATGTTCACCTGTCACACACCTTGTTAGGCCTATGTCTAGGCCTCCGTGCCGGTGCTCGCCTCCTGCAGGTACACCACTCCTGCCTCAGTGCAGTACAATCGAACAAACGGAGACAGCACACAAATGGCTTCAGTCAAATAACTGTATTGAATAGCATGCAGAGGCACACATACGACATGTTTCGGGCGGACCTGAGGAAGGGCTCCGCCCGAAACATGTCGTATGTGTGCCTCTGCATGCTATTCAATACAGTTATTTGACTGAAGCCATTTGTGTGCTGTCTCCGTTTGTTCGATTGTACTCCAGGGACAAGATGGCTGCAGACTCTGCACTAGGCCCAAACATAGCCGCAGAACCCTCCCGCTTGCAGTTACTGGAGGCCATTATGGAGCTTAAGTCCTCTCTTACAGTCAAGCTGGACGTTATTCAGACTGAACTAACATTTGTAAAAGCAGATATGCAGAAACTCCGAGATCGCACCAGCGATGCGGAACAGCGAATCAGTAACCTTGAAGATGACGTTAGGCCCCTACAATCCGATATGCACTACCACAATAAGATTGCTGATGCACACTCCTTTAAATTATCTGATCTTGAAAATAGATCCAGGAGGAACAATCTGCGTTTTGTGGGTTTTCCCGAAAAGGCTGAGGGCTCTGCTACTGAGGAATTCTTGGAGGACTGGATTGTCGCCACGATCCCTGATTTTAAACCTTCCAGGTTGTTCTCGATTGAAAGAGCGCATAGAATCCCGACTGGCTCCCCTAAACCTGGAGCACCACCTCGCCCCCTGATAGCTAAGCTTCTTAATTACAGGGATAAAACAGACATCCTGAAAGCTGCTAGAGTGGCAAAAACACCAATTCAATTTAATGGAACTGATATACATATATATCAAGACTTTTCGCTGGATGTACAAAAACAAAGGCTGGCTTTCCAGGACATTAAAAAATTACTACGTGAAAAGAATATCAGCTACAGTATGATGTTTCCTGCAAAGCTGCGTGTAGTGCATGATGAACGTGTCTCCTTCTTCACAGATCCTCGTGATGCGATTAAATGGCTGGAATCCATTGGCATAAGCAGGCTGAAAGCTATTATGCCGGCACGACATCGTATGTAACTAAGGCTCGTAGTGACCGCTCGATTGTCGCGAGCAGATGTACTTTACTTAAAATCCACGGTTAATTGGCCATAGCAATATCATTGTTCCTCCTTTTTCACGTCCCTGTGTGTTACGGACCTCATATGCCCTATAGCAAAACATGTTACCAGTATGAGCTATGTGCTCTGTTTAACTCCAGAATAATGCATACTATATGTTGACTATACTGCTGCCCTGTTCAGACTGCCTATTATTACTATTACACCCTCTGCACTTAGTATTTACGAGCAATTTCAAATGTTTATTGCCAACTTGTCCAGTTTAAAGGATGGTACTATACTGGTGCAGCGTTGAATTACACTATGGGAGCAATATGCTTTATGGGACACTGTTATGCTTCAGTTGCACTGAGAGGTAGCCGTCTGTAGGCCATATGTGCCAATAGACTCTGGAGTTGTTTTCTCTAGTCAACGCCTCTATATGCTGCAAGGGTTAGGGAACGAAGTGGGTTGTAGTTGTAGACAGCTTGCGGGGTGGGTTGGGGTAGGTTGGGGGGTAGTTTTTGTTTCATTGACAGTGTTGTTGTCCGGCAGGTTATGCTTTTCTACAGCTAAATGTACGAATTCGGAATATCTCTATCCATTTCATGACAATGGCTGATTTTAAAGTTATGTCATGGAATGTCAGAGGCATGAATCATCCCATCAAACGACGCTTAGTCTTCGACTATATGAAAAAACATAATCCAGGTATTATGTGCCTCCAAGAGACACATTTGGTGGGTGCTAAATTAATTAGTCTCAAAAAACCCTGGATAGCTAGTGTTTATGCGGCGCAACATTCCAATTACTCTAGAGGAACTGTTATCCTGGTTGCAAAGTCGGCTCCCATCAAAATTATTTCCGCCTACTCTGATCACCTAGGCAGATTTGTTATAATTCAATTCTCCTATGAGGGTCGGATTATGACAGTTGCCTCAGTATATGTTCCTCCCCCATTTCATGTCTCTGTCCTGGAGAAACTGCTTTTACACATCTATGATATGGCACCTGCCCCCCTACTGTTATGTGGAGACTTTAATAATATTTTGAAACACACACTAGACAGGTCCAGCACAGGTGATCAGCGAGGCCATACGACATTTAAGGATTGGGTGCAAAAGCATAATCTGTATGACATTTGGCGCTGGAATAATCCAAACAAAATCACTTTCTCTTGCTTTTCTGATCCCTCGAGATCCATGTCACATATTGATCTAATGCTTGGCTCACATGATATGTTGTTTAAACTTGAACATGTTAACTATCTTCCCCATGGGATCTCGGACCACTCTCCCTTAATCGGTGTTTTGGATGCAATTTCTGGGTCTGGGGCCAGAGGTCTGAGGCTGGGTGCTAGTTGGCTCCGGGATGAAACTGTACTAGAACATTGTAAAACACAAATGTCTGAATATTGGCACCTGAACCAGGGATCCACCTCAATGGATATAGTCTGGGATGCCTCAAAGGCAGCCTTGCGGGGTCATTTTGGGCATATAAAAGGTATCATACTCAAAAATGATGAAGCATATATTAGCTCCACTGAGGCGTCCATGGTAGTGGCCAAACAGGAATTTGAACACTCTCGCTCTACAGTTAGTTACCAGGCCTGGATTAAGGCCAGAAGGGATCATGAGTTAAAGCTGTTAAACAGAGCCAAACGTAAAGAATTCATAGGCCATCAGAAACTATTTGAATGGGGTAATAAGTCTAGCAAAATCCTGGCGAACCTGGTCAAAACTCAGGCCCCCTCCATTGCAATACCCAGGATTCTATCTACAAATGGGCAGGAGTACTCTACCACCACTGAAATTTTAGCTGTGTTCAAAGATTTTTATAGTAACCTATACATGGATACACCCACCTCCGCCCAAACATCTGCTTCTCAGTTCCTGGCAGAATGTTTAATGCCCACCATGGATGATTCAGATAGATTAGTGTTAGATGCGCCACTTACCCTTGAAGAAATTTTAATGGCCATAAATGGTCTCAAATCCAATAAGGCCCCAGGCCCCGATGGGATACCCGCAGAGTGGTATATAAAAAGTAGGACAATTACTGCCCCTATGCTACTTAAAGCCTTTAATGAAGCCTTTGAGTCCGGCTCCCTGCCTGTATCCATGAGAGAGGCACATATTACTCTTCTTTTGAAGCCGGGCAAAGACCCGGACTCTTGTGACTCTTATAGACCCATTTCGCTATTGAACTCAGACGTCAAAGTACTTGCTAAGGTTCTGGCGAACAGGCTGAAACTTGTGATTGGAAATCTTATCTTCCAAGATCAGATAGGATTTATTCCTGCCAGATCCACTAAACTAAATCTCAGGAGACTATTTGTTAACCTCCAGCACTATCATTGTAATGCGGGCTCCAGAACCCTTCTGGCGCTCGATACAAATAAGGCATTCGACACTGTCTCCTGGCATTACCTGTGGGCAGTGCTGGGTGCCTTTAACCACCCTGGCGTTCTGATTAAATCGCCAGGGTGGCTGCGGGAGGGTTTTTTTTAAATTAAAAAAAAACTATTTCATGCAGCCAACTGAAAGTTGGCTGCATGAAAGCCCACTAGAGGGCGCTCCGGAGGCGATCTTCCGATCGCCTCCGGCGCCCATAATAAACAAGGAAGGCCGCAATGAGCGGCCTTCCTTGTTTTGCTTATATCGTCGCCATAGCGACGAGCGGAGTGACGTCATCGACGTCAGCCGACGTCCTGACGTCAGCCGCCTCCGATCCAGCCCTTAGCGCTGGCCGGAACTTTTTGTTCCGGCTGCGCAGGGCTCAGGCGGCTAGGGGGGCCCTCTTTCGCCGCTGCTCGCGGCGAATCGCCGCAGAGCGGCGGCGATCAGGCAGCACACGCGGCTGGCAAAGTGCCGGCTGCGTGTGCTGCACTTTATTTGATAAAAATCGGCCCAGCAGGGCCTGAGCGGCGACCTCCGGCGGTGTTGGACGAGCTGAGCTCGTCCAGACCGCTCAGGTGGTTAAGATAGGAGCAGTATTCAAGAAATGGGTGCAGCTCCTATATACCGGCCCGGTAGCACGTGTTAGAGTAAATAACAAACTCTCTGATCAATTTGCTATAAATAGAGGCACCCGTCAGGGTTGTCCTTTGTCACCCCTCCTTTTTGCCCTCGCAATGGAGCCACTGGCGGCCTATATACGTGAAGATCCAAATATAGGAGGTTGGAAAATTAATAAAGTGCAGGAGAAAATCTCCTTATACGCGGACGATGTTTTATTATATCTAGATAACCCGGGTACTTCCCTGGGAAGGGTGCTGGAGGTTTACAGATCCTTTGGGGTAATCTCTGGGTTAAAGGTTAACTGGTCGAAATCAATACTATTCCATGTGGACCCAGTACCTCCTGAGGCAATACTACCCAATCAGCCCCTGCAAGTAGTCTCCACCTTTAAATATCTGGGTATTACCATTTCCAGACACAATGAAGCATACATAAAATACAATCTGACCCCACTGCTTGTTAATATTGAAGGGAAACTGAAGAGATGGTCTACGCTGCCCTTGGATCTGCTCGGTAGAGTGAACATAATCAAAATGATTATTGCCCCAAAAATTTTATATGTTCTTCTAATGTCCCCATGTTGGATCTCTGATACACATTTCCGCAATATAAATGCCTTGGTGCGGAACTTTCTATGGGCTGGTAAATCTCCCAGATTATCACTGGATGTCTTGCGTATGCCTATTAACTTGGGTGGTCTTGCTTTGCCACACTTCCAATTATATTACTTGGCGGCCCAACTTACTTATGTTAGAAGATGGCTGCACTATATTAGAGATGACGCTTCACTTGATGCCGAAGCTGACATAGCCTCCTCTTTTGAATCGCTCTGTAATGTAATCTACAGGGGCGGTATTATCTCTTATGAAAAGATCTCGATACTGAATTACTCTCTTAAAATCTTTCACAAATCTATGAAAATCACTGGCGATAACCCCAATAAATGCTCTCCTAGTTCCCCAATCTGGGTTAATAAACGCTTGCCTGAATTCTTATCTATTGATGAGATAGGTTTCTGGGCCCAGAGGGGGGTCAAGTACGTTCACCAACTTTATCAAGATGGCATATTCAAGACATGGTCCCAAATGAGGGCAGAATTTGGTCTGCCCAGACACTCTATATTCAGATATTTCCAAATTAGACATGCTGCCCTGTCCCAATTCAAGTCTCTGGAGATGCAATCAACGCCAGGCACAGTTGAAGGCTGGCTACTGACCAAAGATGGAGATGGGCTCATCTCTAGATTATACTCTAACCTGATTGTCTATAAATGTTCCCCTCGTCTGAGCGGATCCAGGGCACTGTGGGAGGACTGGGGCGAAGCAATTACACGAGAAGAGTGGTCTGACTTTGCAGAAACTTATATGAAAACTGTCATTTGTTCGAGAGATAAATTGGTTCAGATGCGCTGGTTTCACCAGATATATTTTACACCAGTTAAAATCTCTAAATTTTCCAGTGTGGTCAGTGATGTGTGTTGGAGATGTGGGCATAGCCCAGGTACTTTTAGACATATGACATGGGACTGCGGGGTGATACAGGCATTTTGGCATGGAGTCACATCCTTTATGAGGGATACTTTAGGCCTTCCAATGATTACCTCATACAAGGCTTATTTGCTGGGTATGATAGGAGATTGGCCCCTGAGTAAGCACAAAGCAATACTCATTAGATTACTACTATTCTATGCCAAAAAAACTATTGCCATTGAATGGAAACAAACCTCAGAACGCCCCATTAGTCTGTGGAAGAAACAAATTAATAATGCTCTCCCTTTATATAAATTGACGTGGATGGCGAGGGGATCTTCATCTAAATTTGATAAAATATGGAAGATATGGCTGGATGCATCAGAGTCAGCAGTGGACAATTTAGACATTAATCCACATATACTAGATACAATATAATTTCCGCTTTAGAGAATGGAATGGATGTGCTTCTTTCATATGATGCCTTTTGTGTCGATGTTTTGTTTAAATGCCTTTGACTATTCCACTCTTATATATGAACGTTTACCAGCTTTTCCTCACTAGCTCTGTCTATTAATGTAGCGTACAACATGCATTTGCAGCTGTATAATGTATATTACTGTGTCGGATACCCACTGTCAATGTTGGGGTTTTCTGTTTTTGTTTGTTTGAAAACCAATAAAAATACTTTAAAAAAAAAAAAAAAAAGCTGCCATAGATAACATCATTTAAAACAAAACCCTGAGCTGTCAAAATGACCCATTTAGAAGGAACACGCATGCAACTACTTTATTATTACTTCAAATTTATATAGTGCTGATATCTACAGCACTATGCAGAGATATATACTGTATATTACTCATCCCAAGAGAAGCTCACAATCTAATCACTAGTCAAGCTCTACTATCCCTACCATAATCACCAGGGCTGCAGAGTTGGTACAAAAATCATCTGGCTCAGACTCCTCTGTTTATGTAACCATCAACTTCAGGTACCCAAAATTGCTCCGACTCCTCAGCCCTGATAATCATAGCCTTATGTTTTTTGGGAAGTAGGAGGAAACTTAAGTGTTGAGAGGAAATGTATACAAACACAAAGCGGACATACAAATTGCGTACAGATCGTGTCCTGACCAGAAATTCCTGTCAGTTAGGGTTAGGTATTGGTAAGCGTAGGGCTGTTGTGAATATGGGTTAGGTTTAAGTGTACAGAGCGGCAAATTTTAAGGTGGCGGTTGGGTGGGGAAAGGGGCCGATTAGGTTTAGGTATCAGTAGAAAGGCAGCTAGTGTGAGATTAGGTTAGGCAAAAATAGTGAATTTTGTGGCAAAGGGGTCAGTTAGGGTTAGACATCCTTAAAGGGACGGCTCATGTGAGATCAGGGTCAGGCCTCTTGCACACTACATGCGAATCAGATTTTTTATACTTCCGGTTTTGGAATCCGATTACAAATATTAGCGTCATCTAGTACGTTTTTTTAATCTGAATCCAAAATTGGATCAGATAAAAAAAAAAAAAAAAAAAAAATCGGAATCACATGCAGTGTGCAAGAGGCCTCATGCGATTCCGATTGCTGGTTTTTAATCAATTTCAACATGCGATTCCGATTTACTATTTTTAATCAGTACTACATGCTGCGTTTTGTTTTGTTTTTTTTGCGTTTTTCTTTTTGTTTTAATAGCATCCAGGGAAAATCAGAATCGCAAATCGGATTTGCAGTGTGCAGGAAGCCTAAAATACCGGTAATAATTACAGATATTTTACTATCGGTATTTAGGCACTGACAATAGTAAAATGGCATATTTCTTTGGTGCCCAAAGCACTGCGGTGCCCTTTTTAAATGTACACATTCAACCTTCTGTGCTTTCCTAGTGTTTGCTGCAGCATGTCACATGCTAGGGCAATGCCAGCCTATGAAGATGTAGACTGTTTTTCAATGTATTTCTGGCATTCTCATTAATCTCCCACCATACCTCAACCATTGCTGCAACCATTTGGCGAACCATTGCCCAAAAGTAGGAAGAAAGTCCCGGATAAAGGCAATTCTTGGATTTTTCCCCTCCTTGTCTCTCAAAAAGAAAATTGTGCCCCTCACTCTGCAAATCATTCCTCATACTAATCTAAAGGCTCTTCAACTTCAGGGGTCATGTAACCCCATCATTCAGACTGGGCTACACCAGGCTGGCTTCCTCTTGTCCATATGTGGCAAATGTAATTATAATATCAGAGTGAGAAGTAACTACCTGGGAAGCTACCAGCCTGGAAGCCGCTTCTAACTGCGGAGAGAGTCGGAAATACTGCAGGACGCCAGCCGAGAGCGTGAGACTGCAGGCCAGGCACACACTCTGCTCAGAAGGGGAAGCCTTGAGTTATTCGCACATCAGTGCACTCAAGCTGTATAACACGTTACTTCTTTACTTACTTGGAACATAAGTTGGTGTTGAACAGACGGTATATCTGCAGTGGCATTTTCTACCTTTTAAGCATGACATTAAGCAGGACACTGAGAAAACTGGAGTGGATGACAAGACAAGACAAATAATATTTATATTGCGCTTTTCTCCTGGCGGACTCAAAGCGCCAGAGCTGCAGCCAGTAGGATGCACTCTATAGACAGTAGCAGTGTTAGGGAGACTAAGGTCTCCTACTGAATAGGTGCTGGCTTACTGAACAGGCAGAGCCGAGCTTCGAACCCAGGTATCCCGTGTCAGAAACCATTACACCATCCAGCCATTACTGCGGATGGATTTTTATTTTTTTATTTTTTTTTTTTTAGTTTTGAGTTCTGCATATTATTTTTATTTTCACTTTTTATAGATAGCGTTTTAGGATTAGTCTATTTCTAGTCTTTTTGAAGGGTGTGCATGTGATGAATGAATGAGAGTGAGTGAAGTATTGAACAACTTATGATTTACAAAGCCTATTGACATTGTTGATTTATATTCCCCTTCCTCTCTTCCTTTTATGGCAGGGGTCTCAAACTCGCGGCCCGCAGGCCATTTGCGGCCCTTGATACAATATTTTGTGACCCACGCCAGCAAAAGCTTCCTTATAGTTCGGTTCAGTGCTCCCAAGTAATCCGCCACATCGTCGCCGCTAAACGAGGACTGCAGAGCCCCCAAATCGCCCGGGGGGCAATCCGCCCGGCATTTCCTGGCAGGGGCAGAGCTTTCAGCTTCAGCTCTGCCCCTCCTGACGTCAATCGCGGCGCATCGCCGCCTCTCTCACTCTTCCTTCACAGAGAGGGGCAGGGAGAGGCGGCGATGCGCCGCGATTGACGTCAGGAGGGGCAGAGCTGAAGCTGAAAGCTCTGCCCCTGCCAGGAAATGCCGGCGGATTGCCCCCCGGGCAATTTGGGGGCTCTGCAGCCCTCGTTTTGCAGCGGGGGCCTGGCGGATTACTTGTAATGGGAGCACTGAAGCGAACTATAAGGTAAAATAGGCAAAATAGTTCGCTTCAGTGTGAATTTGATCTTGAAATAAAAATCAATGCAAGGGACGGGACGGGGGGAGGGGGCGGTTGCTGCTGATTTACTTTTTTTGTGAAATCCCTTATGCGGCCCAGCCTCATCCTGACTTTGCCTCCTGCGGCTCCCAGGTAATTTGAGTTTGAGACCCCTGTTTATGGTTATAGCATTATATTCTAATGTTTTATTTTTTTGGATAAATAAAAAATATTTAAAACTTTGACCACTCTAAGTCCACCGCTACTCTTTAATATTATAATTACTCTGGCAGTTTGCGTGGAGTGGGATAAGGGGGAACCCCATCTCATGAGAGACCATCAGCAGGAGGAAAAATAGGATTGTTTTCTATACAGATAGACTTTTTTTCTTGGCAGCGCCCTTCAAAAACATAATTTTTCACAAGTGGCAAATTACCATTCCTTGGGCCTCTTTCTCTTGGGGGACAATAGAATGGAGGGTTGACAGACAGCACAACAAACTAGTCCCCCAACTTCCTATACCACACCCCACATTGCAATGCTGCATCTCACAATCATCAGTGCTGAAGAGACACTGGCCCATTATGCAATTCACTTTTTGACCTAAGTTTTCTCCAAGGAGATAATGTTTCATCTTCGATTTAAAATAAGTTTCCTGCCCTTTTTAACTAAAAAAAAATACCAAAAAGTAGGTGAAAAAGTACTATCAAAATTATTTTGAGTATGTTCTTGCTTTCTGGTGGCTTAAAAAGCTTAAAATTATCACCTAGGAGAAAATTCAGGTGAAAAGGTGAATTGCATATGGCCCACTGCCTTCTGTAACATAAAACAGGATGGAAGGCAAAATGCTCAGATAGCTACAACCTCTCCTATGGAAAAGTAGCTGATTGGTACAATGTGCCCCTTCCCATAAAACATTGCAGGAGGTCAGGCTACTAGATGCCCATCCCCCAGGAAATTCCAAGGATAAAGCCTAAGGGCCTGAGCCCACTGACGCAGTTGTGTCCACTTTTGAGTTAAACATCAATGTTAGAGATGCTGAAAAGCGGGCAGAAGCGGATACAACTGCATCAGTGGGCTCAGGCCCTAATTAGACTGAATTACATTCACCTTGTTTAGTAAGTGTAAGGCGATTTAGTTCTTGGTGAGGGAGATCCTAGTAAAACTGCCAGAAACTGTAAACCCTGGCCCTCCACTTTAAAGATTGCTGTCAAAGTATATTGTTTTGTCAAACTGAAATCAAAGCAAAATTAGACAAGTTTAGTTTTGCTTGTATTTCACGCACACTATATCGATTTGGTGTGAAATCAGTTTAATGAGAACTGCCAGCTCATAATCAATTCCAATATTTCATCAGTAGAAAAAAGAAATAACTACAGCATATGGGAAATGTTCACCAAACGAACCAACTCCTCTGCAGTAGAGAAAACTATGACACTACAGAACACCACCAAAGCATGCATCATAATTAATATGAGGAATAATAATAATTCCCGTATTTGTATAGCGCTTTTCTCCTGTCAGACTCAAAGCGCTTGCAAGGTAGCCATTAGCGCACACTCAGTAGGCAGTAGCAGGGAGTCTTGCTCAAGAACTCCTTATTGAATAGGTGCTCGCTTACTGAAATAGGAAGAGCCAAAATTTGAACTCCAATGTCAGAGACAGATGATCTGACCATTACATTATCCAGGAATCCCACCCATCGTCCTCCATGTAATGTACCGGCCCCTTTAGGTACTTATTATATGCATTATGGTCTACATCTGTAGAAGCTACAGAGCTCCAACAGTTACTTCCTTAAAGAGGAAAGTTCCTTAAGCCCCCTTGAGGCCGCTCAGCCCCTCGCCGTCTCCCTGGGTGGCCCCTGTCCCCCACAATTCGTCCCGAAAGCTTGGCCGAGTTGCGCTTCATCGCACATGTGTGGCTGGACCGCGTGGGCTCCCACGGCTGAGAGAGTTATGCGCTTGCAGAGTAGTTCTGCGCAGTCCACTTCCGGATATGGGAGCGCGACTGGTGTGTGTTCTCAGCCGAGCTGCGCATGCACGACAAAACGAGACGTGGCCAAGCTTTTGGGCTCAATTATGGGGGGACAGGGGCCACCCGGGGAGACGGCGAGGGACAGGCAGCCTCAAGAGGGCTTATGGTACATTCGCTTCTCGTCTCAGGTACACTAAGTAAATCTGCAACTAAACACTTAGCTGCTAAAGGAAATAGCTGTCTTAAAGAGAGTTTGAAGCCTAATAAAATAATTATTTTTACCTGCTACTTT